>NC_090648.1:186600497-186937997 GCF_040937935.1 Hyperolius riggenbachi | reverse complement strand
AGCATACATACAAGCGTGAATGTAAATACCATACCACATATGCACAGCACACAATATATACACAAATAACCCGGGAAGCAGTGACAAAATATATATATAACACCTAACTATCTAACTATCTATTTACAAACGGTGTGCACGAGATATATATGTACAAGCAATGATATACAACAACGCGGTATCAAAAGGAGCAGGCAAAGACAGGTCAAAACGGAATAAAGTCAGCAACAGGTAATCAGATACATACAAGGTACAGAGGAGTAAGCATAAGCAGAGTCAGGACAAGCAGAGGTTCAGTAGCAGATAATCAGATCACAGGGCAGGGTACAAGAAACCAGGTATCAGGTACAGGGGTGACCAGAGACTCAGACCTGTAACAAGGAAGTTCTGGCAATGACTTGCAGGAAGAGGCAGACTTACATAGTCCATGTAACAGGAAGCAGCTGGTGGTAGTTGATCAGAGACACATTAGAGGCCTCTGCAGGCCATACAAAGAACTGCAAGTCCTTAGATGTAATGATAAGCCACCTGCTGGTGGATAGTGGAAGTCCAGGGCAGTCCAACTCAATACCACCACCAGCAGGCAGGAGATGATACAGTATGAATCGTAACAGTACCCCCCCCCTGAAGGAGCGGCCTCAGGACGCTCCACAGTGTCTTTAGAAAATGTCCACCAGGGTCCCACAAGAGGGCAGACAACCCAAACATTGACCAGGTGGGTCGCAGAGGCCAAGCTTGGGAGGGCAGGGAGGGAAAACACTTTAAAAACTTGGTCTTTGGATGTTGTAACATAAGCTGTAAACGTCCAGGCAGGATGGCAAGTTGGATAAAAGACTGTACAACATCAGGCAGGACCCAAAAAGCAGCAACAAATACAGGAGGCAGTAAAAGGCAAACCTGGGTGGGCAGGGAGGGAAATAATGCCAACCAAATCCAGACCAGCATCTTTTGGACAGAGAGCAATGTAGAAAACAGGATCTCAGGAAACTGGAGGATATCAGACAAGGTATCAGGCTGGACCGGAGACTGGCAGGCATAAGGCTTGGCAGGAGACTGGACAGGACCATTAGGCTGAGCAGGAGACTGACAGGTATCATCAGGCTTGACAGGATCTTCAGACTGAGCAGGTGACTGGACAGGATCATCAGTCTGAGCAGAAGGCTGGACAGGATCATCAGTCTGAGCAGAAGGCTGGACAGGATCATCAGTCTGAGCAGAAGGCTGGACAGGATCATCAGTCTGAGCAGAAGGCTGGACAGGATCATCAGTCTGAGCAGAAGGCTGGACAGGATCATCAGTCTGAGCAGAAGGCTGGACAGGATCATCAGTCTGAGCAGAAGGCTGGACAGGATCATCAGTCTGAGCAGAAGGCTGGACAGGATCATCAGTCTGAGCAGAAGGCTGGACAGGATCATCAGGCTGAGCAGAAGGCTGGACAGGATCATCAGGCTGAGCAGAAGGCTGGACAGGATCATCAGGCTGAGCAGAAGGCTGGACAGGATCATCAGGCTGAGCAGAAGGCTGGACAGGATCATCAGGCTGAGCAGAAGGCTGGACAGGATCATCAGGCTGAGCAGAAGGCTGGACAGGATCATCAGGCTGAGCAGAAGGCTGGACAGAATCAGGCTGAACGGGAAACTGGCAGGCACCAACAGGCTTGGCAGGAGACTGGCAGGCATCATCAGGCTGAGCAGGAAACTGGACAGAAACAGGCTGAACAGCAGACTGGACAGGATCATCAGTCTTGGCAGGAAAATGAGCAAGATCAGGCTGAACAGGAGACTGGCAGGTACCAACAGGCTTGGCAGGAAACTGGCATGCATCATCAGGCTGAGGAGGAGACTGGACAGGATCAGAGTGGACAACAGGTTGGCAGGTCTCAGACAGAGCAGGAAACTGGCAGACATCAGGCGCTGCAGCAGGCTTGGTACCAACAGGGCAGACAGCAGTCTTGGAAGCATCAGGAGCGTTGATAACAGGAGTCTCTAGTGGCTGGGCAACAGCAAAAGTCTGTGAAGGCTGGGCAGCAGCAGAAATCTGTGGAGGCTGGGCAGCAGCAGAAATCTGTGGAGGCTGGGCAGCAGCAGAAATCTGTGGAGGCTGGGCAGCAGCAGACATCTGTGGAGGCTGGGCAGCAGCAGACATCTGTGGAGGCTGGGCAGCAGCAGACATCTGTGGAGGCTGGGCAGCAGCAGACGTCTGTGGAGGCTGGGCAGCAGCAGAAGTCTGTGGAGGCTGGGCAGCAGCAGAAGTCTGTGGAGGCTGGGCAGCAGCAGAAGTCTGTGGAGGCTGGGCAGCAGCAGAAGTCTGTGGAGGCTGGGCAGCAGCAGAAGTCTGTGGAGGCTGGGCAGCAGCAGAAGTCTGTGGAGGCTGGGCAGCAGCAGAAGTCTGTGGAGGCTGGGCAGCAGCAGAAGTCTGTGGAGGCTGGGCAGCAGCAGAAGTCTGTGAAGGCTGGGCAGCAGCAGAAGTCTGTGGAGGCTGGGCAGCAGCAGAAGTCTGTGGAGGCTGGGCAGCAGCAGAAGTCTGTGGAGGCTGGGCAGCAGCAGAAGTCTGTGGAGGCTGGGCAGCAGCAGAAGTCTGTGGAGGCTGGGCAGCAGCAGAAGTCTGTGGAGGCTGGGCAGCAGCAGAAGTCTGTGGAGGCTGGGCAGCAGCAGAAATCTGTGGAGGCTGGGCAGCAGCAAAAGTCTGTGGAGACTGGGCAGCAGCAAAAGTCTGTGGAGACTGGGCAGCAGCAAAAGTCTGTGGAGACTGGGCAGCAGCAAAAGTCTGTGACGGCTGGGCAGCAGATTGCATAACATCAGGTGAAACAGAAGGCAGGAAAACTTCAGGCAGGTTAACAGGTTGGGAAACTTCAGACAGGGCAACAGGCTCAGTAGTTTCAGGCAGGGCAACAGACTGCATAACTTCATGGATCTGGACCTTTGGCTTAGTACTTGGCTGGGCCGTTGGCTGAGCGCATGGCTGAACCGTTGGCTGAGCGCTTGACTGTACCTTTGGCTGAGACCCTGATACAGTTTGTGCGAGTTGGCACTGAGACTGTGCGGACTGGGCCTGTGCGAGCTGGAACTGAAACTGAGTGGGCAGGATACTAGATTGAAATTCTGTAGGCTGTATGCCGTTTTCTGCAGACTGGATGCAAAACTCTCCAGACTGTGAGCAGGATTCTGCAGGTTGACTAGAAGTCTCTGCAGACTGGAGGCAATATTCTGCAGACTGGGAAAATAGTTCTGCAGACTGGATGCAAAGCTCTGCAGACTGTGAGCAGGATTCTGCAGGCTGTTTTGAAGTCTCTGTAGGTTGGAAGTGAGGTTCTGCAGACTGAGCACAAGGCTCTGCAGATTGAGGCAAAGTCTCTGCAGGCTGGAGGTAAGGCTCTGTAGACAAACACACGGCTGGACTGGATTCTGGAGCATACCAAGTCTGCAAGAGCTGTGAGAGGAAGGCAAGAGTTTGTATAACAGGTGTCACCGAAACATTAACCAGAGGCTGCATCAGACAGGAGTTGGATGGAGGCTGCACAGGAGGTGAGATGACTGGAGGCTGCACAGGAGGTAAGATGACTGGAGGCTGCACAGGAGGTAAGATGACTGGAGGCTGCACAGGAGGTAAGATGACTGGAGGCTGCACAGGAGGTAAGATGACTGGAGGCTGCACAGGAGATGAGTTGACTGGAGGCTGTACAGGAGGTAAGATGACTGGAGGCTGCACAGGAGGTGAGATGACTGGAGGCTGCACAGGAGGTGAGATGACTGGAGTAATGGAAGCTGTAGGAAAGTATTTGCGTCTAGTCCTGGTGATCACTCTGGAAACTGGAGCAACAGCAGGCTTATTAGATGTAGCTGGATACTGCCAGGACCAGGGTGTGGACCTGATAGCGGTTTGCAAGGGTGCTGATTTTACAGGTTTTTTAACTATTGCAGGTTCTGAGTTCTGGACACAAGAAGAGATACATGGAGGATGAGCAGAAGGAGGAGAGTGGAAACAGGAAGAAAGGATTTCACGCCAGGCAGTAATCAACATAAAAGCAAATTCACGCTTACAGAGCTTATGCAGCATCAATGACTCAGTTGCACGAACACAGGCAGACACATACAATTCCCCCATCTCAAAGTAAGATTCATAAAACCCTTGTTCGTCTCTCTTTAAATAACCATACAAGTGATCAATCTGATCAGAGTTAAAAATGAAATCAAATTGTTTTGTAATGGGTGATTGGCATTTAAGCTGTTTAGTGGCTGTGGACTGAGGATTCTGAATGTGACGGACATTCGGAGGGTTAACTGAAGAATTTATTACTTGCAGGACTTCTAAATAGGCAGCAATTAAGGCAGAAGCGGATTCATACTTGCAAAGCCTATGCGCAATCAATGTCTCAGTTGCACGTATACAGGCAGACACAAAACCTTCACTTTTGTCACAGTAATACTTAATAAATCCTTCCCTATCCTTTCTCAGAAAATCAAACAAATCATCAATCAGTTCAGAGTCAAAAATAAAATTAAATTCTTCTTTGCTGGGAGACTGACTTTGCAGCTGTTTAACTGCAGTGGACTGGGAGTGAGTGGTATTCAGAGGGTTAACAGGAGGTGTGCATAATAACAAGATTTCTGAATATGCATTGATCAAAGCATGGGCTGACTCAGGCTTACATTTTCTGTCAGACAACAGATTCTCGACTGCACATTTACACCCCCTTACAAACTCAAAGCTTTGTCTTTTATAGAATTCAAAAAAGGCATTTTTGTCTCTCTTTAAATAATTGAAATACATGTTCACTTGTTCTGAGGTAAAATCAACCTGAACTGGATTCACAACAGGTGAGGTAAGGGTTGTGGAACCTGCAGAAATAATCTTCTGCCAAGCGTTTAACAGAAGGGAGGCTTTCCCATACTTGCATATTCCCTGAGTGATCAGGGACTGGAGGGAATCTATGCAAGCCTGCACGGTCTGTTTACCTTTGTTTGAGTAATGATCAAGAAAATATTCCCTGTCATCCTCAAACAAGTTAATCAGAGCTTCTATGGCATAATTGTCAAAAGGTGGATCATAATCACTGACTATACCTTGGTCAGAATCAGGTTGCATGCAAATATTTGTCATTTTGGGGTATGCAAGATCATTCCAGATCCTGGCTAAACTTTCAATATCTTCTGTACGAATTATTCCTAATTTGACATAACTATATGTCTGGCTAATCAACTGCTGCAATTCAGCTTTAGAGAAATCAGCAAAATCTGCACGACACTCAGCTTCATCCTCATCAGCAAGCAATGCATAATAATCAATTTGTTGCAGATCCATTTTTGGACAGAACAGCCAGGTATCAGTGTGCAGTATAGCTGCAGTGGTCAGTGTATATATGGCCAGAACTTACTGTCAGGGGCCTGAACGGAGAAACAGGGTTTGACCACAGTTTGCAGCATACAGACACTGGAACCAGGAATTAAGGTGCAAAAATAATGTTTTATTGCAAATGCAATAATGCAAGCATACATACAAGCGTGAATGTAAATACCATACCACATATGCACAGCACACAATATATACACAAATAACCCGGGAAGCAGTGACAAAATATATATATAACACCTAACTATCTAACTATCTATTTACAAACGGTGTGCACAAGATATATATGTACAAGCAATGATATACAACAACGCGGTATCAAAAGGAGCAGGCAAAGACAGGTCAAAACGGAATAAAGTCAGCAACAGGTAATCAGATACATACAAGGTACAGAGGAGTAAGCATAAGCAGAGTCAGGACAAGCAGAGGTTCAGTAGCAGATAATCAGATCACAGGGCAGGGTACAAGAAACCAGGTATCAGGTACAGGGGTGACCAGAGACTCAGACCTGTAACAAGGAAGTTCTGGCAATGACTTGCAGGAAGAGGCAGACTTACATAGTCCATGTAACAGGAAGCAGCTGGTGGTAGTTGATCAGAGACACATTAGAGGCCTCTGCAGGCCATACAAAGAACTGCAAGTCCTTAGATGTAATGATAAGCCACCTGCTGGTGGATAGTGGAAGTCCAGGGCAGTCCAACTCAATACCACCACCAGCAGGCAGGAGATGATACAGTATGAATCGTAACAGATACACTGTAATTACGTGACGGATTTTGCGGCGAGAGGCGGTGGGTGATCGGCGGCGGTACGTATGACAGGGGAGCCCGGCAGAGCTGCGCGGGGGCTTCTAAACTGTGCGGCGACCCGACGGGGAGCTCTGGGGGTCTCCTTATTAAAGGAGACCCCCAGATGCTGCGGCGGAAGATGTCGGCGATGTTCGGCGGGCGAGTGCGCATGTGTGGGGAGTGAGGCCGTGGTGCTGATGGACAGCACCACAGCGTAAACCTCACTCCCCATCGCTCGGTAAAAGGGAGCATCGCTCAGGCTTTCGCCTGAGTAATGCTCTCTAACGATCGGCCATCGCGCGAAGGGTATGGGCAATAGGATTTGCCGGTAATCCTCGCGCGATGGCAAGGTGATAAGTAGCTCGCATCTGCAAGCTACTTATCACCTTGAATAGGATATGGCCCTAGGTGTTAAATATGGTGATATTTGACTACAACTACTAAAATGAGGTTCATTTGCTCTGAGGGGACATTAAATACCTTACACATGTTACTACATAAACACATGCACAAAAAATCATGCAAACCAGCTGAGTATCATCAAACAGGTGTATACACGTATTTTGTAAGGCTGATCACACAAACCAAGGTAAATTGAGTGACATTGAGCCATGACAACTCTGCTGACATTCATGGGATGCACCCAGTACTGACGAGGCCTGGCCCTTCGACTCAGAAAGACATCAACACACAAAAGAACAAGCAACTCATCCTCCATGGCTACAGTCCTCTCCACAACCCAGAAAGCGTTGCAGGTAAGACTCCCCTTATATATGCTACGCATTACACACATTTAATCTTTCATAATGTTAATGTGCATTATTTGGTGCAAGGGCTAAATATAGCTGAAACATGAAAAATGCCCCCAAAAAACACGTAGAAAGTGTGCAAAAAAAATTCCCCGCCCAGCCAAATTCCGGGAATTGAAAAAAAAAAAGCATTGAAAAATGCACAACGCGAATGCTAACGCAAACGGAACACAATGTGAACAAGGCCTAAAAGTTACCCTAACTTTTGGAGTCAGGAAAAAGGGTCACTAAGCCACACTCCTAGCTATGCTAAATTTACATGTGAAGTGCAACACAGAAAAAGTGGGTGTGGTCATGAGATATGCACATAAATCTACCAGGAATTCCAACTGTTGATCAGAAATACAGAGTAAAGCACTAAAACTCACCCAGTCTGCCTGCCAGGAACTAAGAAGGTTATAAGCTTTATGCTGTGTTGCCAACATTCTCATGCTGTTTCTTGATCAGTGACTGCAGTTTATAAATGTGAGCAAACATAGCAAAGTTGTTTCTCTGTAGGATTCACTCTGACTATAAGCAGACAGAAAACTGTCTTCCTATGGACCAGCTTCCTGATTGAATTTGATTATATAAAATAATCATCTAAGGGCAGTTCAAACACTGCTTTTCAGAACCAAATAGGATAACAGTATGGACATTACACAGTTGGGAAACAAGGCATTGGTGCATGTTATGCCAGACTTTAATCCTGATTTAATCTAAATTTGAAGTTCCTGTTTCTCATGCTGTGACATACTAGGATGGGGGTTCTTTATAGATCAGTTTTCCTTGCGCAAAGCCAAAATCATGCAGTGCCAATACAGTGATAATGGTGAAAATCTACACGATTGGCAGATTTTATTGTACTATGTAGTTCATATTCAGTTAAGGCATGGAGGGATAACATGTGATCATTAAATAAAAAAAAATACGTATATAGTAAGGGATATGATTTAAAATTAAAGTGTAAAAATAACAGTAAAACACCCTACTGAGATTGAAACTATCAATATTCAAAGAGCATTAACCACTTCATAACTGAGGGGTTTTACCCCTTCAGCATCCGAGCAATTTTCTCCTTTCAGCACTCCTTACATTCATTCGCCTATAACTTTATCATTACTTATCATAATAAAATGAACTATATCTTGTTTTTTTTCACCACCAATTAGGCTTTCTTTAGGTGGGACACTATGCCAAGAATTAGTTTATTCTAAATGTGTTTTGATGGGAAAATAGGAAAACATTTGGAAAAAAAAAATATTTTTCAGTTTTCCACCATTATAGTTTTTAACCACTTCAACACCACAGGGTTTTTTGCTTAAAAACCAGAGCAATTTTCACATTTCAGCGCTCCTCCCATTCATTCACCAATAACTTTATTGCTACTCATCAGATGTAAATGATCTAGATCTTGTTTTTTTTGCCACAAATTATGCTTTGTGAGGGTGATATTTGCTTTTAGTAATTATGTTATTATCTGTGCATTTTAAAGGGAAAAATGAGAAAAAAAAGAAAAAATACACTATTTCTCCATTTCCATCCACTATAGTTTTCAAATAAACAATGTTACCATAGGTAAAACACACACATTGTATTTGCTAATTTGTCCTGGTTATCTCAACATTTAAATAATGTTCCTAGTACAATGTATGGCGAAAATATATTAGTTTCTGGTTTGTGTTTTTTGTTTTCTCATTGTACTCTATCAGTAATTAAAAGCCCTTTTCTTCATGATTAACAGTAATACACTCTCATGGCATACATATTTTAAAAGCTAAGTCCCTAGGGTAACTATGTATTCTCTTTTCAATGCTGTCACTTTTGTTGTTTTTACAAGTATTTATTTGGGGGTATAGAGTACATGAAAATAACAGTTTTATTGCTTTTCATTCAGTTTTCCGGTAAAAAAAAATCACATGACTTATCCCTCAGTTGTCAAACACCACAAAATCTATTCTCTCACTTGTCACGGTTAAAATGATACCCTATATACATAATCAGATAGCTTATTGGGCATACAGCACACTGTTTACCACAAGTACGCCTATCTACTCCCCTGAGCCCCAGGTAAAGTTCTGTGGGGAGTAGATAAGCGTAGCAAGGGTTTCAAAGTGGTTAAATAATGCATGCTACTATAATTAAAATCCATGTAACTTATATGCCCATTTGTCCCAGTTATTACACCATATAAATTATGTCCCTATCACAATGTTTGGCGCCAATATTTTATTTGCAAATAAAGGTGCATTTTTTCAGTTTTGCGTCTATCCCTAATTACAAGCCCATAATTTATAAAGTAACAGTGTTATACCCTCTTGATATAAATATTTAAAGAGTTCAGTCCCTAAGGTAACTATTTAAGTTTTTTTTAATTGTAATTTTTTTTAATTTATTTTAATATTACAAAAAAAATTATTGGTAACAATTGGGGAGTGTGGGAGTTAATGAGTTAAAATTAATAGTGATAATAATTTATTTGTATGTGAAAAATGTTTTTGGGTGTAGTATTACTTTTTGGCCACATTTTTTTTACAGGTGTCCTGCAAGCGTTGGAAGGACGCTTGCAGGAAGGGAGGCTGGGAAACTGAGTTTTTTCACAATGATCGGCTGCTTCTCGTAGAAGCATGCTGATCATTGCGGGGGCAGAGATCAACGAACGGGAATGTATTTTTCCGTTCATTGATCTCCGGGTGAGCGGGCAGCGGCGTGCACGATCGCGGGAGTGTGAGCGGGAGCACGGACAGCGGCGGCAGCGGAGGTAGCGGCGGGGGGTGCGTATATCTACGCTCCGGGCGGGGAACTGAAGTCCAAAGGAGCGTAGATATACTGTACCCGGGCGGCGAAGTGGTTAATGATACATATTTTATCATGATCTTTTTGAGAATAGTTTTATCTTATATTTTAAAACCATGAGTATTGGACAGATTTTTGAACAGGAGGTTAACTACTAGTACTGGAGTCATAATTAAAAAGCAGACACACCAGCATTTTATTGAACAGACACAGAATCAGAGAATGAATGCTGTACTTTCAAAACACCATCAATAATTCAACATTTGGGGGATTTCAGAAAGGGGAAAAAATATATAGGGCAGTCACATTGTGACTAAGGGAGGGAAAATTGGGAGAATTTTTAATCACATTGCATTACAATTTCAAGCCATGCCAATATCATACAAAAATAATTAGTAAATGCAAATGTTACCCATGGGAGCTTTGAAATCAAGCAAAGGAAGCAAAATGAGCCAGGTTTTGCATTCATTCAATTTCACTGTTAATGAATTGAGGCTGGTTAACAAAGAAATGAAATTCCAAAGGACGCATACATGTCTGTGTGTTTTTTTTTCTTTTTGAGGCCCTCCTAACTATTTTGCTAATATGATTAGATTATCATTATTGCACCCAGTTATGCATATGCTACACATGCTGTGCCAAAATCATCAATACCAAAATTATATTACCTAAAGAAAAAGTATATGCATCAGATTCCCTTGTCTATGGTTCAAACCTCAATGGGCTTGATTCACAAAGTCATGCAAACTGTTTAGCACGGGCGTGCTAAGCAGTTAGCACGTGAAATGCCATTCGCGGACTTTTGCGTGCGCAATTTGCCGCAATGCCGTGATTGCGCAAAAGCGAATCACGGCACTTTGCGCGCAGAAGTCCGCGAACAGCACTTCACGTGCTAACTGTTTAGCACACCTGTGCTAAACAGTTTGCACGGCTTTGTGAATCAAGCCCATTATGTTCAACATGTTCTCTATCAATCGTTTGCCAAAACTAAGATATATGATTATGCAAAGGCAGTGCATAATCATATTAGCACAACACATACTGTGTGGAAAATAAGTACTTGATCCCCTGCTGTTTTTTCTTGTTTGCCGTCCGACCAAGAAATGACCAGTCTATAATTGTAATGGTAGGTTTATTGTACCTGTGAGAGACAGAATAACAACAAAAGAACCCTCAAAAACCCAGTGTCCCAACGTCAGAGCTTGATGTGCATTGTAATGAGTGAAATCAATAGTTGATCCCCTATCAAAAATGACTCAATACTTGCTGGTAAAACCCTTGTTGGCAATCACAGAGGTCAGATTTTTCTTGTATCTGGCCACCAGATTTGCACACGTCAGGAGAGCTTTTGGTTCACACCTCTTTGCAGATCCTCTTCAAGTCATTAAAGAGAATCTGTACTCTAATATTCTTACACTAAAAAGCATACCATTCTATTCCTTATTTTCTCCTGTGCCCCTCTGTGCTGTTTCTGCCACTCTCTGCTGCAATCCTGGCTTGTAATTAACAGTTTTAGGCAATGTTTACAAACAAACTAACCAGCTTCTAATAGGCTCAGCTAAGCATAGTGTGTGAGTATGCAGGGGGCCTGCAGAGGGTGTGTATCGCTTCTACCAATCACAAGCAGCCCTGCACATTCCACACAATCAAAGCCTTAGCCCGACAAACAGGACAGAGGAAAGATACATTGATTTATTACAGAGACAGTGTAATTAGGAAGAGCTGCAGTAAGCCCCAGCACATTAGAACAGGCATAGGAACTCATAGGATAGAAGAACTAAGGCTGAAAAAATTGTTACAGAGTCTCTTTAAGGTTTTTAGGCCAGTTTGGTAACTTGATCCTTTCACTCCCTCAACAAATTTTCTATTGGATTAAGGTCTGGAGACTGGCTAGGTCACTCCAGGACATTCATGAGCTTCTTCTTGAGCCAACTTGAACGTGTGTCAAGGTTGCTATACAGAAATCATGAGTGACTGGTCAATGACCATTTAATCCATCAAGGAGAAAGATGAAATTCCTCACTCTGCATTGATCTGAAACCCTTGAGAGCATCACTAACTCCTGATGCCAGTGACAGTGGGCAGCAATGTGAGCTTCAGTGGTGGTCTCAAAACCTTCTGCAGTGTTCTCCTGTAACTGTGATCTTCATTTTTCAAAAATGTCCAATATCAAAATTGTAAAATGTATCTACTTTCACAAAATGATGACCAAAATAAAAATTCTTCCTTCCTTCTCTGCTGCCTTAATGATGAAAATAAAATTCTGTCTATTTGATTTACCTTAAATATAGAGCTTATTGATCCTAATTTGACCACTAGCCAAGTAGCCATTCTAAGATGGTTAGTAAGGAAGGTCCACAACATAGACTCTAGTTGTTAAGGAACATTTCTACAGATTAACCTAAGCCCTTCATGAAACCCCTTCAAAATTGTTTAATGGATGTGATTTCAAGTTGATACCTGCTTCTGTTGCCTAATTTATGAGCAGAATATTTTTGAGCAATCAGAAATAGGGTTCTCTTGATGTTCCTGTAAGAAACATCAAGAGCTGTGAGAATGCTATACACTTAAATCTGTGCCAGAAGTTCTTTACATTTCATTCCCAGTTGCCTTCTAAGAAAGTGTATTACTCAGTGAAATGACTCAGCTAAGGACTGAAGAAAGAAACAAATTAAGCAGAGGTTTGTGCAGGAGGGATACAGGTACGTTTCAACTACAATATGCCACTTTATGAATCTTAGGAAGTTCTCCAAATTCCCCAGAGTTGTTAGAAGTTTTGAGAAGCAAAAGGAAGCATATATCTGACAAAGTGCAGCACTGATGCCAGCTTTAAAGTATGTACAAAGTTATTGCAGCCTTTTCTGTTCAGAGGCTGTGGATGAATAGAAATTGCTGATGCATTTGCATACAAATGTTAAACTTTCAAACACTAGTTTAAAAGCAACCAGCTGTATCAACATGGTACATTTTAACGTGCTGCTTTTGCCATGACTCTGAAGTAGTATACAAAATGGGTTCTGCCATTCGTATCAAAAATCTAAAGTCGCATTCAAACATTTGCAGCTCAACCCATCAACCAGTAATTGGGGGAAGTTTCCTCTTTTAAGTGTTTTCGGATGATCATGTCCTTGGGAAGATGGCAGGAGTCTATTTTGTCCCAGAATTAAATCCTATAAGGGACTGTATGAATTTATTAAAAAGATGTAGATAAAGGATTTGTAGTTGATGTCTACTTGATTAAAGTTGCAGAACCATGATTCTTTAACCTCTCAGCAATCCTGATGCCAGTGACAGTGGCGGATGAGCCAAGCAGATGAGCTATGTGGCTTGACAGATGAGCTTTTTGTCCCTAGGCTTTCACAAAAGACTAGAGGACATGATCTGTGCATGGAGGAAAAATGTTTTAGACATTTGTTTAGGAAAGTGTTCTTTACAGTAAGAGTGATTAAGATGCGGAATGCATTGCCACAGGAAGTAGTTATGGCAAAGTCTTGTATGTTTTTTTTTCTTTTCTGGATAAACAGGGATATATGAGGGAGCAGGCTGGTGTTGTACTTTATTTTCTGGTTGAACTCGATGGACGCATGTCTTTTTTCAACCCAAATAACTATGTAACCTTTTCTTGTTATAACTCCCCATGATCTGGGAAAAATATCAGCTAAAAGTGAATCCAAGGCATGTTTGCAGGATCACTGAGAGTTTCTTAGTAAATTAAATCTCTGTTGTGATGACTTGATGAAAGAGATCAGAGGAGCTAGTCAATACTTTTGTGTTCTAAATAGTGATAAATATTATAAACAGATATGTGGTTTAGCGATGGACTGTAAAATAAAAGTGACCTATTGAATTAGAAAATGTTCATTGATGAATGTTTTTATATAGAAAAGGAGCAGAAATGGTGTTGGTCACTTTTATAGAGGGGTAGAGAGTTAATCAATGGAGGATTAAACTTGTAGCCAAATGGAATAAACTGAGTGTACAATATTTTAAGATTTAGAGATAAAAAATATTATTATTAATAATAATAATGATAATAAACTGTTTACAAAGCATTTTGTTTCTTTCCCTAGTTTTGTGAAACTGATTTGTGAGATTGTCCTTAACTGGATGTTTGTCAAAAATATGGTAAACTTTACAGCAACAATATCATTCATCCCTAGTTGCTAATCGATGCTTTTAGCAAACCTGATATTATAACAAAACCACATCTGCACTTATTTGAGCTTATTTTTTCCCTGTTCAGTGTCAGAATTACAATTCCTGTTTCACAAAAATGATTCTTAAAATTCTCACGATCCAACCGAACCTTCAATGACAAAAAATAATTGTGAACCTGCCAGCGACAATTTCACTCACCCCTATGCCAATCCAGCCAAATATTATTAGAACTGAACATTGAACAGTTCAAATACACACTTAGAGAGGTTTGGCGCTTCACAGTGTAAAAAAAAGACTGAACAGGTTTTCCCCAAAGAATTATATATATATATATATATATATATATATATATATATATATATATATGCTTCACTGTTAATGCTTCCCTCTTTATAAAACTAACCAAATTCCCACTAAAAACATTTTACAGGAACGCATATGATTAACTGATATTACTTCACTCTTGCTGATTTCAGGAAAAACGATTTTTTGCCAAAAAACACCCAAACCTTTTAGATACACGATAGCCCCCTCTCGTTATCAGTTCACATACACACTAAGCGAGGTTGAACAATTCAAGCTATATTTCTATTCCACTTTACTAACAATGGGAAATCTGAGAGGTTGAACTAAGTCGTTAGATAAAGCTATATTTAAACCGTTTTGGAAGTAAACAGAGAATTAGTAAATAAATATATATGGAGATAAAAGTAAAATTCCCACTCACTTTGTACAAAAAAAAATATTTTTTCATGTTTTGCATAGTGTTTTATTTTTGCATAGCTTTTCCTTAAGCGTCAAGAGTATCAGTGCCATGAGTCCAGAAGATAGAGCATAATTGCCCACAGCATGGTGGTACCACAATCTTGAAGGCATACCCTTCATGCTTCCAGTGATGATGTCATATAGGGACACAGATGATCAACACATAATGAAAGGGACGCAGGTGGCCCAAGGAGGAGGGATACAGAACATGATGGGAGAGGTAAAGCAGCAAAGTAGATAACAGTATCATCTGACAAGATATTTCAAAGGAATTTAGGTACCCTTTAAGTCTAGAATGAGAACACATTGGAAGATAGCTGGAAAGATGCTCTAAATTAGTCCATAATACCATACAAGGTAAGCATTCAGAAAGCTTCTGCATACAGTGCTCCTGGAAAGTATTTACAATTAAGCACCACTTTTTTCAAAATTGTGTTGTTATAGCCTTATTCCAGAATGGATGAAATTCATATTTTCCTCAGAATTCTACACACAACATCCCATAATGACAATGGGAAAAAGTTTACTTGAGGTTTTGGCACATTTATTAAAAATAAAAAAATGAGAAATCACATGAACATAGGTATTCACAGCCTTTGCTGAAAACTTTGTTGATGGAGTTTTGGAAGCAATTACAGCCTCAAGTCTTTTTGAATATAATTCCACATGCTTGGCACACCTATCTAGTTTCTGCCCATTTCTTTTTGCAGCACCTCTCAAGCTCCATCAGGTTGGAAGGGAAGCGTCAGTGCAGAGCCATGTTAAGATCTCTTCAAAAATGTTCAATCAAAGGGACATTCACAGTGCTGTCCTGAAGCCACTCCTTTGATATCTTTGCTGCATGCTTAGGGTTGTTGTCCTGCCGAACATTGCTACCATCATCTTTCCCTTTATCATGACTAATCTCCCAGTTCCTGTTGCTGAAAAACATCTCCACAGCATGATGCTGCCGCCACCATGTTTCACTGTAGGGATGGTGTTGACCTGGGGATTAGTGATGTCGCGAACCTCCGATTTTCCCTGTTTGCAAACCTACGCGAAAGGTTCGGTTTGCGGAAAAGTTCGCGAACCGCAATAGACTTCAATGGGGAGGCGAACTTTGAAAAATAGAAAAAATTCTACCGGCTGGAAAAATGATAGAAAACATGTTTCAAGGGATCTAATACCTGGAGGCAGACATGATTGAATGAAATACACATCAAAAGTCCCAGGCAAAAATCTAGATTTCACATAAACCCCTATTTTAAGGTCAATTTTCAATTATAGGCCTGCTCTCCCTCCTCCCTCCTACCTCCTACCGGAGGGTCTCATCTGCCAGAGAATTATAGTATTTCAAAAGCCAGCTTACATACCGTGGCTGGGAATTGAACCAAGGTCTCACTGTGTGGTGGACAAGTACCTTAACCGCTGTACCACCAACACTACTAACTGAAGCTAGCCTAGCATGTGCCATTTCTGCTCAATCCAAGAGTAAAATTAGACAAGACAAATAACATTTATATCACACTTTTCTCCTGGCGGACTCAAAGCACCAGAGCTGCAGCCACTAGGGCACACTCTATAGGCAGTAGCAGTGTTAGGAAGACTTGCCTAAGGTCTCCTTCTGAATAGGTGCTGGCTTACTGAACAGACAGAGACGAGATTTGAACCCTGGTCTCCTGTGTCAGAGGCAGAGCCCTTAACCATTACACCATCCAGCCACTGCTTAAGGATTTGTAGCCAGACATGGCCTTGCCTTTTGTGTTCAACAGTTGTCCAAAGAGAACCCCAGATAGCCAGGCACTGTACCACCAACACTACATGCTGAAGCCAGCCTAGCATGTACCTTTTATGCTCAATCCATTTATGCTCAAAAATACAAGAGAGAGAGAGAGAGAGAGATGAATCTACCTGGCTATCTGGGGTTCTCTTTGGACAACTGTTGAACACAAAAGGCAAGGCCATGCCTGGCTTCAAATCCTTAAGCAGTGGCTGGAAGGTGTAATGGTTAAGGGCTCTGCCTCTGACACAGGAGACCAGGGTTCGATTCTCGGCTCTGTCTGTTCAGTAAGCCAGCACCTATTCAGTAGGAGACCTTAGGCAAGTCTTCCTAACACTGCTACTGCCTATAGAGTGTGCCCTAGTGGCTGCAGCTCTGGCGCTTTGAGTCCACCATGAGAAAAGTGTGATATAAATGTTATTTGTCTTGTCTAATTTTTCTCTTGGATTGAGCAGAAATGGTACATGCTAGGCTGGCTTCAGTTAGTAGTGTTGGTGGTACAGTGGTTAAGGTACTTGTCCACCACACAGTGAGACCTGGGTTCAATTCCCAGCCAATGTGAGTTGGCTTTTATGCTACAAATCCTTAAAGGGAACCTAAACTGAGAAGGATATGGATTTTTCCTTTTAAAATAATACCAGTTGCCTGAATCGCCTGCTGATCCTGTGTCTCTAATACTTTTAGCCACAGCCCCTGAACAAGCATGCAGATCAGGTGCTCTGACTGAAGTCAGACTGGATTAGCTGCATGCTTGTTTCAGGGTGTGATTCAGCCACTATTGCAGCCACAGAGATCAGCTGGACTGCCAGGCAACTGGTATTGTTTAACAGGAAGCATCCATATCACTCTCAGTTAAAGGGAACTCTCAGTTAAAGGGAACCTTTACAATGTTGTAACGCATAAAGCTAGCGTCGGCCAAAAAACTGCGCCTGGGTGCACTGTAACGCAACGCGCAAAAAGGCTGCGTTATATGTGAAAGCTAAAGTGAAAGTCTATGGACTTTCATTTCACCTTGGGTAACGCAAACTTTACCCTTTGCGTTGAAACGCAGAAAATCTGCCCTAATGTGAAAGAGCCCTTACAGGTAGAGGATCAGCAGGACAGAGAGCAAATATGCATTGTTTTAAAGGAAATAAATATGTCAGTGTCCATATCCCTCTTTGTTCAGGTGTGCTTTAAACTTACACAACATGTCTAATGTGTGTTAATGATATTAAATAATGAGAAACTATGCTACAAAAAATATCAAATTATACATGTGATTAGTCAGTAATGACTTGTGGTACAGCAACCTGCTCATGAGTTACTACATTTGGTGTACAAAGTTTAAAATCATTAAATAATAAGAAAACTATTTTTGTTGTAACTATATATTACTAAATCGCATTTTCCTGCTTTCACTATTTCATCCTATAAGGAGAGCATGTGGTAGATGCTCTGAGTTAAGAAGACTATTTTTTCATTCAGACATTGGAATTGGTTGTTTGCTGTGATTATGAATTATGACTTGGTAAATAGTTATGCCTTCAGGTCAGCAGGCTAATTGCTGTAAGGTACGGTCCATCAAATTTAATGATGGAAGAGGAGCTTCAAACAGTTTCTCGTCTGTATTTTGCTATGAAAGTCATTTGTCAGGTTACTGTAGAGGGTTTTATTGCAAATTGTATCTTGTTAAGAAAATTTGTTAGTGATCTTTTTTTCTTTCAAAGCAAACATTTTTTTTTAACTCGCTATTTGTATTGTCTGATTTTGAAATCAAACATTTGCAATGTCCAATAATAACTCACCCCCAAAAAGGTTTAGGTTATGTGACCCCCAAAATCAATGTTAAATGACTCATATTGGCTTGGAGGAGAATAGTTATTTCATATGCGATGTTTACAAACACTCATCTTGCTAATCTCTAGTTGTTTTTTAATCAGATTCAGCAGATAGGGTGGAAGGTCAAATACTGTTCACACATTACTGAACTAGACATCTGCTGATGCTTCAGGAGAATTTAATTCCGCACACTAATAAACCCCACTAGCTGTGAACATGCTTCAGAGACTGTGAAAATAGCTTGGTGCTATCACATTCAGAAACCAAGTTCTACTGTCAACCAGCCATGTGAAATGTCGGTCTTAAGGGTATTGCTCTCTGTTTTGCATCTAAAATAAAACTCTTAGTTCACTTTTCAAAATAAAGGACACCTAATTAACTCATTTATATTTTTTTTTATAGAATAAATAGATACAAAGTACCACTCTTGCGCTGGCAAAAATGTAAAATAAAACACAGGCTCACTGTTGTAGTAACTTTCGTAATTTTTTACATGATTACAGAATCATTATTCTGATTGTAATTATGATTTTGTAGGTAATCTTGATTTCATGTCATTTTCATGTCATTTTGTCAAGTTACATGAAATTATGTTCACGAAATCCAGCAATGAATTTTTACCTAACTTGTATGTTCTTGATAAGCAGGCCATGTGCACGTCTTATAAAATATGGCTATTTTCGTTTCCCCCATAATTTTCTTACAGATGAGAATATTTTTGAAAATATATGTACAGTAGAAAACACATTTTTGCCAAATGCTTTGAAGTCTGTGAGAATCAGAATATATAAAAACATGTATATAAAGACTTTTTTTTCTGAGAGATGCTGTTTACCCACTTCAGGACCTCAGGCTTACACCCCCTAGTGACCAGGCCATTTTTTCATAACATAGGGCTGTGCAGCGTTGTTGTCATGCTGCACAGCCCTACAACCCATCACACAAATGCATTTCACTTCCTTTTACTGTCCTTAATTGGACACTCTGCTGGAGGTATGCTTTTTTTAAATTGAAAGAAGGGAGGTTTTTCCCTCCCTCCTTCCTCCCTCTCACGCCCTCCCCCCGTGCCATCCTAAATCGAAATAGGAGGGCAATCAGCACTGTCCCCCGCCTCTCATAGGCAACGGCCTATGAGAGGCCACGAGGTATGAGCTGCTCTGAGAGACAGCCCAATGTCCCTCGTATAACGCTGCAGGAGACAGCAGCGCTGTACAAATGTAAACAAAGGGGAATTATTTCCCCTTTCAGCTCTAAACAGTCTGCTAGACGGCTAGCAGGCTGATCACGGAGCATGGCTTCGTGAACCAGCTGGGAACATCACGCATGCACGCGCATTCCCTGCTAAACTGCAGTTACAGGACTTGATGCCAATCGGCGTTAGGCGGTCCTGGAGCTGCCGCCACTGTCACGCCCATCGGTGTGACGTGGTCGTTAGGTAGTTAATTGTTAGGGGAAGCAGTGGTAATGGGACTTCATAGGGAGTCTTAAAGTACACTAGAACACAGAGGGGTATGGAGGCTGAGATATTTATTTTCTTTTAAACAATGAACATTGCCTGGCTGTCCTGCTGATCCTTTGCCTCTACTACTTTTATCCTTAAAACCTGAACAAGCATGCAAATTGGATGTTTCTGCCGGAAGTCTGACTTCATGCTTGCTTCAGGTGTGTGATCCAGATTCCAGATACTACTGCAGCCAGAGAGATCAGCAAGATGCTAGGCAAGTGGTATTGGTTACAATGAAATGAATATGGCAGCCACCAGATTCCTCTTAGTTCAGTTGTCCTTTAACCACTTAAGGACCACAGGGGGGTGGCTTACACCCCCCTAGTGACCAAGCTATTTTTTACAATTTGGTGCTCTGCAGCTTTTATTGGTTTGATGTAGAGCCATACAATTGAGCACACAAATTAATTTTGTCCTGCCTACCAACAGAGCTTTCTGTTGTTGCCTTTTTTTAAATAAATGTTACTATCCCTCCTCCCTCCCTCCGCCAGCCAATCACCGCGATCGGCTGTCATAGACATCAGCCTATGAGAGCCGATTGCTGTTGAGCCTCCCCAGGGGACAGCCAAATGACACGGCCATAGATTGCAGCACTGTACAATGTAAATAGATGGTGGTTTTGCCATCTAACAGTCTACTAGCGGCGATCGCCACTGGGAGACTGATGATGGAGTGGCGTGCTTGATCTCCTGCAAAACCGCGCCCCAGGACTTGACGCCTTTTGGCGTTAGGCGGTCCTGGGGCTGCCACCCTCCCGACGCCAATTGGCGTTAGGCAAACAGAAGGGAGTTAAGATTTTTTTAATGCCCCTTGAACAACAGGTTTTGTTGTTGTTCATTATAAATTTTATTGCAATTTCATTTCATCAAAATTCCATTTGAGTGCATTTTATCAATTATAAATAAGTATTAATTGAAATTTGGCCAGTTTTTTGTGTTAGTAGAAAACAGCAAAGGGTCCCTGAAAGTTAATTTAAAATGTTACTTAATTGTTACTTAATATACTGCAAGGAGATGTGGTTAACCAAATCCTCTTTGCGCATCACCATTACATTTAATCAAAAGAACCATTTAGGTAATAAGTATGCCAGGCAGCACTTGATGCAAAACCACAAATCCTCCTTCTACATATCTGTTTACTATATAAAAAAACGGCTCTACTGGATGCATGTGTATTTCTTGCTGAGGTTGTACTCTGGCTACATGTGAGGACACGTGCTGTGATAGCTTGCTTTGTTCAGCAAAATAACCTGCAATTTAGAGGCAATCATTTTAGTTTACATATAAATAAGCTGGTGCCAAATCATTAAAATACAATTTAAAATATGGTGCTTGGAAGTAGAATCCATTATCACTCTTTCCTTCTTATCCTGTTTATCAATCAATGATTGTGCTAAACTCACACCTGAAAAAAAAAAAAAAAAAAAAAACTGCAAATGTGAATATGGGAGATGTAGAGCAAGAAGAGGTTTATTTAAAGTACT
This sequence comes from Hyperolius riggenbachi, assembly GCF_040937935.1. Classification (NCBI taxonomy): domain Eukaryota; kingdom Metazoa; phylum Chordata; class Amphibia; order Anura; family Hyperoliidae; genus Hyperolius; species Hyperolius riggenbachi. The sequence goes on along the minus strand of NC_090648.1, from coordinate 186,916,786 downwards.
TTCAGACAAACCTTGTTCACTGGAACATACTGCTGGAAAAAATGCACAAATGCCTCAGTTTGGTTCAAGTTTAGCCAAGCAGAGACCAAAATTTGGGGTTTGTTGGGCCTTGAATTTAAACTTCACTGAGGAGAAAAATTCAGGGGGGTTGTTCTGGTCTCTGGAGAGCAAGAAATGCAATAATTTCTGGTGGGAAGTAGTGGTGTAACTACAATACATGGGGCTCCCCAGCAAACCTTTGATGGGTCCCCAAATGTTCCCTTTCCTCCCCTTGGTGTCCCTTACAGCCTTGGGGCCCATCTAACAAGGGTCATAAAACAAGTGTGGCCATCATGATCTTCACACCCATAACAAGTGTAGCCGGGACTGCTCCCCTCTAGTTACGCCCCTGATGGGAAGCGCACCATCAGGGGCCTATGGAAATATTTTTTTTTTATCACAGCAAATATTGTCATCACAAATCTGGTCATAATGGTCAAGGAACAAACAATCAATTATTGTGAAGAATTCTCTGTTTCATTCTGAATAGTATGTGTACTGTAGTAAATGAAAAGAAAAAGATTGTATTTGTATACTACAACGTTTCCTTGAACCCTTAGTGAATATTTTTTTTATTGACATTAAAGACCTAGCAAAAAGGGCTTGTTCACACTGCAGGAGTTTTCGGCTTTTTAGCCCGTGTGTGGTTTTTAAAAACGCCCCCGACTGCGTGGACAATGAATGTCTATGAGAAGGTTTATATCAGCACGAGTTGTGCGCTGTCTGTTCAGTAAAGTGGTGCGTGTACCATTTTTGAGGCGATTCCGTCTCAATAGAAAGTATAGGAGCAACGCAAAATGCTCACAAAATCACTTTGTGTAGCGATTGTGTCAGCTTTTTTAACAATAAATACATTGTATTTATTCTTTTCCGGGTTCAAGAGTTCGCTTCCTGACTTGCGTCAGAGAGTGAATTACAAAACCGCTTGGAAAAAACACTTAGAAAGCCGCTAAGCACAAAAATTGAATCGCCCACCCAAGCACCGGGAATCAGGAAAAAAAAAGACGCCTCAAAAACAGCCCAATGCGGATGGACATGCGAGCCAAACCCAATGTGAATAAGGCCAAAAACTGGTTTAGTGTCCTCCTGGAGTTGGTGGGGGTTCCTGGAGAAGTGATAGCTGTACTATCTATCTATTTTGCCCTTATGCAAGGTGGAAAGTGTGACGGGTGCATTGAAAAGGAAATTCTCCATTATTTATTTTATTTTATTTTTTTTACAAAAACCCTTTAGTTTTGTTCTTAATATTACAAGGATTAATGTAGGAGAGTTAAAATTTCCTGCCAGTCACTGCCAATCCAAGTGTCGAAAACAAATACATTTTTATCTGTGTAATTTATTACTCCTCCAAAGAAGTGGGAGTTTCTGGATAGTCTTATGGAAGTAGTCTGCTAAGCAGAGTGTACAAAATGCAGTTGCCAAGGTTGCAAAGAAGAGGAATTTGAGTTTACTGTCAGTTTTTAGAAAATGTTAAAATGATTACAGATTAAAACAGAAAGATATATTTTAATTACAGGTAATTAAAAAAAAAGTCTACCCATCTATATACAGTATATGTCAGTGAAATTTCTCTTTAGGGCCCGTTCTCACTTAGAATCGCAAAACGTTTTGCGCAGGTGATTTTACCGAGATTAGTGAAGTAAAATCACTGTACACTCTCGTGATTTTTTAGCGATCGCAATTAGCACTTTTTTTAAGCACTGTATCCCAATCGCTCTAAAATCACGAAAAAATGCTGCATGCACTGCGTTTTGCGATTGCTACTAATCACAAATTGCTCTCAATCACCAGCAATCATGGCAGTGAGATCACTGCCATTATGTTAGTATTGTGCTAGTGCTTTAAAAAGCTATAGCGCTTTGGCGATTAGAGGTTATCGCCCGCTAATCGCCCCAGTGAGAACTGGCCCTTAGGGCCAATTTTACACTTGATGTTTGTGATGTGATGTGGTGAGCACATGGCATCGCACAACAAATATGACCCTTCATATGACCCTGCACCACGATGCGACAACAGTGGACAGGGTCATATGCATATGCCTGCCCCCGGCTTATGATGTACTCCCTGCTGGACACAAAGTACATCACTGGGATTCCCATCAATCGAAGCATGCAAGCCATGTTGCACTGTTTTCCCATCATGCGTGGATCATGCGGTAACGGGCTGTAGACTTTGTATTGGCATTGCAGTGATTTGGGTTCTTCCAGTGCGCCGCGTTGCATCGTGTGAACTATCCAAGTCTCCATAGAATTGCATGGTCATTGCGATGAGCTGGGTCAAAAAACACTAATGCCGTGTGATGCAACCTGTCGAATGTGCATGAGGCCTAAAGGGAACCGAGCACCTGGAACACTATTCTTTTTTAAATTAACCTCTTCATAAGGGAGGTTCATAATGGAACGTGCCAGGGGTGTCGGGGGGGAACATACCTGCTTACCTATGAAGTGCTTCTCTTCTAACTCCCAGTCCATATGGGATCCACCATGTTCTTCAGAAAGCGACTGCAGTGGCTGGTTTTTCAACTACCTCACTCGCATGAGCCACAAAGCATACCAGGGGATTTACTCTGTGGATTCAAGAACATCTCTGTACTTTGGATTACATCTCCCAACATGCATTGTGGCACGTGCACACAACTTTTCTATCAAGTTGAAAATGCGGTAGCTCCACTCTATCCCTGGAGAATATGGTGGATCCCATATTGACCAGGGGTCAGAGGGAGGCATAGTACCTGTAGGCAAGTAGTGATACTCGCCAAAACCCCTGCCCACCAACAGCCCACTCCATTACAAACCTTCCTTGTGGGGAGATTAATTTTGAAAATGTTTACTTCAAGAACTCAGTTCCCTTTAACTACTGTATCTGTTTTGCGAGAGGAGGTCAGTTCCTAAGCTTTGATAAGGACAGAGCTCTCTGATTTTATGCTGCAGCAAATACTTTGAACAAATATTACTGATACTGTAAGTTTAGAACTTGTTCCTATAGTAAAGATTGTCATGTTTTGGTCCATTCGGTAAATGTTGTTAAGTGAGCTAGTGAGAACTCAACAAGCAGCCATTTATATTCACTTTCTATTGTTTCTGAAGTTTAAATTAACCACATAGGCAGGGGCTTGTCATTTCAGATTACCCTCAGAAGTTTGCTGTACCAGATTTCTGGATCTCCATTCACCTACTAGCCCTGTACATTTATAACAGCAGTTAATATACAGTTCTTATTATGCTTGCCTGATGTTGTTCCTTAACCTTCCTGGCGGTAAGCCCGAACTGAGTTCGGGCTATGCCGCCGTAAGGCACCGCTCAGGCCCCGCTGGGCCGATTTGCATAATTTTTTTTTTTGCTGCACGCAGCTAGCACTTTGCTAGCTGCGTGCAGTGCCCGATCGCCGCCGCTACCCGCCGATCCGCCGCTATCCGTCGCGCCGCAGCCGCCCCCCCCCAGACCCCGTGCGCTGCCTGGCCAATCAGTGCCAGGCAGCTCTATGGGGTGGATCGGAATCCCCTTTGACGTCACGACGTCGATGACGTCGGTGACGTCATCCCGCCCCGTCGCCATGGCGACGGGGGAAGCCCTCCGGGAGATCCCGTTCTTTGAACGGGATCTCCGGATCTCCGATCGCTGGCGGCGATCGGAGGGGCTGGGGGGATGCCGCTGAGCAGCGGCTATCATGTAGCGAGACTTTGTCTCGCTACATGAAAAAAAAAAATTAAAAAAAAAGATTTGCTGCCCCCTGGCGATTTTTTTGCAAACCGCCAGGAGGGTTAATCATTTAGATATTGTGTAAAAAAAAGAAATTAATTCATGAAAAGGAAATACACACATTTTAATTTCAGACCAAGACATTTATTTGCTTCAATGCGTATTATTAAGGGTGTATTACGATTTTCCAGTTCAACTCTGCTCTCAGTGCAATTATTCTTATTTTTCCTATAGATCAAGAAGAACAATTATACTGTGCTTTACACACACAATACTTCCAGGCTCTACTTTCTTTTCTTGAAAAGAACATCTGTGAATAACAAACATTTTATTTGGTTTTGTGGCGACGCAAGATAAAATATAATACAAGATTCTTTCTGCTAAATCTACTGCATCTAAAAAAAGTTAAAGAAAATGTATGCATACATTTATCATAGTACAAGAAGGGGACTTGAAAAACATTGTTTTGCTGCTGTACTGTTTTGAGTTCTCAGACTGTGTCGTTAATTCATGCGGATATCAGTTGACCTTAAAGAGGAACTCCAGCCTAAACAAACATACTGTCATTAAGTTACATTGGTTATGTTAATTAAATCAGATAGGCAATATAATTTTCTTACCCACCCTGTTTGAAAAGAACAGACAAATGTTTGATTTCATGATGGCAGCCATCTTTTTGGTAGAAAGGAGGTGACGGGGAGCATAAGAGCATCTCTTCCAGTTGCTAGGCAATGTGAATAACAACATAGGAAATCCCATCATGCTCTGCACAGCATCAGGGAAAAAGGAGCGGGCTTTTTTTCTTTGATGGGTGGAGCTTAGGTAAAAATGCAGCTAATAATGATGCTTTGGTAAGAAAAACAAAGTTCTGATGCTGTGAAGCTGTTAATGAAAAACACCAGGGGCTTGATTTACAAAGCGGTGCTAACTGTTAGCACGCCTGTGAAAACCCCCTTAGCACGTCTAAACAAGCTTATCGTGCATAAAACTTTACGCGCGCAAAACTTTATGCGCGTAAAACTTTACGCGCGTACTGCACAGAGCGCAGGCCGCTCCGAGCGAAGTGCCCATTAAAGCCTATGGGACTTAGCGCACGTAAAACTTTGCGCGCGTAAAACTTTGCGCGCGCAAAGTTAGCGCGCGATCTGATTGAGAAATCCGGTGCTAACCTACTTAGCACCCTGGTTAGCGTGTCTAAAGACTTTAGACGTGCTAAGTAGGTTAGCACCACTTTGTGAATCAAGCCCCAAGCCTTTTCAGTTCTGCTGAGTAGATTTTTAGTCCGGAGGTTCACTTTAACGCAAACCTGAAGCGAAAAAGTATGATATAATGAATTGTGTGTGTAGTACGGACCAGGAATAGCACATTAGTAGCAAAAGAAAAGAGTGTCATATTTTTTTTTTCAGTTATATAACCTTTTTTTAATAACATTGTATTTTCAGTTTTAAAAGCAAACTGTCTTTTAAACTATAAAACAAAGCAGAAATAATGACCGTTTGAACTTTCCTGCAGTAAAACCTTACCTCAAACTGTCTCTCACTCTTTCTTGGTTATTTAAGATAACAAGGCTGCATTCGACCCAGCGGTTTGAGAAGCTCAGAGAAACTCTACTGCATAGTTAACAACTGAAATTTCTTAACTTTTCCTGTACTTGAATACAGTATAAGACTGTTTTCTTTGCTACTAATGTTCTATTTCTTAGCTGTACACTACGCATACAATTCATTATCTTATAAGTTTATGAGCGAAGTGTTCATTAACATTTCAAACAATATTACAACTTTGTTAGTTTGCACAATCAATTTCACAGCAGTGGTTGCTTTATGGTCTATGAACTCAAGTGCCCACTACATGCACGGTGCAAGTAAGAGTTCAAGAACACATGTGCAGCATCACTAACCTGGCCAGTGGTAACATCCTATATAATAATGGGCAAGTGTCTCTGCGTCCCATGTCCCTGTGTGTGTGTTCTTTTTAGTTGTGCGCATGTGCAGAGCCGCAGAGACACTGCGGAGAGCTGAGGGGAATGATGCCTGGCTGGGGGAATGACACCTAGCAGAGAAGGATGGGGCCAGAAGGGGGGCAGGAGTGCGTGCAGTGTGTGCGTGTACGGTGTGTGCAGGCATGTGCGGCGTGCGCGGCTACTGTAGGAGAGACAGAGCAGTTCGGGGGGTCACGACCACAGCCTAGCGCCCGTTTTTAAATGTACCTTAGGTCTAGTGGATTATAATACCGTTGTCTTCAGGTGTTATGTTCAGCTAGGCCACACTGCAGCTCAGTTATGCTGGTTTGTCATGGAAGCAGTACCACCACTCAGAAAGGGCGATGAGAGAGGTAGATTAATTTCAAAGTGAGGCTAGGTGTATTAAGAAGTTAAGTTGTTTTCTCCACTGGCCTTGAATGAATCTGAGTTTGAATTGTTTTATTTAACATCCTTGTCTCTTCCAGGAATGATTCCACTTCTGAATAATGAAAAATGTTCATGAAGGAGAGTAGAGGTTATTCATGAAAGTTAGACATATAGTACATAAAACGGCTCTGTATAAATTAGAAAGTTGTAATATTGAATGACATGTTTATGAACACTTCGCTCATTCATTCTGGGGAGACACAGAATGTGTTGTTCCCCTTCTGCTCATTGGATTTCAAATGTTTGTATCACATGGGTTGCATTTATGAATATGTATTGATAATTTAACTTCCTGGGCAGTGGGTTATTTAAGCTTTGCTCAGATTGTGCGGGGTGAGAACCTAAGGAAGGGCTCCACCCGAAACATGTTGTGTCTGTGATCCTTTGCTCTAATACAAAGTTTATTAGTAAAACTCTTGGGGCCATATGCAATTCTCTTTTTCACCTGAGTTTTCTCCCAGGAGATAATTTTTCATCTTTGATTTTAAATAACTTTCCAGTACTTTTCAACTAAAAAAGTACCAAAAAGTTGGTACAAAAGTACTACTAAAATTATTTTGAGCATATTCTTGCCTTCTGGGGGCTTAAAATGCATTTTATTGACAAGTTTAAAAATATCACCTAGGTGAAAACTCAGGTGAAAAAGTGAATTGCATATGGGCCTCGGTGTGCCATTTGCATTTCTTATACAGCATCATAAAACTGGCACCAGCTGCCTGTATGTTATATACGTGTTCACCACAGTGGGTTGTAACAGAATTGATTGGAGGCCAATGATCGCCTACTAACAGAAGAAAAGAAAAACAGAGGATTGGAAGAACAGAGGACAGAAGAAGAGAAGAATATGAAAATCAAATAAGAAGAAAGGAAAAACACTAATGAAATAATAAAAATTAATAACAGTATACAGAAGAAGATGACACCACATTGTAGACATATACAGAAGTAAAAATAAACACACAGGAGAAAAAAAAAAGAAAGAAAGAAAGAAAGAAAGAAAGAAAGAAAGAAAGAAAGAAAGAAAGAAAGAAGAGCACAGATTATATACAGGTGCAAACAGAAGAGCACAGATTATATACAGGTGCAAATAGAAGAGCACAAATTATATACAGGTGCAAGTAGAAGAGCACAGATTATATACAGGTGCAAATAGAAGAGCACAGATTATATACAGGTGCAAACAGAAGAGCACAGATTATATACAGGTGCAAATAGAAGAGCACAAATTATATACAGGTGCAAGTAGAAGAGCACAGATTATATACAGGTGCAAATAGAAGAGCACAAATTATATACAGGTGCAAGTAGAAGAGCACAGATTATATACAGGTGCAAATAGAAGAGCACAGATTATATACAGGTGCAAATAGAAGAGCACAGATTATATACAGGTGCAAATAGAAGAGCACAGATTATATACAGGTGCAAATAGAAGAGCACAGATTATATACAGGTGGAAATAGAAGAGCACAGATTATATACAGGTTGAAATAGAAGAGCACAGATTATATACGGGTGCAAATGGAAGAGCACAGATTATATACAGGTGCAAATAGAAGAGCACAGATTATATACAGGTGGAAATAGAAGAGCACAGATTATATACAGCTGCAAATAGAAGAGCACAGATTATATACAGGTGGAAATAGAAGAGCACAGATTATATACAGCTGCAAATAGAAGAGCACAGATTATATACAGGTGCAAATAGAAGAGCACAGATTATATACAGGTACAAATAGAAGAGCACAGATTATATACAGGTGCAAATAGAAGAGCACAGATTATATACAGGTACAAATAGAAGAGCACAGATTATATACAGGTGGAAATAGAAGAGCACAGATTATATACAGCTGCAAATAGAAGAGCACAGATTATATACAGGTGCAAATAGAAGAGCACAGATTATATACAGGTGGAAATAGAAGAGCACAGATTATATACAAGTGCAAATAGAAGAGCACAAATTATATACAGGTGCAAATAGAAGAGCACAGATTATATACAGGTGCAAATAGAAGAGCACAGATTATATACAGGTGCAAATAGAAGAGCACAGATTATATACAGCTGCAAATAGAAGAGCACAGATTATATACAGGTGCAAATAGAAGAGCACAGATTATATACAGGTACAAATAGAAGAGCACAGATTATATACAGGTGCAAATAGAAGAGCACAGATTATATACGGGTGCAAATAGAAGAGCTCAGATTATATACAGGTGGAAATAGAAGAGCACAGATTATATACAGGTGCAAATAGAAGAGCACAGATTATATACAGGTGCAAATAGAAGAGCACAGATTATATACAGGTGCAAATAGAAGAGCACAGATTATATACAGGTGCAAATAGAAGAGCACAGATTATATACAGCTGCAAATAGAAAAGCATACATTATATACAGGTGGAAATAGAAGAGCACAGATTATATACAGGTGCAAATAGAAGAACACAGATTATATACAGGTGCAAATAGAAGAGCACAGATTATATACAGGTGCAAATAGAAGAGCACAGATGAAAAAAGAAACACATTTTTTTAGATTTCATGAGCATCAAAAATTACCCCCTTTATCTATTTCTCAGGGAGGTGGTGGACATCTGGACATCCTCATATTACTTAAAGAGTCCCCCTCACGGCCTGCTGAGATGCAGATGAGTCACTTTTTGCTAACACTGTAAAGGGAAGTAAGGCATACACAGTCTTCCAGTTTCCTGTGTCACTTATATGCTTACTCAGGGGCATCACTTATATGCACACTCAGTTATTTCATTGTTTATATAGTCTCTGAAAGTTTTGAACCCCTGGATAATATGTTCCTCAATCGATTCCTCTTTGAAATCTTTTCTCCAATGCCTTGTAGGTAGTTTTAATGTCCCTGTTCTCGTCTTTTCTGCTTAAACCCATATTTAATTCCGTTAAGTAGCGTATAGGGCTGCCCGGCATGATTAAATTATCAAATGCATCCGGAAAAGCTATACTCTCTATGTTTGATATATGAGAACGGACCAGGGACTTTATTTGAATGTATGGAAGAAAGTCAGTCTTATTGATCATTGAGTCATTGAATGTGAGCCATTTTCCAGTAGTTAAATTTAGTAGGTTTCTTATCTTAGTCACCCTTTTAAGATCCCAGTCTGAACATTGCTTTTGAGAGATACTGGCTGGATAGTGAGGGTTGCCCCAGATGGGCATGTATTTTGATACTAAGCAAGGAAGCTTTAATAATTTGCGTACACTCTTCCAGGAGATTACTGTATCACAAAACACTACATTTTGTTTCAAGCATAAGGCAAGTTCAGCTAATAGGCCAAGTAAGGACCAGGGTTTGGCAATTTCTGTTTCTAGTACTATGTTAGAGAACCTACTAGTCCCCTTTACCCAGTCTTGGACATGTCTCATTAAGGCTGACAGGTTATACCTCCGTAAGTTTGGTAGATTTAAGCCTCCCATGTCTTTAGGGAGTTGTAGTTTTGTCAATGCATTTCTAGGCTTTTTTCTTTTCCAAATGAATTTTGTGAAAGCAGCTTCGAAAACTTAACATCTTTATGACATAGTAGGAGTAGGGTCGTCTGCAGGGGGTACAGTAGTCTCCCCATAGGGGACATTTTTATAAGTGCCATTCTGCCCGCTATCCCTAAAGGCAGTGTGCTCCATCTGTCTATTGTCTAACTGTGATTTAATCTGACAGAAAAGTGGAGTGTAGTTTAGGGTATAGAGTTGGGTGGGGTCTCTTGGTATCTTTATTTCTAAGTATTTAATGTTAGTAGTGGATCATTTTACCCCAGATGTGTCCAATTCCTTACATCTGCCCATTTAGATAATGGCATAAGCTCACATTTTTCTTTGTTTATTTTGAGACCTGATAAAGTCGTAAATTCTTGGAGAATCTGAAAAACCTGGGGCATTTGTATGCAGGGATCTTTTAAGAAAAGCAGTGTATCATCTGCAAAAATTGCCTGTTGCACCTGTACCTCTTCTATTTTGATGCCAGCTATGTGCATTCGTAAGGTCATTACAAAGGGTTCCAGGGCAATTCTAAAGAGTAGGGGGGATAGTGACTACAGGATTCATGTCATCACCCTTCCTGATACAAAAAGGTGTGAGACAGGGATGCCTGTCTCACACCTTTTTGTATCAGGAAGGGTGATGACACGAATCCTGTAGTCGCTATACATGCATTTGGGTCTTTGTACATTGCTCTGATTGCGTTCACAAATGTACCTTCAAAACCCATGGTGGCCATAGCCCCCTGCAGCCAATCCCACTCTACACTGTCAAAAGCCTTTTCCGTGTCTAACATTAGAATTGCTGATGATTTGAAAGTGTCTGGGTAGGCTTTAACATGTTCCAGTAGTGTCAGAACTCTGCGAATGTTAGTAACTCCAGATCTCCCTTTCATAAAACCTACTTGGTTCTCGTGAATTAGACAGGGCATCACAGAGGACAACCTGTCAGCCAAAATTTTAGACAGAATTTTCACATCTTGGTTCAGCAGTGAAATTGGCCTATAGGCCCCTACTTCACTCAAATCTTTCCCTTCTATTTGGTAAAAGTTTTATGTATGCCATTCTCCCAGTTTTGGGGTAAGTAGAATCTGATAAAACTGTGTTATATACTTTAGTAAGAGGCTTTCCTATTTCCAGTTGTAAGAGTTTGAAGAATTCAGCTGTTAAGCCATCTGGGCCTGGTGACTTCTGATTTGAAAGTTTTTTTATGGCTCCCCTGACTTCCTGTGTAGTTATATCTCTATTTAAATCTTCAGCTTGTTTTGTGGTCAACCTGTGAATTGGTAAATCTGCCAAAGCATTAGCAATGCTAGAGGAGTTTACTGACTTGGATTTGTAGAATTCAGCAAAATAAACCCGGAACAAATTATTTATGTCTGCCAAATTGCTAGTCTGTACTCCTTGTTTATCCTTTATTTGGCATGGTTCTTGTGCTAGTCTCTTCTGTCTGGCTATATTAGCTAGTAGCTTTCCATATTGTTCACCAAATTTGTGGAAGGTAAGGAAGGTATATGGCTTCTGCAGATCAGCTTGCAGTTTAAACCACAGATCGCCCCTACATTTAGTATCTGGTCATATCTCTCTATTCAAACTGGTAGGGTGCTGTAAGCAAAGCTTGTACTCTTCCCTGACTTTGGACATTTCTGCTTGATATTTTTCATGGGCTGTTTTCTTTCTGGCGGCCACATAAGAAGTGATCCTACCTCGGAGAACTGCTTTGGCTGTTTCCCAGTATAAGATTGGGTTAGATGTGTGTTCACTATTACCACAAGCATACTCTTGCCACCACATTTTCCACCACATTTTCATTTTCTCTTCAAAATCTTCGCTGCCATAAAATTTAATAGGAAAGAGCCAAAGAACGCCTGTGCCTCTTGGTTGGTAATCTTCCAATTCTAGTAACACAGGTGAGTGGTCTGATATCACTAAATCTTCTATTGAAGTTCTTATGAGTCTATATCTAAGAGAGGTATGAATTAAAAAGTACTGTCTCTATACCAGACCAGCGCTCCAACCATGAATCCTCTTTGTATAGATTGTAGCCACCACCAAGGACACCCTAAAAGATCCACACTCACCAGCTACGATGGGCCATTAGTCACAGTGGCCTTAATTCACTTTTGGGGTACTTGCCAGGCTCCCCGCACCCTGTGGCTGACACCACTCACAGACCTCTCTTTATCTCCTTCTTTAGTCACATATACACCTCAATATAAACAAAAGCTATCATTGCACAGATATCATATAATAAAAAGACGGTTTATTAAAAGGTTCCACTCACATATTACAAGCAGATGGTAAGCCTGTGGAGTATAGGAACGGGCTCCACCCCGTGCGGCCTCCCGGGCTGACCGCCGATATGCTGTTAATCCAGGGTTGTGCTCGCTCCACCACGCCACCGCGTCCCACTGCTCTCACTCCTGTCAGTTCCGCATGTGGATCCTCCCTATCGATTTCGTCATGAAATGACTCATTCAGGGGATGAATCCCCTGAATGTGGGATGCGGTGGCGTGGTGGAGCGAGCACAACCCTGGATTAACAGCATATCAGCGGTCAGCCCGGGAGGCCGCACGGGGTGGAGCCCGTTCCTATACTCCACAGGCTTACCATCTGCTTGTAATATGTGAGTGGAACCTTTTAATAAACCGTCTTTTTATTATATGATATCTGCGCAATGATAGCCTTTGTTTGTATTGAGGTGTATATGTGACCCAAGAAGGAGATAAGGAGAGGTCTGTGAGTGGTGTCAGCCAGAGGATGTGGGGAGCCTGGCAAGTACCCCAAAAGCGAATTAAGGCCACTGTGACTAATGGCCCATCGTAGCTGGTGAGTGTGGACCTTTTAGGGTGTCCTTGGTGGTGGCTACAATCTATACAAAGAGGATTCATGGTTGGAGCACTGGTCTGGTAAAGAGACAGTATTTACAAGAAAGGACCAATTCAAGCCTTTTTTCCAGAAGCGCACCCATAGAACTGTGTGTGGCACACAGGGACAACATTTTATATACCCATTGTGTAGACTCACCGAATTGATGTATGCTTATTATATAAGGATTATATGTGTGTCATAGTTGGTAAATCATATTGATTGTATACAACATACGTAAATCATATTGATTAGACAAAGGGTAGGCATCTGAGCGCTGTACAATTTTTTTGTTAATTATGAATTAAAAAGACATCAAGTCTTGAAAACGTTTTATGTTTTGGGGAACAAAAAGTGTATTCGTGTTCTAAAGGATGTGTGTATCTCCATGAATCTATTAGGCTACAGGAACCTAATAGTGGTTTTATAAATCTGTCTCTATTATGTAGTGATCGTTTTGGATGGCTCCTATCTTACCAAAAGTCCGGCACTGTGTTCATGTCACCCCCTATAATTATGGTAGAGGAGTTTTCCTGTAGGATTTGGTTCTGTAATGCAATATAGAAAGGTCCCTGATCCTGATTTGGGCCATAAACATTATATATCACCACTTTTTCACCCTGTAATTGGAGCTGCAGCGCTGACCTTCTTCCTTCTGTGTCATGCCAATGATTTAGTACTTTATGTTCCAAACGCCGACTAATTAAAATGAGTACACCCGCTTTTCTGCCCACTGCAGGGGAGCCATAAATCGCTCCGACCCAAAACTTCTGCATTAATTTGAAATACTCTGCTCTTAAATGGATTTCCTGCAGTAGACAAAGATTGGGTTTAAATTTGCCTAAATGTCTAATTACTCTTTTCAGGAGTCTGTAGACCCTTAACATTCCATGAAAGTATTTTCATGTTACGTTACTTCTTTTCATAAGGAGAAATCGTGCTGCAGCTCCGTTACTTACAGTGAGGTTGACACTATCATCACATCGAGAGAGAAATTCCCAATCCTTATCACCTCCCCTACCCTTCCCCCCTGTAACATCCCCCCCCCCTGTAACATCCCCCCTCCCCCAACCATTACAAAGCTTAGCCAAAAAAAGAAAAAATAACTCTCTTCCTCCCCGCACAAACCAATAAACAACTGCTCCAAAGACCTGCATGTAAGCCTTGCATCCCCCCAAGATAATCGCTATGCTTACAACTGTGAGGCAACAGTAGTAGGATAGTATAACAAAGAAAAACATATGCTCACTGTTAGCGAGAAAGGATACTCATTGTAACCTGTTAACATGGGTAAAGTAAAAAAGAGAAAAACATGAACAAGAATCTGTATGGTAGTTATTATGTAAAAAAGAAAAAAGGAAAAAAAAATGTTCTAGTGTTCCTGCCGTTTAAAAGGGAAAGTTCCTGAGGTTCGAATTTTCAAAAAGGTGGAAAAGCAAAAAAAACATGGAATCTCTATATGTATCTTCAACAGCAGTGATTCCATATTATCTCAGGCTTCAATAATCAGGTTGGATCCTTAGGACTAGACGGGTTTTCCTGTGACTTTGGTGTATAGTGCTTCAGAAAAGACTGAACTTGATCAGGCGTTTGGAAGGTGTGGACTTTGTTCTCATGGTCTGTCACCTTTAGCACCGCGGGATACATGAGAGCGAATTTCAAGCTCTTGCTGTACAAAGAGTTGCAGACTGTTATGAATGCCTTTCTTTTCTGTGAAACCTCGGCAGAGAAATCATTAAATAAACGTACTGTGGATTCGAGCACTGTTAAGTCCTGTGTTTGTGCTCTGTAGGCAGCGAGTAGAGAAACTTTATCTGCGTAGTCCAGATAGTGCGCGGGGAGTGTTTCGTTTACCATTAGGCTTAGGTGGACCCACACGGTGAGCTCTTTCCACCTTTAACGGTCCGGGCAATCCCAGCGATGAAGGAATTTCAGCGGCACATAAAGCTTGCAGTTGGTCTGGCTGAATCTCCTCAGGTATCCCCACAAAGCGCAGATTGTTTCTGCGTGATCTATTTTCTATTCTAGAATAAGCTACCGAGTTGTCATGCTGTAAAGCCTCAATTTGCTTGTTGGCTTTTTTTAAATCGTCCTCACAAGTGCTCAGTAGTTTTTCTGCGTCAGTCAGTCGGCCTTTTTGATCAGCTAGGTCCTTTTTGAGAGCCTTTAGGGAGTTGGCCATAGCTTTCTCTATGGTGGCCTGTATGTCAGGGGCGAGGGCCTTCCTTACCCCTGCAAGTGGACCTGCTTTCATCTGAATCCCAATCCGAGTAGTCTCGCTGTGGGGATAGTGTGTGTCTCCTCTCTCGTGAGCGAACTGGTGTGTTGCCGCTCGCTCTTCTGCCGCACGCCATGTTAGATTTTTTTGGGGCCTGCTTCACAATGTCCTGCTGTGCTGGAGCATATCAAGTAGCAGTCCATGCATTCTGTAGCAGACCCGTAGGAGTTGCGGCGACAGTATTCGCCTTATTTGGGTGTGCTGGCAGGCGATTAGTTGACTTTTTCGGGGATTACAGGCTCACGGTCAGCTGGAGCTCCTCTCCTCTGCAGCTTCCATGCAGGGCTTTGTGAGTGGTAGCGGTGTCCACACTTTCGTTCCATGCGGGCGCCGAAGTCCTCACTGGCAATTTAATCAGCACCATGGTGATGCTTTTTCATTGTCTGTTGAGTAAGCACAGCTAATGAAAAGCCGTAAAGCCAGAACAGAACACACCGGTGTCACATGACTGTGCAAAAGTGTGTAATACATAAAACTAGCCGACCGAATCTACAGGAAAGTAAAGCAAATAAACCATTGAATTGTATATTTAGCTGTTTCCCCAGAGTCCAGCTTTAAATATAAAATTAAAATTAATAGTAATGGTTCTTACAATCCAGCATAATTGTGTGTTATTTTCTTTTTTAATTCACAAAGACATCTGTTCAGAATATTTTCTTCCAATGCCTGAGACCTGTATAAATATGTGCGCTGTTTTGTAGTACATTATTTTGTTATAATTACCCACTAATTATAACATTATGGCATGCTACAAAAATGTTATAATTATTTAAACAAAGCATACACTTGTCACTGGGCTAAACACGGATCTAACATTATACGTCTCATATCATTAAAGGGAATTCACAATAAAGGGAAAAAAATACCTTGTGTGATCAGGCTCTGAAGGAAAGACGTATAGTGCAGTGAAGGTAAACCTAATCTTTGCCCTATTGTTGTATAGCACACTTGAGTTAGGCCCAGTTCAAACTTGGGTGCTTTTCGGCAGCGTTTTGTGCTTTGCTGTTTTCCGGCGATCAGCAAAACACTGTAGCACATGTAATCCTATGGGATTACTCACACTGAGCAATTGTGATTTCTGCCAATTGCAAATGCGCTGCATGAAGCATTTTCCGGGTTTTTCCGATGCAATTCTCATTCACTAAAATGAGAGTCGCAGAATGCAATTAAGGCAAAATCAATAAACATTGCAATGCAAAATCACGATCCAGATCGTTAATAATATTGTGGTCACGTTTTGCGATTTCTAGTGTAGAGGAGGCCTTAGAGGTTGCTTATAACCAGCAGAGCCTAATCACACCGGTATTGTGTGACATGTCCTTTCAACATAGTGAAAACTTCTAATAACAGTTTATCAGTATTCTATAAAACCTAAATGAACGGTTGTTTTTATTCTAAACTGTACGATTATCTGTACACCAAAGGTGAGGGATGGGCGGACATGCAAATTGTTTATCTTATCAGTTTTTTTATATCTCATATCTCATCATAATTTTTACTGTGGGAGGCAAAGTAGCCAAGAAATTTCAGAAGATTTTTTTATAAAATCATATTTGGAGTTACAAGCAATTTGAAAAATATTCTAATTTCAATATATTCTGTGGTAGTTATTTAAGTTTTTCAACGTAAACAAAAATTGCCCAAGTTAGTTACAATGATAAAATGTCTTCTAAGACACAAAAAGAAAATGGGAAACTTAAAGGGATACTGTAGGGGGGTCGGGGGAAAATGAGTTGAACTTACCCGGGGCTTCTAATGGTCCCCCGCAGGCATCCTGTGCCCGCGCAGCCGCTCACCGATGCTCCGGCCCCGCCTCCGGTTCACTTCTGTAATTTCTGACTTTAAAGTCAGAAAACCCCTGCACCTGCGTTGCTGTTTACTCGCTTCCCCTAATGTCACCAGGAGCGTACTGCGCAGGCACAAACCATACTGGGCTTGTGCTACACACTCCTGGTGACATCAGCGGGAACGAGGACACGGCAACGCAGGCGCAGGGGTTTTCTGACTTTAAAGTCGGAAATTCCAGAAGTGAACCAGAGGCGGGGCTGGAGCATCGGTGAGTGGCTGCGCGGGCACAGGATGTCTGCAGGGGACCACTACAAGCCACGGGTAAGTTCAACTCATTTTCCCCCAACCCCCCTACAGTATTCCTTTAAATTGTTGCATTTTCCTTTGGCTATACTGTGACCTGCATAAAATGCTTAACTGCATAAACACTTTTTTGATATATAGCATAATGTAAACAGCATAGACATGAGATGGACAGATCCCAGAAATAGGCCAGTCCAACTAACCTTCCTACCCCTACACCTAGTACTGCTCTGCCTTCTCCTATTTGTTTGCTTACTGAAGAAAAATGTCCACTTATCAATCGTGTTACCGTTGTGCCAGTCCTTCACAATCATAATACTACTGCGACTGTTGGGGGTGATTAAAGCACCCTAAAAGGAAAAAACACAGAAACAATGGGATACCGGATGGTGCAGTACATCACAGTAATTGGTAAATGAAGAGGTGGTAAGTAAGAAATACTTACATGGTGGGTTGCAGAAGGGCAACCAACCACTGAAGGCAGGTGGAGATGTATATACGGTACTCATCTTCACTCGGGTTTCCAGACAAGGCTGGAGATGGTGGTCACACTCTTGTAACAAAAAGCAACCCGATTGACCTGGAGGGTGGTCAAAGCCACCGGGGATCAAAGGGAGTAACACCCCTCCACACAGAGGATGAAGGTGCAATAAGGTGGAAAAGGGCATCCAGATGTAATAAAACTGCATTAAAAACAGTATAGTAGAAAAAAGGTTAGATGGCTTACCTCAATGAAGAGGTAAGCCACCACTGAGGAACTACCTCAATTAAGACAATATTTATTTGCACTGGCAAACTGCATATTAAGAATATATCTAATACATGAATTTTTCTTCATTGAGGTAAGCCACCTCACCTTTTTTCTATTTTACTGTTTTTACATTACATCTATTTTTACTGCATTACAACTGGGTGCCTCTTTCCCCTTCCTTATAATACTATTGCACCACCGCTTATGGACTCCCAACTAATCTATTGCTAAGTGCAGCAAATCTAAGCGCCCAGGCGCATCATAGCTGCAACTGGCATTGCAGACTAGTACTGCTGAGAACGCTGCCTACCGCCTGCACCAAAACCGAGTTCTTCTTCACCATTGTCCTCTGATTGGTGAAGCTAATGTGTAAGTTCAGGGAACTTTTGCTCCTCACTAGAATTATTAATATTATCACTACAATTTTTTTTACTACTACTACTACTAATGCTATTTATAGTGCCTTTTCTCAATAAAGACAAATGAAAGGTACAGTGCATTAGTATGTGTTAGTGCGCGTTGGCACGCATTTTTTCCATAGCAGTGCATTGGGAAGAAGATTTCAGTTAAAACGCGTTAAAGTGGATCCGAGATGAACTTTTACTCCTTGCATAATTGTGTTCCTTACATATAGTTTATAGGGCATTCCTCAAGCCAAATACTTGTTTTATTTTGTTTTAATACTCTAATTCCCTATAAACTAAACAGCCACACCCACAGCTTCTCCAGAGTGCCTTGGCGCTTGCAAGGGATTGTGGGATTTCAGTCTGGGCAGGTGAAAAAGGTGTTACTAGCTATAGATTTCAGAGGCAGAGTTTTCACAATCTGAGAGCTGCAGTGCAGATACAGATCAGTTGCCTGTGTAATGGAGAAGATAAGAGTGGAGTTTTCACAGAATATGCAGATTAGCATGCCTAGATACAGATAAGCTTGCCTGTGTGTGTAATTGTGTAATAGTGACAAGCAGAAACATGTCTGCTCCCATTGTATCACAGGAAAAATATTAATATACTGTTGAAGCGGTTTGAAGATAGATTTGCTGTGTAAACTATCTAAACTTTAGATAAGATATATAGACAAGTCACTTGTTATAGTTAGTTTTTCATCTCGGATCCGCTTTAAGTGTGAACAGTGCTATAGGAAAACATGGGCTTTACTTTGAAAATCAGTTTTCTTTCAGTTATAATTGAGAGCAACTAATTAAGTGTAAAAGGGGCCAAAGACTTCCAGCTGCATGTTAAAAAAAAACAAAAAAAAAAAAAACCTAGGAAAAGTTAAGATGACTTTACTGCAACTAAAGGTTATGTTATGACACCAATGCCACGCGTTCTGCAAATAAAGGTTTTTCGTGATTTCTGATGAGTTATTAGGAAAACTGAAGTGAGAAGGATATGGAGGCTACCATATTTATCTCCTTTAAAATAATACCAGTTGCCTGGCAGCCCTGCGGATCTATTTGGCTGCCGTAGTGTCTGAATAACACCAGAAATAAGCATGCAGCTAATCTTGTCAAATCTGACAATATTGTCAGAAACACCTGATCTGCTGCATGTTTGTTCAGGGTTTGTGACTAAAAGGATTAGAGGCAGAGGAACAGTAGGACAGCCAGCCAACTGGTATTACTTAAAAGGAAATAAACATGGCAGCCTCCATCTCCTTCTCACTTTAGTTGTCCTTTAAAACAGTTCCCCAACCCTTTCCTCAAGGCCCACCAACAGTACATGGTGTTCAGAAAACCACAAACATGCATAGGTGAGGTAATTAGTGTCTCAGCAGAACTGATTAACTACCTCTGTGGATTTCCACAAAATATGCACTGTTGGTAGGCCTTGAGCACAGGGTTGGGTAACACTGTTTTAAAACATACCCAGAGACATAAAAGTAGCAAAACTTAAAATGTCCCATTGGAGTGCCTATTCTCACTTTTCACAAGATCTGCTTGCTAGTATAGTGGATGATGCCCTCTGTAAAACCTTCATTAGAACTTTCACCTGAATGTAGCCCTGTGTCCAAAGTGTAATGTAAACCCCTTTCCAGTGGAGTAGCTAAGGAGCTTCAGGCCCTGGTGCAAGTTTTACATTAGGCTCCCCAAGCACCCTATACATAGCAATTGATAAGGCGCATCAAAATCTGCCAAGGACAACACAGTGTTAGAGGTGCAAGAAGGGGATGGGGAACAGTTTGTTAATGATAACCACTATTCAAAGTATCTATAGAAAGGATTATTTCCAGCACAGAACCAATAAAGAGCTAATACTGTGGGTGAGGGCGGGCCCCGGTGCGGTCGCAACCTCTGCACCTCCTATTGCTACACCACTGCCCCTGCCCACCATATTTCCCAGCATTACTTGTGAGGGGAAGTGACTGTGGAGTCACTTCATGCTGTGGGAAGAGTGCGGAGTGAGATAGCCAGTGGCATAGCAATAGGGGTTGCAGAAGTCTCGACCGCTTTCGGGGCCCTTTGGCCATAGGGCCCTTCTTCAACTGCAGTATTCGCTCTTTATACTGAGAGTTGGGCGCCCCATAGGTGCCCACGTTATTCTCATTAATTGAGGGAAATTTGGGTGCATTGGGGCAGGAGTATGCAAACTGTGGCAACAAATAGCGGGTGTAAAGTGCTATTTTATCAGTCACAGTGGGTGGCCAAATTTTCCTCAATTAATTTACTGATAATGAACGTCCTTGATGCCTGATATATACTGTATACAGCGACGAGGGCAGCATGGTTATACAGCACAAAGGTGACTCGGTGGATATGTGGGGGGGGGGTAGTGTTAGACTGTTTAGGGAGCACCTTAAGGTTTGGCATTAGTGGGGAGGATGGTTGGGGTTAGCCATTGGTGAGGGGTAGTTAGAATTAAACATCAGTGGGGTGTCGGTTAGGTTTAAGTGTCAGTGGTCGATTGCTTAGGGTTATGCATCGGTAGAGGGATGGCTTATTTGAGAATTGTAAGGAAATTTAAGCATAAGTATATACACTGTCAGCAGCCATTTTGTCTCCCCTGCAGCCATCTTAAGAATCCATGTATAATATAGTGAGCTTCTAGTTTAGCCAGAGTTTGAAGCTTCTATCTGTCATGCTACACTGCATTCTCACTTCTTCAATTCTGTTCTATCTTTGTCCATCTCTTCAACGTACAGGAAACTTTTATTGTGCCACTCTGACACCTGCAGAGATGTCATGGGTTGTGCTGGGAAAGTCCTCTCATGTATTATGTAAATCTTGTATCATGTAAATCGAGGACTGGAATTTCTATGTCTATTGAGTTTGCGCAGGATGTACAAATTACTGTATAAATATAATGATTCAAAGGCAATACAGGCAATCTGTCTATCAGTCACAACCTGTGTGTGTGTCTCTTATTGTGGCTGACCAGATTCAAGGCCAGTACTGGTATAGATATCACAAAGTATTATCTCAGTATTATTTCTAGGTCATTCCTGAAGGTCCAGTGAGTCTGTAAAGTGACAACTTCCTTTCAGCTGGGGCTCTCGTCCTGGGATTCTTCGAACGCCTCACTTCATGTAAGTACTAATTATGTCTTTATCTTGATTGAAGACTGTTTATTACTTATATGAATTGTTGTGGGTGTCGAAGCAGGCAACCCGGGGTTTGAATAGTATTCAGACTTGGGGTCTAAAATTTTGATAGGATAATATATAGACCTTAATTTAGGAAAAAAAGGGGAGAGGGATGACAGGTAATAGGAATAGGGAATAGGTTTGACTTTTGGTAAGTCTAAATTTGACTTTTGGTAAGTCTAAATTTTCGGACTTTTTAGGTAAAAGTCTGAATGAAGTGGGTGTTAGATTTTTTGGGAAAATCTAATCTGTCTATCTGGGTTTGATCAACTCAGCAAATAGGCTTCTTTAGGGAAGAAGTTTATTTTCCTTTTGGTAAGGAATATAGGCCATAAAAATTATAAGGGTTTTGATAGGCACCATAGTACATATTGATTATGTGGGATTATGTGGGTTCAAATACTTTGTGATTTCTAATATATGTTTGTCTGGTTGTCTGCTTATCTTATCTGTTGCATAGAAGTATAAGATAATTTGTTGATTTTTGTTTTTCATTTGTGTGGAACTTCAAGTCCAAATCATTATATAGAGTGATTTGGCTCCACTGTATTGTGTTTGGGTTTAAAGAGAATCCCTAGACTTGAATAATATATATAAGAATCCCTAGACTTCAATAATATATTTCTCTACTAATACAGTAACCTGAATAGATGGCCAAGAAAGTATATTATAAATTTGAATTGGGTGAGGAGGGCCAGGACATTGTTAAGTTAATTCCTGCCCCTACGCCTATGAGTTTTGAGTCATGTGTAGATTTTGTTATAAGAGTATCTGGAAAAAGATATTTAGTTCATCCCTGGGTAGAAAATATAGTGGAAAAGACAAGGGAAATGAAGGTTAGTCCACAATTCCCCTTAATTGGTAGTAATAGTCTAATGCATATGGACTTAATTAAGGACTTATGTTTAAAGAGGGAAAAAGATTTGTCATATAATACTAACTGGGATTATCAATATATGTACCAAGGAGCAAAGAATTGGTTAGAATTTGCCCCGCATTATTATTACCGAACAGTTGACTAACAACGTGTGTTGTATATATGTATGGTTGCGCAAGCGATGGTATAAGATTCTTACTGTATTTCTGAAAGATGGGTCATTAAGATTTAATATTAAGGACGCTCATGAAATTCGGATGAGAACGGTCATTTATCAAAATCTACAGTATAAATTCTATGTACGTACAAAACTGGTTTCAGATGCCATATTCAATAAATATCTGTTTATACTGAGACTTGTACATTGACCGTCAGAAATTATCTGAATTATCCATGGGTCATTTACTATAAGCTTTTTTGTAACAGAACATTTCCGAAATACAGTAATGTAATTATTTCCTGTAAATTAGGATCTAGTTATAAAAGGACATGTATCATAATGTATTCATATGTATTGTGTACAACCTGACACATATGTGTGTAAATTGGGAAATTGTAGTGAGTGCATGTTTGTGATATGTATGATAGAGAGGTGATAACTGCAGGGACATAGCAATAGGGGGGAGGGGTACAGAGGTACTGACCGTACCCATGCCTTTGGTCCACAAGGGCTCCGAAGGGTCCACCTTCTATCACAGTATTAGCCCTCTATTGGTCCTGTAGTGGTAATAATTACTTCTATAGATGGTTTGAACAATAGCAGTCCTTAACACACTGTTCCCAGTGTGTCCCAATCCCCTCCTTGCACCCCTGACACTCTAAATGTCTTTGGTAAGTTTTGGCGCGCTGTATCAATTGCCCTGTATAGAGTTCTTGGGGGGGGGGCCTAATGTAAAACTTACACCAGGGCCCGCAGCTCCTTAGTTCACCCGTGAAAGTGTGTGTTGAAACCATGGGTATATCTGCCTCAATAAAATAGATTTTCTTCTTTCTCATCTTTAAATTAGTTGTTAGCAAATAGTTAATTAGGCAGATACACACTCCTATAGGTAATGATTTTTAGAGGTAATCTTGAGATAATCAGAAATACTTAAATTGTCGTATTAAATAGTGTTAGAATTCCCCTGTAAGTTTGAAAGGGTTAAAGATGAGGACACGTCATTTTTAAGTGATCTAATCTGCGCCCGCCAACATCTGTGTGGTGAGGAAGTAAAAAGTTTATTACTTTTTAATCTAATGGGGTCTAACATTAAAACATTAGATTAATTAGGAAACATATATGTCCGTAGATGTGGAGAAGTATCAGGTATTTCTGCATATATACGGATGTATTTTTTTGATAGTTAGAAATAAATGAGTTAAAATTGTATTGAGATAGGTCCGGTTCTGTGACAAAAGATTCATTTTTTTTCTCTCTTTACTTGGTGTTTCCGGGTGGCTGCACAAAACGTCTGCTTGTGGTTTTTTTCTCCTGCCAGCAGAGAAAGGAAAAAAAAGAGGAACTAACGTACAATATACCGTATATCTGTATGCATGTATACATACATATGTATATATGTATCTTATGGGTTATATTATTGGAGTGTTTGGAACAGTGAATAATTTATACATATATTTCTTTTGTCCCCATCTTTCTTTAAATATACCTGTCACCCAGGTCTATATGTATGTGAGTGAAGTTTCCCATATTACAGAATAGATTTGTCTGTGGTTTTTTTTGGGTGAGGAAACTGAGTGTCTGGGGGAAACCCATGCAGACACGGGGAGGTCATGCAGACTCCTGGCAGATGTTGACCAGTCAGAGATTTGAGTAACATTGTAAGGTGAAAGCACAGGTTGCTACACCACCGTGTTAGTATAGTTTTTTTGTGTAAAATGAAGTGAGTTTTTAGTACAACTTAATAACTTTATGGATATGATGGCAATTATCACTTAGACCCATAAAATGTGTAATTAAAGTTAGAAATTGTATCACATTTATTTTTAAAGTAATAGTTAGTGGTGTTCATTTGAACAGAATTTCTATGGATTACTGAAATAACATTGTATTTCAGAGTCATATAGGATTCATATATTGTATTCGGTGGTTCAATGCGGATCATTCCTAGACATTTTGAGGATAAAATTTTGCTCATATGTTGATAGGGAATGTTTTAATTAAAACTCCTAACAGATAGATATCTTATATAAAAATGCACCTACTTTTGTTGAAAGTCTGCCTCATTCTGTAAAAGCCTCTGATAAAGTCCTCCATACTGGCCTAGTCCACCAGAATACAAAAATAATAATAAATCCTCATCACAAATCTATCTCTCTTCGCCACACAGAGAGAAGGGAAAAAAAATGCTCCTCCAAAACCACATTGTTGAAATGAAATGTAAACTGCCTGCATTCTGATTCAGATGTTTCTAAGTATCACTGTTAAGGAGATATTGTATCTGATCTTAGATTTGTACAACTATGAACGCAATTTTGAGATCCGTCTGCATGATTTGCATATAAACACTGAATTTCCTGTATTCGAGTTTCTGTGAGAAGTATGCTGTCACTGCATAATGCTTTAGCAGAAACGCCATTTAAAGCTTCATATATGGGTCCAGGCCATTATTGTGATCATTTCCTGTATTTAATAAGGATATATGTTTTTTTTAAGCCCAAAACCTTTAAAGTAAATTAAATCCTTACACTCAGCATAGGAAAATAAGTACATTTTTCTTAGCCTTAGGAAAATAGCTTAGTTTAATGCTTGAACCTTTTTGACAAACTGCAGAATCATTTGATGTTGATATGACAATTATTTGGATGGATTTTTGGATTTTTGACTGAATTTTTCACTGTTCTGAAGACTCTAGGAAAAAATACACTGTTTAATTTTATAGTGTAATGATTAGAAGCTTTACCTCTGACAGGATTTTTAATTTCAGTTCTGCTTGATCTGTAGGTCAGTGTCTGTTTAGTAAGGAGGCCTTAGCCTAGTCTCTGTAGTGCTGTTCTTTGTATGTGTACCTATAGAAGTGTGTCTCGGGGACAACCATAGGTATAATACCTTAAGCGCACTATGAGGAAAAGGACACTATAGATATTCTTTGTATGTCTGTAGCTTTAAATCTAAAAGGGGACCCAACCCTATTACAGGGAGACAGTGCTGGCCACTGATCCACTGTACTGTGACCCTGCTCTAGTGTTGGGCGAACACCTGGATGTTCGGGTTCGGGAAAGTTCGCCGAACATGGCCGCAATGTTCGGCATGTTCGGGCCGAACCCCGAACTCCCCGAACATCCCGCTTTTGGGGGCCCTATGGGGTCGCAGGCATAAGGGGGGAGCATGCCCCGATCGCGGGGGGGGTCGGAAATTCCCCCCACCCCCTCCGCTAGCGCTCCCCCCTCTGCCCGCTTCCCCATTCAAAAGTTAGGAAGTGAAACTGTACCTGTGCGGCCGGTAGTGGGTGACTGGCAGTGGGCGGCACTATGGAGAGACTGAGGAGGAGGAGGAGTCCGGAGAGTGACGCGTTGAGGGAGGCCGGGCAGTGGGCGGATCAGCAGTAGTACCGTACTACTGCTGATCCGCCCACTGCCCGGCCTCCCTCAACGCGTCACTCTCCGGACTCCTCCTCCTCCTCAGTCTCTCCATAGTGCCGCCCACTGCCAGTCACCCACTACCGGCCGCACAGGTACAGTTTCACTTCCTAACTTTTGAATGGGGAAGCGGGCAGAGGGGGGAGCGCTAGCGGAGGGGGTGGGGGGAATTTCCGACCCCCCCCGCGATCGGGGCATGCTCCCCCCTTATGCCTGCGACCCCATAGGGGGCCAGTATTCGGGCGAACAGGGCCCTGTTCGTGCCGAACAGGGGCCCTGTTCGGCCAGGCAATGAGCCGTTCGGGCGAACCCGAACAGTTTGGCCGAACACCACCAGGTGTTCGGCCGAACGCGAACATCACCCGAACAGGGTGATGTTCTGCAGAACCCGAACAGTGGCGAACACTGTTCGCCCAACACTACCCTGCTCATATTATGCCATATAGCCTTTTGCTAATTCTGATCAGACATTAAAATAACTTTAATGTATGGTCAAAGAGGGGAAAGAGCCCTGCCCAGGCCACCTAAGTTCTGTAAAAAGGAAAGAGCCCTGCCTAGGGCCACCTAAGGTCTTTAAAATACATTGATTGTGGAAGGTATGATGGAATGAGAGTGTGACTGGTAATGGAAGAATGAAAAATGGGAATTCATTATGGTGTAAAAATTCATTGGGAATTTATCCTCTCTGCCATGTATGGAGTCACATACTCGCACGGGTACAGCAACACGACATCATGCGAACGGGGTATTGCGAGAGATCCGTTAGGATCATAGAAAGATCCGATAAGTATGTTTTGAAGTTCATGGTGGAGAGTATGAATCATAGTAGTATTACAAATACTAGGAAAAATAAATGACTTATTGGATTTTTGGGAAAAACATGATGCTCGCACATTTTTCTTTATTCTTTCAGAAACAACTTGCCAGACATCTATCCTGAGGAGGATAAGACTGCCTGACCAGAGTCCATCCGGAAGTAATCCATCCAGAGGAATCAATCCCGAAGGGAGTCTCTGACCAGACCAGAAACTATCCTGAGTCTATCTTTACAGAAGGATTTCCTACTGGATCCACTGTTTTGGGTGAAATAGTTCGACTAAGGCCTGAATTCCAAAAAGAGACTTTTTCATCAGTTCCATAGTTGCGTGTGTCATCTGTTGAAGAATGGAACAAGATCTGGATCTCAGACCCAGGAAGATTGTATGGATTGTGGGACATTCTTATGTGTATTGGGCTCATAGGAAAGCTACTAATAGTGACTATGGGGAAAACCTTGGGTTATCTAAAAATAACTTCATGATCTATTGGTTCAGTATTAGAGGGATGATTTGGAATATGTTTTTTGGTAGGGATACTTCTTTAATGCGGAGATTTCCTATGCCAGACATTCTTATTTGTCACTTGGGTGGGAACGACGTGGGTAAAGCTAACACTATTGATTTGTTACACCGCATGAAATATGATTTTATGCGCATTCATGAGATCATTCCCCAATGTGTGTTGGTTTTTTCTGAAATCATTCCCAGACGGGTGTGGATTTTTCCCCAAGATAGATTAAGGGCCATTAAGACATTCATTAATAGGGAATTATCTAGATCCCTGCCAGCTATAAGGGGTTTTTCTTATTGGCATAATAAGCTTGAGGGTTCCCGGCCTAACTTATTCCGCCCGGATAGGGTTCACTTGTCTGATCAAGGATTGGATATTTTTAATGCCGATCTTAGATCAATGATTGAATCAGCTGCTATGAGGGGTGGGTCACTATATTAAGGATATTCTAGATGGAGAGTTAGTTGTAAGTCACATTATGGGTTACTGCTTTCTGAATAAGTAACAGCCTTCATCTCTGCTATATCATCCTTTAGGAAAGAATTAGGATTAGGTTTTTGTAAGTTAGATAATGGGTTGATATGTAATGAGCTGATATTTTTATCTCAATTACTAAATAAGGCCAAATGCTGAATAATCCAGGGATTTTTTCTGATTGCCATTTTGGGGTCAGGAAGGAATTTTCCCTTTCCGGGGCTAAATACACTATGCCTTATAAGGGTTTTTCGCCTTCCTCTGGATCAGCAGTGAAATGGGCCGGTGTGGTGTTTTGTTTTTGGTTAAACTTTATGTACACACATCCTTCTTCAACCCAGATAACTATAAAATTGTATATTTATCAGTCAGAAAAATATATATATATCTACATACATATGCATACGTGTTGTTACACATATAATTCAGCAGACCTGATCTCAGTGGGCAATTTTCAGGGTAAAAGTCTCCTATTTTTTGGTACCTTGGTCTTTAGTAAATTCAGGTTGGTCATAGTTGTCTTGCTAAGTTTTGCTAGAGTATTATATTTTGTCCTATCCTGATCCTGTTAGTCCTGACCTTGAAGGAGTATCTATGGCAGCGGTTGCTATTAGTTACATCTTTTTCTGCTTTGATTTATAGTATGTCTGTATAGATATTTACCATTACTGTGGTAAAAAGGTCAATTAGTTAACATTCCCTTCCCTTGTTAAATCAGAGTTGTATCTGTTTGTCTGAGCAAGCATAACAGGCTTCTGTCGGTATGATTGGTGTGATGGACTACAATTTCACAGCAACACAGTTGCCTTGAGCAACCTGATTGGTATATTTAATATGGGATAATTGGAAGGCCAGAGATGTTGATGGTCTCATGTAGCCTTGTTTCCTAAGTCTCTTGCTGTGATCTGTGCATTCCTTCTCACAAATATGTCCTGTACTGAGGCCTGTAGCTATGTTTTGATTTGTTTGGTGAGTTTTGGCAGTACTCCTGTATTTCTGATCTCAGCCTCTGTACTCTGGGCATTAAGGCCTGAGTATGATTGTATTTGGGTTGGTGTCCACCCCCTGGGTTAACAGGAGTGTGTGACTCTGAGTAAAGGACGCAGAGATAGCTTGGAGTACAGTGGCTGATGGAAGATGAGTGGCCTGCCATGCCTCACAAACGGGGTGTAAACTAAATTGTAAAGTCAAGACCACCCTCTCACAAATATAGCCACCTTATGCATGTGTTAGTTGCTATCATAAGGGTTTTTTGACCTTGGCCTACCTAAGGCCTAGTATTTAGAAAAGCCTTTTTTCTAGACAGGAGCAGATGGAAGTTTCTCTTGGAATAAGTGCTGATATGAGACAATTTCTTTCTTGTAGTGATCTGAGAGAAATATTCCTGCTGCAGGCTAAGTTATACACATGAGTGTACCCTCACATGCAGTATGCATAAGATTTTTGTTAGATTACATCAAGAAAGAGAAATGCATACAACTTTTCATGTTATGTCCATTATTTCATTGGAGGACTGTGACCAGAATTTTGCCCACTGATATGGTAGTTCTGTATAAGGCTAAATAAGTGACATTGATATGATTATCTTTTTTCATAAAATTAGATTGGCATCCCCCAGGATACTAATCCTTGGGGGACAGCACTAGCATAGTCTGTGTAGCCATTTTTCCTTTGGAAAATGTCTAAAAAGGAGGGAATTGTAAGGAAATTTAAGCATAAGTATATACACTGTCAGCAGCCATTTTGTCTCCCCTGCAGCCATCTTAAGAATCCATGTATAATATAGTGAGCTTCTAGTTTAGCCAGAGTTTGAAGCTTCTATCTGTCATGCTACACTGCATTCTCACTTCTTCAATTCTGTTCTATCTTTGTCCATCTCTTCAACGTACAGGAAACTTTTATTGTGCCACTCTGACACCTGCAGAGATGTCATGGGTTGTGCTGGGAAAGTCCTCTCATGTATTATGTAAATCTTGTATCATGTAAATCGAGGACTGGAATTACTGTATAAATATAATGATTCAAAGGCAATACAGGCAATCTGTCTATCAGTCACAACCTGTGTGTGTGTCTCTTATTGTGGCTGACCAGATTCAAGGCCAGTACTGGTATAGATATCACAAAGTATTATCTCAGTATTATTTCTAGGTCATTCCTGAAGGTCCAGTGAGTCTGTAAAGTGACCACTTCCTTTCAAGAATAGGGTTAGGTTTTGTGATGATAAAATACCAGTAAAATGTATCTAAACTTATCACAATTACCACTGCACAATAGTAGAAATTCAGCAATTTTACCAATATTCTACTAGCAGCTATTTCCGGCACCCGCATTTCTCAGATGCCCATTTTGCACATACGCCTTTTTAAAAAAATATAACTGTTCGTTATTAAAGATTATACTGGGAACTATTTTATGAACATTGTGAATGTATGCCTTGGTTCCCTTCTCCTGTAGTATTATTTTCAAAGTATAGCTTTTATTTCAAGGTGTTTTAATACCACTGCTTAGAATAGAGATAATCCAAGATAGCCTAGAATAAATTGTCACTTTTATCACATTTATTCTCATGCTTCCTACTACTTCTGATATCACCTTTTCTTTCTTACAACAATAACATTGTTTTTTCTTTTTATGCTTCAACTCCCAGGGCCTGAATTAATAAAGTGGTGTAAATCCCCCACCACTGATTTGCTAAACAAACGGGGATCAAGTGTATGTCTTTTTACTGGTGTGTTTGGTCACAGCGTTGAATCTTTAATTTACTGTGCGATTCTTGGCCATCAAAAAGAGATGAAGGAGACACACTATGTTGGCAATAACACTTGTACTTAATGTACAGTGCACAACATGTTTCAATCTACTGCTCTTCCTCAGCTTCATGTTCAATCAGACACTACAGCACATTTATAAAGGGCACAATAACAACAATAATAATGTCTACCGTGCAGTAAATATAAATATCGAAAGAAAAAAAGAAAGCGTATTATCATATACAGTATACAGACAATTTGTCTATCATGGGAACATACGATGCAGCATAGCATGAGGGTCACATTCCATTTTGTCCCCACCACTTGAAATGGAATGTTAAAAATGAATTCAGGGAAAGCCCTTATTTATTCAAAGAATAACAGTGAAATCATAATATAAAGATCAGATAAGGATGGGTTTTTTGCTGGATAAAACAGAAAGAGTGGAATATTCTATACAAAGTATTTAAAAGGTAAGATGCAAAAAGGGAGTAAGTACAAGTCGGCACTCGGCTTCTGTTTGGAGGCAGAGGGCAGCCAACAGATTAGCTTTCTTACCTGCTCTGTGTCGTTAGGACTAGAACAGCAATGGGCTGTGCTCCCACGAATACCAGAACAGACATATATTAAAAAACATATGCAGCCAAAATAAACTTTCTGGGCACCAGTATCTGTATATTCCGCCATTTATTTGGCAAAACAATTTGGATCCATAGCGTTCCATATTAGATAAAGGAAGCTGTGACATTGAGCAGACAGGTAGGGGAGGGCATAGGGACTGAGACACAGTGCACACAAGTGTCCCCAAGGATGCCTGGGAGAAAGAAAAGACACAGAACATGTGCAAAGTTCTTTACAGTATCTGCGAGCAGACAATAGCTACATCCTTGAACAGGAAGCAGCCGTGATCACAGTAACAGGTATTCAGCGGGTCAAGAACATGAAGAGCTGGATAATACCTGGCCCTGACATTATCCACTCCTCAGTTTGGAGCTATGCTAAAGCAGATTACATCTTTGGAGTTCAGCATGTCATTATACTTTAAGATATTCCAGGATTTGATTCAGCCTATTATGTACCATCCTTCATAGCATATTTATCAGTAGAGGTCTGCTTACTCAGTTAGCAGTGTGAATTAAATGAAGTATGGGTGCAGTTCTGACCCAGTACTGTATAATGCCTGAAGAAGAAACGTAAAGTTTCAAAAGCAAATACACCATGTACAGTTAGTCATTAAATGTGTTACCAGAATCAATGCTTGTTTGTTTTATGTCTGCATTTCAGTTAGCAGTGTGATCATTTTTTAAGCCAAATATCTATCAGTGTGTATTTATCAGTATCAGTATTTATTTTACGGCTATAATTTGCTTATCGGTGATGTTTACTATATTCCCTACAAGGTACAAGGTAAAAAACAACAAGAAAAAGCCTGGTTATTAATATGTTTGGCACAGTACATACACGTCTATCTCATTGGCCTCGATTCATAAAGCATTCCCGCATTCGGAAATGCAGAAAACCGCTCACTTTACCGACCACACAGCAAAATATGTATTCATAAAGGCTTTTTCCGCATGAAAAGCCGACATTCGCGAGCAGAGTGATCAATCACCGCCTTGCGCGGTGATTATCATAGCCTTGGAGGAGACGCCATCCCGCCACGCTCTTCCCACTGGCTCCCCGTCTGACCATCCAGGTGACATGTGCACATGCACCACGGGTTGCAGCCACACCAGTACAGTTCTATCTTAGTCGCTATCCTTTGCGACCACCGCACAGAGACTTGCCTGCACTAGAACTAGAGTCCACACTGTGGTCCTTGCAGTTTGACACATCGATCCATGGGACATGTAGGAGCCAAGCCAGCAGCCACCTACGGACACATCCAGAATCGGGCTTCATCTCGGGTCTCTACACATGGGTATGACCCTGCCTATTGACATGCTGGATGGGTGAGATGTTTCCACACAGGTCTTTATTGTCAAGACTGTGTTCATAACCTGACCTGTTATCTGCCACTGTTGCTACCATTGCTGCTGCGGCTCTCTGCCTTCATGCATTGATTTAACCTGGAGTGCATGTCTCCACAGACAGGAGAGCAATTTGTGCCCTATACATCTGCTCCAGCTTGTTACTGCTTACTTCCATCCACTATTCAGCATACTAATTGCTTGCAAGCTAACTAACATTTTGATCGGTTTGTGTGGCCGGCTGTATACATGTGCTGTGTGAGTTGGTTGTATGTGTGGTGGGATGGCCATTTCCTCATGTTTTTAATGTTTTATATATTGTTATTGTGATACTTTATTCTACAATTAAAGATTTATATAGATTTTTCTACTCAAATTAGCTTTGGACTTGAATACTTTGGGATCACCTGTAGTTTATATACCTCTCCTGACACGTGTGATTATCATAGCAAAAGTAACAAATGTCAATTCATAAAGATTAGAGGTAGCGGTATGCGGACGGGTATTACCGCTACCTCTGATGTGGCGAGAAGCATGCGGAATACAGTGCAGTGAATGGGACAGACCTCCCAAGCAGCTGCAGAGAGAACACCGCACGGAGGGACTCCGCCTGCTTCTCCTGTTTCGTATGTCTCCCGACAGCCTAACGCCTGCCTACAGCGGAATATCTCCGCACGCCTGTCACAAGTAGCAAAATTTTTATGAATTACCACCCTGAAGGCGGAAATACCGACAGCGGTGTTTCCCCGCTCGACGTTACCTTCCCGACAGCACTTTTATGAATCGAGGCCATTATTATGTCTAATATTGCCTCGGCTACACGTTATCTCTACCTAAATGTTAATTTTGTGTTTTTTTACTGAGCCACCTTTGAGAACTATAGTTGATCTAGTGATATGTACTAGTTTTATGCTCTGCCTCTCATCTAGCAGTTTTCCAGCTTATCTCTTGAGCTAACTGGTAATCATTATATAAGTAGTTTACTGGAATAATGTTTTCTTTTGCACAGTTGTTTTATTTTAACGCTAATAGAACACCAGCTCTCCTTTTTGTGAACAAATGCAGTCATTAACTTAATCCAGGATAAAGTATGTTTCATCAGCATAGATAGGCTTTCTCTTTGTCTGCGGAATCAGTAGGCTAGAAGTATATAATCAAGAAGTTTTAAGATTCTTTAGCAGTAAGGCTGGTCTCCTGTACATGTACTTATTGAGTGTGTGGGCAGTTCATTTTTGTTCACTGCCACCTGCTGTATTAATATGCATGAAGTACAAATCATTATAGCCCCCACATACAAAGCAGTCCGCAACTAATAGAGTTTTTTTCAAGACAGAATGAGACAGTTCATAGCACTGTTAACAAACCCTTTATAACGCAACCATTACAAGCAATGTCATTTATTTATGTACTGTGTCTTTGGTGCATTTGCACTGTGGTTCATGTCTGAAGGCTTATTAGGGTCCAATTGACACATAGAATTGTGCACACCTCTCTCTACATCACCTCTTCCCCACTACTCCCTGTATAACGAGAGCATGTCATAGAAATAATGCCACATTTAAAATGCCTGCTATCCATTCACACCTGAGACCATGTAACACTAACAAGTAACATGACCCCGGGGAGGGAAGGTGTCTAATTGGGCAGTATTTTGACAATTATTACTTAGGGGTGTACTCATTTTTGTTGCCAGTGGTTTATTAATGGCTGGTGTTAAGTTATTTTGATGGGACAGAAAATTTACACTGGCAAGGTGAACACTGACTAATTTACATTGTATCAAAGTGTTCTTCTAAATTTTCTTTTAGGAGATAATTTTTCATCTTCTGTTTAAAATAACTTTTTCACCCTGCAATTGAAAAAGTACAGAAAAAAAATAGGTGAAAAAGCAATTTTTTTGCTTGCTGGTGGCTTAAAAGCCATGTTTATAATGTAAAAATATCACCTAGGAGAAAACTTAAGAGAAAAATTGAATTGGATTTGGCCCATTGTGTATAGATGTTTATTTACTCTTTCATTGCGGATGGTAAGCCCACCCCACATATAAAAGAAAACCATTTGATTTGGCTGATAGAGCTAAGGGCAGTAAACACATTAGTATCTCAAGTGCTCAGAAACTCAAGAGAAAATCACTATCCCAAGTAGGACTGTACTTAGGGGAATAAAGATCGAGAACATGACAGTTCTTTACTAGGCCTAAAATATACAGGATGTGTGAATAGGGTCAGGAATATTGATATTTAACAACAGTGAACCATATTAACTCGTAATAAAAGTGATCAAAGCTTTGATTTATGACATATTTTTAAATCTCCAAAACATCACCTAATTCTATGGATTGGTAAATGTGTAACTCTGTCTCCAAATCAGCCCAGTAATTCAGAAAATTATGTCTTTTATAGTTTAATTTTTGTGATTTAGGTAAGGGTCTATGAGCTTATTGGCTCTCAGGGAAAATGTCTGATAGCATTAGGCTATCTAAGCCTCCAAATACTGGAAGATAGGATAGAAAGTCATGTGACCCTAAAAGCAATATGCCGTTTTTACTTAGGACAATTTCTACTTACCATAATTCCCTGGGTTCTCAAGTGTGGATCAGTGTTGCCAACCTCAGAAATACATTTCTACTGACAAAGCATAAAAAAATTACTGACAGAACACTTTTTTTTACTGGCAACTAATATTATTGAAATTAAATGAAAGATATATCACACATGCGCCCCACGTGCAATACACCCGAAACCACATGGGCTGTAAATGAGGAAGAAGAGTGCAGTGGCAGACACTGGACAGATAAAGTATTAATGCACTGCATCTAAGGGGGAAGGGGGGGGGGGAGCGGGGGACACTTTGATAGATTTACATTTGGGGGATGCGACCGGGGGTTTCCATCATGTTTGTTCTCCATTATCGCAGCCCTTGCCACTGCATGCACCCAATCGAGCATGCTAACCTGGGATTTTCCAGCATGTCCGATTGATACATGCGATCGATACATGCAACCAATTTTGGGCCGAAATTGGTTTGATTGTATAGGCATACTCTAGGTGGCACCAATTTTTATAATATCAATAAAAATTGTCTTATCTGACGGTCAATTGGCCACCAAGTCTACAGATGTATGGCCACCTTTAGCTAGAGCAGTGTACATTCAAGAGTGATACGTGAACTGTTAAGCAGTAAGTGCTGTTATCTTCTGGGAGAGAGATGGTTTTTTTTACTGACACCACAACGTTTTTCATGGACTTTACTGACAGCCCAGATTTGTTGACTTTTTTACTGACTGTCAGTAAATTTACTAATGGTTGGCAACACTGGTGTGGATGAACATACTGAATGGGATGAGAAAACAGGTTCTGATTCTGAACTAAGTACTTAAAGTAATTACTATCTAAAGTGTCAGGAAACATAGAAGAAAAAAGGCATAAAACCTGAAGGATTTTCCAAGAGAAAGGTAGAACATAAACTTTAACACATGTTTTGAGTCCTATTTTCATCTTAAAATCTGAATTTATCTTTATGTTTAGACACAAACTAATGTTGAGGATAACTGAGGATGCTGAGACAACATTGATAGTATCATGACCTGTCATGATAAAGTATCTGTTAGATAGTCTGGCTCTGTGCAGAATAAAGTTGCCCAAACATTTGCAGCATTGATATTCAACCAATTTTATCAGAATGATGGAGTCTGGCAGAGATCAATGGCACAATGTGTCCACCTGGTCAGTATTTTGATCAATTTCCAACCAAAATGGATCAAAATGACCGATAACGCATGCTGGAAAGATCTTGCTCCAAAGGGCTTGCTTTTGTGTGCTGTGATAGTGGCATTTGATCTCCCAGTGACCAACAGACCTGAAGGGCCCCTGGCTAGTCTTCCCTTGTGTAATGTGTACCCCAATACCTGGGGTGAGTGTTGCAGAGTAGTTTTCGCTCACCTGTTCACTAGCTGGCCTCCTCCTGTGTTCCATGTCTTCTCTCAATTGCCATGGTCACAGATACAAGTGCCACCATGTCAATGGAGAGAAGACTTGGGACAATGGAGAAGGTGCACTGCCAGACAGGTGAGCCCAAACGACACTGCAACACTTACCAAGTGCCCGAGGGTAACACATTACATAGGAGAGATCTGGGGGACCTTTCAAGCAGAGGTGGCTACTCAGATTTCCTTTGGTTTTCATGTTGAAATCTATTTGAAATCTGTGTTCAGATGTGTGGCAGCAATAGATCCCTCTCTGAATAGATTCAATCAGATTCCAAAAGACCTAACTGATGATCAAATCTTCTGTCCAATCTGCCAGTGTATGGGCACATTTAATTGATAACGAAATTAAAGAGACAACCTCCTTAATTCAAAGCTCAGAGCTCCTGGGCAGAAATGACTTTGTAAATTCCTAAGTGTTTAAAGAAGTACACCACCATCTGATTGTTTAATTGTATCAAAATAGATTCTCCCAAATGACTAACAAACACTGGATGCAATGAAGCAAGTTTCACTAGTCTATGCATTCAAAACAATATGTGAAGGCTTATCTCTTGTAGAGGCAGCAGATCCTTGTCTGTTAAATAGAAAATTCCATTCCAACTGAAAATGAAGCACTGAGAACAGTATCTAAATGATCTGGACTAAGTAAATATAAGAATATAATCTGACCAAGAAAATGCCTGTCTGGCAATTACCGTAAGTCTGTAAAATGATGACTGTGAAGCATAGGCGATTATGCGATATTTTGCATGCATTAATATTATTTGCCTCATAAGCCTTACAATCTGGATCTGGAGAAAACAGATACGAAATTATTAGTGCATTATTCATGTTTTTTCCTGAAGACTCCAGAGAAAATGAGGATGTGCTTGTCTTGATTCCCAACTAAAGCTATTATGTCAGTAATAGCGCTTATGCATTTATGTTTACCCAAACTCAAGAAGCATTGGGATTGCTCAAACCGCATGACTTACTAATAATTAAATATATCCCCTTTTGAAATATTGAAACAACCCTGACTGGTATATATGGCATTGGGAACAGACAAGTATCTTGTAATTTTACCTTTCACATAAAATAACTTTCCAATAACAAGTATTGCAGGTCTGAAAAATCTTGAACCTCTATGATTGCTATACTAGATGCTGACTGTCATAACAAACAATGTCATAACAAACAAAGATTTATTTTCTGCTCTGCTTTACAAATATTTTTCCTGACAAAAAAAAAAATCAGAAAAGTAAGAAAAATAATGATTACAATTCTACATAGTCCAGTTAGTAACATCACAGGTGCTGATGGGGCAAGAGGGAGGGGTCATCTAATCTTAAGATTTGGCTAACTAGTTCCCAGGCTTATTTGGTTTGTGCCAGTTGGACCTTTTTATTTTTTTTATGTTGTAATAAGCAAAGAGTACAGTTCCATCATGTATTGTCTCTTCCCAAAAATGTCACTTACAAATCCAGAGAAAGGAAACTCGGTGTTTGGTTTCATTAATGTACAGAGAAAATAAGCTCCACAAATATAGCTGTTAATTAAGTGTCTGGAAAATGCAAATCTCTCTTCCCTTTGGAAATGACAGTTGTATAACACGTTGAGCAAATATGTTGCTTTTTTAACTGTTATTCTTGATGTGTCCATCATAAATCTCTCATTTATGCTTACCATTGTTTGTTTAAAATGTTTGTTTAAAATGTTCTGTAACTACAGTATTGATTATTATATTCATATTATAATAATATATAATATTATTGAACCTCAGATACATACGATGTACTAAATAAATACTTTTTAATACTAAAATGAATAAAACAAAAAGAGAAAAAAACATAATGCTTTATTTTTATGTGAACTTAGAATAACTTGAATTAATGTGAGTTCACCTGTACTAATATAGTTGCTTTTCTGTTTCCTTAAATTGGTCCTGATTCACAAAACTACAGTAAAATTGACATCTGCACAGACCGCATGTTAGTTTTACATTGACACAAGCAGCATAATTTGAGCTGTGCAAATAGCACAACTCGTTTTTAGTACACAAGGGGCTTGATTCACTAACCGGCGCTAAGCTGGATAGTGTGTCCTAAGACTTAGTGTGCGCAAACCACGGAGTTAGGTGGTTTACGCCCACACATTGCATACAGCCCGCTCAGTGCGCATCGCGGGGAATAGTGAGCGGTGCGACGATGACGTCGCACCCGCTGCCCCTTAGTGCGATGAAAACAGCGCATTGGGTGCCCATTAAGCAGCGCTTTGATGCACCGCTTCAGGGGCACCCGATGTGCCGTTATCGTCGCACTGAGTGTGACATTTAATGGGCAGCGGGTGCGACGTTATCGCCGCACCGCGCTCTAATATAGGCACACCCACGCTGCACGCGCAGGGAGCGGGCTGCACACAAAGTAGGTTTGTGTGCACTAGCGGCAAAAAATGGCTTTTCACACCGGCGCTAACACTTAGCGCTGGTTAGTGAATCAAGCCCAATAGGTGCATTGCTTGTTTTGCTATTTGTGTAACAAAATTTCTGCAAGGACCATGCACATTGGCCTCGATTCATAAAAGTGCTGTCGGTAAGGTAAAGTGGAGAGGGGAAACACCGCTGTCGGTATTTCCGCCTTCAGGGTGGTAATTCATAAAAATGTTGCTAGTTGTCACAGGCGTGCGGAGATATTCCGCTGTAGGCAGGCAAAAGGCTGTCGGGAGACATGCCGAAACAGGAGAAGCAGGCGGAGTCCCTCCGTGCGGTGTTCTCTCTGCAGCTGCTTGGGAGGTCTGTCCCATTCACTGCACTGTATTCCGCAGGCTTCTTGCCACATCAGAGGTAGCGGTAATACCCGTCCGCATACCGCTACCTCTAATCTTTATGAATTGACTACTCGTTACTTTTGCTATGATAATCACCGCGCAAGGCGGTGATTTATCACTCTGCTCGCGAATGTCGGCTTTTCATGCGGAAAAAGCCTTTATGAATACAGATTTTGCTGTGTGGTCGGTAAAGTGAGCCGTTTTCAGCATTTCCGAATGCGGGAATGCTTTATGAATCGAGGCCTTTGTGCACATTACATAAGTTGTGTTATTAGCACAATGCATGCTATTAGTAAACCCCAGTAAAATTTACATGCACTGTGTGCGCACATCAGTTTTACCATATTTTGTGAATCACGCCCATTGTATGTCGTTTAGGGACATTTTTTTTTTCTTTTGCACCCTTTTCTTCATCCCCCTGTGGCACTTTTAGGTCTATGCTGTGAGCAACCTATTAGAAGAGAAGAGTGGTTCATAGTTTTTACTTGGCATAAATGTAAGTTCATTATAGCTTATTTCTCATCAAAGATTTTTTTTTCAATCAAGTGGTTGATAAAATTAAAGAGCTACGACAATATACTGTTTGAAACCATGCTACTTAATACATATTTTTTTTATTTAAAGTTAACTTCCTTTTTTTTTTTAAATGTCCCCTTACTTCAAATCTGTACATTTTTTAATCTTGTTTTTATGTGCAACAACAACCATCTCTATCAGGCAAAAACATCATCCAAATAAACAGTCACCTGATTACTCCAGGTGTATAAAGATTTGAAAGCATCTGCTTTGTGCAACCAATTCTTATTGTAGGAAGAGAGATGTTACTGGTCAATCTATACTCTAAATCACTGGTGCCAAACACAAGGCCCGCAGGTCGAATGCATCCCTCCTTGACATTTTAAGCAACCCTCCAGAGCTTCAAATGTGCATCATTGTAAGCAGTAAAACCTATTCAGCACACTGCCTTTCAGACCAGAGGAGCTCACTGTAACAGTTTTTTTGGTTGAAACATTGGCCTCAATTCACTAAGATCATGCTGTAGATAATAAGGCAAGAGAAAACTTACCTCCACACAGTGAGAGAGTTATCTTATCTCTTCATTCCTTAAGTTACCTTCTCTGTAGTTAATTTACCTCCTCTGTAGTTATTTTCACATGCAGTTATTAAACAGCCTGTCTTTAACTCTGGAGTTATTTTAAGGATCGAAGAGTTAACTTAAAGACAGAAGAGTTAACTTTAGGTTTGCTTGAGGTAAAATATTTCCTGAATACAACATGCCTCATCACCATGGTGATCACTCTAGAAACGTTATTAAAGACAGGAGATAAGCTTAGTGAATTGAGGCCATTGTCAGTTTGAGGAGGGGTGCAGCAATGACTCACTTCTCAGCAAAATTACCATGAGGCCCCCACTTGGCATCCAAAACCACCTGTGGCTAGTATCTTGCCTTGGGCCACATTTCATCTTGAAGATATTCTGTTGAAGTAGCACTGGGGCAGGTAAATATTAAACTGCTCCACCGTGCTACTCTGCAGGATAGGGAGGAGCTGGCTCCCCTATAGTTATGCCACTTAGTTTGTGACTTCAATAACTGTTTAATCGTAATAAACAATTTGGCTCCCGACTTAGACTAGGTTTTAGATTTTGGCCCCTTACACAATTGAGTTTGACACCCCTGCTTTAAATAGTACAACAAAGAAATATTATTCCTATGACTAGAACGAATTGCTATTTGCATTTCCAAGTGAGTTTTAGGCATTTGCAGGCTGGCAAATTAAAGCAGAAGGGTAATTATTAATAACTCTTTTTTTAAAGGACCACTATTGCAAAACAAGTAGGCAGTTAAAATCTGACAGAACTGACAGGTTTTGGGCCAGTCCCTCTCCTCATGGGTGATTCTCAGGATTTTCGTTATTTTCAACAGCATTTCCTGAACAGCAGTTTAACTGCCAAAATAGCAAGATACCAGCCGGCCTCCCTAATCACTTGCACACTATTAGATTT
This sequence comes from Hyperolius riggenbachi, assembly GCF_040937935.1. NCBI lineage: Eukaryota > Metazoa > Chordata > Amphibia > Anura > Hyperoliidae > Hyperolius > Hyperolius riggenbachi. Next base: position 186,875,778 of record NC_090648.1, on the reverse strand, counting down.
TGCAACTGCTGTTCAGGAAATGCTGTTGAAAACAAAGAAAACCCTGAGAATCCCCCTGAGGAGATGGACTGGCCCAAAACCTGTCGGTTCTGTCAGATTTTAACTGCCTACTTTTTTTGGAATAGTAGTCCTGTAAGGAAATTCATAATTTCACTTTAATAGAAAACTGTTATTGCTGGGCTTACACATTTTCTAAAACTAAAGTGTATTACAATCTGCAGTAACATTTTCAGAAAATTCTCTTTTGTGCAAGTTCAACAGATTGCCAAAAATGTCTTAAAAATAACATTGCAGAACATGGTCACTGTATTTCTATTGGCATATGCTGTGTGTACGGCAAAATCAAATGGCAAAAGACTCAAGTTTATCCATGGTCATACAATATTTATGGTTCCTTACAACAAATCTATGTTTCTGTTTGTACTATTCCTCCGGGGACAACTTCACCAGTGCTACAAGTAGGGCATTTTTAAGCACAATCAAAACTCATTGGAGAGAGTATTGTTGCCTTGCTATGCACGTTGATTTAGAACAGCCTTTGTTTCTCGTAATTTGTTTTGAATTAGTCTGTAGCATATAAACGAAAATTCTCTGTAGGCGGTTTTCAGTAGCATCAAAGAAGCTCCCGTGAAAGGAAACAAGCAAAACAAGCTAAAATTGGTTCTTACGAACCTTTGCATACACTACTGAACTTTGCAAAATGGCATTTTTTTAAGACTTTTTAAAAAGAACATTGAATTGTGATAGAGTCAGACAAAAATCCCTAAGGTCAGACACATCATCTGCACAAAAGCATCCCCAAGGAATTCTTGTAAGTATTATCGTCAGGTCTTTCACCTTTCTTTTAAGCACAGCTGGACATCACCAGGCTATCAATCCATTTACAATGCTTTATCCAGTATATGAATGCTGCAGACGGACAACTTTGTGCTTTATGACATACTATAATGCCTGACAAAGCAATTCCACTTACAGATAAGTGAATCATCTTTTTGATTTCTTGTAAGAACTACGCATCTTTGGTCACTCAATTAAAGGTCAAGAAAGATACACAATGTAGCTTCCTGATACTTTTACTTTTTTTTTCACTTTTTTTTCATTCATATGGTCCAGTCTGATTGTATACTTTACTAAGTTAAAGTACTTTCATATTAATATACAATGAGTTAAACATTTTTACATCTTCAGCTGAATATAAATGAGATTATATAACCTCTTTAGAAGTGGTACATGAATTTAAGAAAATTAAAAATACCATATTATCAATTCCCATTGTAAAGACATAGCTATACTATGTATTTTAACCCATTCAGGTCCTCACATAGTTAAAACTACACTGCACGTGTGGCTGTTTAAGTCTGATGCAGCTGTCTAATGACAGTGGAGTTTCGAACCTCAGTCAGGAGCCAATTTCATTGGCTCCTGACCAGTGATGATCGTAATCAGCCAAATACGATTAGGCAAAATTTCATGTACATTTTTGCATTTACGCTTATACATAATTACGGTTTGTAAATTCAATTAATTTCGTTTAATGAACCATAATTTTGCCTAAAATGTTGCATAATTTTTTCATAATTTCATGCCGACTTTGGCAGTAAATAGCAAAGCCCCCATACATGGTAGTGACACCAAAATGGCTACATATGTTAAGGAGAATAGTGAGTACCAGTAAAAAAAAAAGAATTTTCCAAAAATACCTTGTAGTTTTTGAGAAAATTGATTTTAAATATACAAAGAAAAATGTTTTTTTAAACAAAAAAACATTTTTTTTTGCGTACTTAAAATCGATTTTCTCAAAAACTACAAGGTCTTTTTGAACATTTCTTTTTTTGCCTTGTACCCAACATTCCCCTTAACATATGTAGCAATTTCAGTAGCAATAGCATGTATGCGGGCTTTGCTATTAACCACCAAAATTTCGATGCAAAATTTCGGCCTATCACTGCTCCTGAGTCCTGACTAGTGTTGGGCGAACATCTAGATGTTCGGGTTCGGGCCGAACAGGCCGAACATGGCCGCGATGTTCGGGTGTTCGACCCGAACTCCGAACATAATGGAAGTCAATGGGGACCCGAACTTTTGTGGTTTATAAAGCCTCCTTACATGCTACATACCCCAAATTTACAGGGTATGTGCACCTTGGGAGTGGGTACAAGAGGAAAAAAAATATTTGAAAAAGAGCTTATAGTTTTTGAGAAAATTGATTGTAAAGTTTCAAAGGAAAAACTGTCTTTTAAATGTGGAAAATGTCATGTTTCTTTGCACAGGTAACATGCTTTTTGTCGCCATGCAGTCATAAATGTAATACAGAGAAGAGGTTCCAGGAAAAGGGACCGGTAACGGTAACCCAGCAGCAGCAGCACACGTGATGGAACAGGAGCAGGCGCAGGAGGAGAAGGCCATGCTTTTTGAGACACAACAACCCAGGCCTTGCATGAGGACAAGAAGCGTGCGGATAGCATGCTTTTTACCGCCATGCAGTCATAAATGTAATAAAGATAAGAGGTTCAATAAACAGGGACCGGGCGTCAACGCTAACCCAGCAGCAGCAGACGTGATGGAACAGGAGGAGGCGCAGGAGGAGAAGGCCCCGCTTTCAGGTGCAACTCAGGCCTTGCATGAGGACAAAAAAATGTGTGCGCAAAGCAATGCAATGAGTAGTTTTCAGGACACAATGGGCTATTCGGAGGAGCTATTCCCACCCCCACAATCTCCTACCTGTGAAAGGTCAATGGAACAGCCACAAATGTTGTGCCCGGATTCACAACCTTTTTCTGTGGAAAATGCACCTCGCACTGAAATGCAAGGCGAGGCCGAGGATGAACATGACGTCAACAACTCAACATGACACAAAATGGGGGCGGAACAGAAAGCTGCTTTCAATGTTTTGAAGGCCTTAATTGCCTCCGGTGGCCAGTTAGATGCATCATTCATCACACCCAAATCCCAGAGCAATGTGTGCAGGAATTTGAATCTCAGGAGGTGTACCGAGATCATCTGGACAAGTGACCAAGTGACAAAGTGACTAGTGACAAAGTGACAAAGTGACAAAGTGACAAAGTGACAAAGTGACAAGTGACAAGTGACAAAATGACAAAGTGACAAGTGACAAAGTGAGAAGTGACAAGTGACAAGTGACAAAATGACAAAGTGACAAGTGACAAAATGACAAAGTGACAAGTGACAAAGTGACAAGTGACAAGTGACAAAGTGACAAGTGACAAAATGACAAAGTGACAAGTGACAAAGTGACCAGTGACAAAGTGACAACTGACAAAGTAACAAAATGACAAAGTGACAAAGTGACAAAGTGACCAGTGACAAAGTGACAACTGAGAGGTTGTTCTGGGGAGCTCCACTGCACTCAGTCGCATATGAGGAGAGGTCTCGTCGGGACTGCTGATCCTCCTCAGCTTGCTCAAAGCCTTGAGGGTTCCTGAAGATCCTCTGCTTGGAGTTCGCCGGGGTTCAGCTTGGTGTCGGGGTCGGCGGCGTCCTCCTCACTCCAACGTGGCAGATCTTCTGTTGAAGGAAAAAAAAAAAAACATTGTTAAAAGTCCAGTACCACTTCTGAAGGACTCACCAAGAGATGCAGGAGCGCTTCAATCCAGCGCACCATCGCTCGCTGGGTGATGTCCCTGCCTACGCGCTGGAATTCTACGCTGCACATGCTAGCACGCTTTTGCGCAGTGCCGAGGCGCATTCCAGCAGCTAGTAGCTACCAAGCTTCTGTGGATCTGATTGGGCCACCATGTTGGATCTCTGCCAAGTCCTCCAAAATTTTGAGCAATCCACGTTGCATGACTGAGCAGTGACAACTCTACAGTCAGCATTACAATACCACTGCTGTGTTTACTGAAGAAATCAATGTTGAAGATGGAAACCGCTGGCATGATGCAAGTGGGGGATTCTGAAGATGAAAACGATCAGCGTGATGATACCAACATCAGGCAACCTGCCTCAGGAAACGCTGGTCCCAGCTATGACAAAGAACAGGACGAGGAACAGCTGGAGTTGGAGCAGGAATTGGATGCCCCCACTGCCGAGGGACAGAGCGGTGCACGTTGGACTTCCACAATTTAGCGGGAAAGGACAGCAGAAGAGGAAGAAAGTGATGCTGGTGACGAATATGGTGCATCACAATAATCACAACGCTTACAAGAACATGAAGATAGAGGAGTCTGGCAGGACTCTCTGGCACACATGGCTCAATTCATGCTAGACTGCATTGAACACGGCCCGCGCATTATTCACTATTCATTATTATTCATTATTCTGGAATCTGGACAACACCAATTACTGGGTTTATACCCAGTTTATACAAACACAATGTTAAAAAACTGATTGAAGAAAGTGTCAGACAGGTCAAAAATGGAACAATTCCAGCAGGCCCTTGAGGATGGAGACTTTAGAGAGGAGATTGACATCCTCCTCCTTCTCTAGCCAGTTGTACGCCGACAGACTGACTTCAGCAAACCCAGGAGGACCAGGAGGGCAGCAAAGAACACAAGCTGCTGCTAGTGCCCAAAATGGAATGGTATTGGCAGTGTCCTTGGAGTGGGAACATTTTCTGACACCCATGCAGCAGCCCACAGAACAGCAATCGGGCAGTTCCACGTCCTCCAACACCAATCGCCTAGAGAAGATGGTCAAGGTCCAGGACTACATGTCAGATGGCGTAGCTGTGTTGAACAATCCATCTGCAGACAGACGGTGAGTGTGACAGGCAGCACAGAAGGACCATGGCAACTCACTCATAGTACCACAGTTTGATAGTGCTGCCCAAAAAATTATATGGATCCGTGGACCCGGGCACTGCAGGCAGTACTGGGAAGTGGGAACGCAGATTTTAGTACCTAAACACACGATACAACATGTTTTCCGGGGTCGGACTCTGAGGCACATACAGATGGTCCCGATCATCATCCTCATCATACAACTCTTCTCCTGAGTCTGACCCACCCACCACCTCTGCCACCCCAACATCCCCAGACACAGACCCCTCATCGTCCTCAACATTAACTTGGGATGCTGGCCTGAGCCCGACCTCCTCCTCCACATCAGGCCCCATCATCTCCTCAATGGCAGCCCTCATTAATCGTTCTGGCGACGGACCGATGGACACAACATTCTCCTCCGGAGAGGGCTGCTGCTGACCACTGGCTGCTGTAGTGGATGTTATAGCTTGCGTGGGGCGTTGGCTGTTGCTGTTGTTGGGAGTGCTGCTCACAGCGGAGGTCTCTGAGGAACTCATGGTGAGCTCATATAGTGGTTGGCGGTGAGTGGAGTATTACTGATCCCAGCAATATACACACTGACTGGCAGAGTACGCAATGCTATATAGTCTGGCTGAGCGGTGTACACAGAGTGGCAGTACACACAATGCTATATAGTCTGGCTGAGCCGTGTACACAGAGTGGCAGTACACACAATGCTATATAGTCTGGCTGAGCGGTGTACACAGAGTGGCAGTACACACAATGCTATATAGTCTGGCTGAGCGGTGTACACAGAGTGGCAGTACACACAATGCTATATAGTCTGGCTGAGCCGTGTACACAGAGTGGCAGTAAACACAATGCTATATATAGCGTGGCTGAGCGAGGTACACAGTGGCAGTACACACAATGCTATGTAGTCAGGCTAAGCCGTGTACACAGAGTGTCAGAAAACACAATGCTATATATAGCGTGGCTGAGCGAGGTGCACAGTGGCAGTACACACAATGCTATATAGCCAGGCTAAGCCGTGTACACAGAGTGTCAGAAAACACAATGCTATATATAGCGTGGCTGAGCGAGGTGCACAGTGGCAGTACACACAATGCTATATTAGTCAGGCTAAGCCGTGTACACAGAGTGTCAGAAAACACAATGCTATATATAGCGTGGCTGAGCGAGGTGCACAGTGGCAGTAAACAATGCTATATATAGTGTGGCTGAGCGAGCGGTGTACTACTGTTCCCAGCAGCGACACAAAATGACTGGGGGGGACCCTGGCTAGCGTGGCTGGAGAGCGAACTACCCTGCCTGCCTACCCAAAGCTAAACCCACAGACAAATGGCGGAGATATGACGTGGTTCGGGTATTTATTTACCCGAACCACGTGACCGTTCGGCCAATCAGAGCGCGTTCGGGCCCGAACCACGTGACCCGTTCGGCCAATCACAGCGCTAGCCGAACGTTCGGGGAACGTTCGGCCATGCGCTCTTAGTTCGGCCATGTGGCCGAACGGTTTGGCCGAGCACCGTCAGGTGTTCGGCCGAACTCGAACATCACCCGAACAGGGTGATGTTCTGCAGAACCCGAACAGTGGCGAACACTGTTCGCCCAACACTAGTCCTGACCCTTTGATCACTGCAAGTCAATCACAGTGATCAGAAATGAAATAATGAAAAAAAGGCTTTGGTCCTTAAAGGGGTTTTGTGGAGTTGTGCAATAAACATAAAAAGACACTTACCTATCAGCCCCCTGTAGCTGTAATGTCCCTCCTCCGATCACTCGTTCCCTGCCGCCGGTCCCATTCTAATTACGCATGTCCCACATCTCCGACTGCGCGTCCGCACGCGAGTTCGCTCCTGCATGCATCTCTGGGAGCTTACTGCGCAGTAAGCTCCCAGAGACGGTCGGGGAGCAGGAGCACGCATTATTTGTCTTGTTAGACGAATAATTGCCTGGAACTGGCAGCGGGGAACAAGTGATTGGAGGACAAATGCGCAGGACATGACAGCTACAGGGGGGTGATAGAAGCCCCAGGTAAGTTTCTGTTTATTACAGGACTCCACTGAACCCCTTTAAGGGCCAGAGCCTTACAATCCTAAATGAGTTCAAGGGGGTTGTAAGATTCCCCCCCCCAAAAAAAAAATTGCCTACAAATTGTTAATGCCCCAATTATATACAGTATATACCCCACCCCTTTTTTTTTTTTTTTTTTTTACTAAAATCGGTCCCTTTATGTCCCTTAATTTCTATCTTATTTCTTTACCTGGTCTGTGTGCTTTTGCTGAACCTTGCCAAACTGTGCCAACAGGATTGTGGGATTATTGTTTTAACCTACAAGAACAAGCTTGTCTCAAAATGCAAATAACAGAAACCTCCCATTTCAGATAAGATAAGGACACTATGATAGTCATCTGTGGGCTTGATTCACAAAAGAGTGCTAACTCTTAGCACGGCCGTTTTCGCGCGAATTTTCGCATTGCGCGCGCTTGCGAATTTTTGCACGAAACGATAACGTTTTCGCGCGCAAATGCCAATTTTGGCGTGAAAACGATATTGATTTTGTGTTAAAATTCACGTTTTTGCAATCGCGCGCAATGTGAAAATTCGCGCGAAAATGGCCGTGCTAAGAGTTAGCACTCTTTTGTGAATCAAGCCCTAAGTCTGTTATCTGGGTGGTGTTTGCTGTGGGAGGGACGGTAATCTGTAAATAAGCAGTAAATTAATACTGAGCTGGGTTAAAAAAAGAAAAGGACAGTAGTGATGTCACTTTTGGCATCGCAAAGAAACAGTAAAGGTGAAAAACAGAAGAAATACAGTTTTATTTTAATTTTCATATCACATTTCTGTTAAAGTGGACCTAAACTCTTGCAGAGCAGATAAGGAAAACACGTATAGTTACTGAGAAATATATCCTATGTGTGTTTACAGAGGATAGCCTGTCTAATGTCCCCTTATCTGCAAGTAATCAGCAAGTGCAAATCAGAGCTCTCAGCTGTGTCTGAACTGTACCAAGCTGTGCTGTTGCTCTGTGCTATCATGTAAACACTGGAGGGTAACCCTTCCTGTGCTCTCAGAATAGTAGGAAGTAAGCACTGCAGAATCCTTGTAGGAGTTCTATAAGTTGTAATGAATAAATGTTTTTCTTTAAAGCTTATTTTGCTAATGCTTATCATTTAGTGCAGAAAGGGAGTTCTGAGTTTAGGTCTGCTTTACATCTGATAGTGAACATTAAAAACAACAGAATAGGTAAGCTAAATAAATAATTTCATATTGGATGATTTGTTTTATTATTTTTTTTCAGTTAATATGGAGTTTCATACAAGGTATTTTGTACTGGAGATATTTACATTACATGGAAGTTATAAATTGATTTGCGTGCCACTGAGTGAAAGGAGTTTTTGATTTATAAGCAAAATTTGACTTAGTACTTAGTGGACAAACTCTTGTTGGCAAGTGCAGCAGTAAAGGTGCATACACACCTCTGATAGATGTTGCCTGTCAAGGCTAAGGACCTAATCCCCTTTGGGCAACATCACTGGGCTGCACAGACAGGATTCAGCTGTGTAGCTGACAAGGCGCTGTGTTGCTGTGTGGGGAGGCGGAGGGATGGCATGCGTGATGTTATGCGGGGGGGGGGGGGGACACAAAAACAATGTGATTGGCTGTCGCTGTGGGTAAGTGGAGGTCTTTTGGGTTGAGGGCTGCTGTACACATGCTTGATAATCAGCTGCGGTGGTCGTTATCAGTCGTCTCAGCCAACCTCAATCAGGCATGTGTAGGAGCCTTAAGACTTCTTTTATTAGTTCAGCAGGTTTACAGACATCTGAGGAGAAATGTTCCCCTCCCCTCTTTTCAGAAAGTAACTCTCTAAAGCCTTTAGGTTTCTTAGCTGCTTCTTGGCAACTTGAGGCTCCACTTAATTCTACAGATTTTTTTTATAGGACTGAAGTCTGAACCACTCCGTGACCTTAATGTGTTTACCCTTCAGCCACTCCTTTGTTGCCTTGGCTGTATATTTTAGGTCATTGGCATGCTGGAGCACCAATCCACAACCCATCTTTAGAGATGGCTCTAACCTCCAATTTTAGGTTCGCGAACTGAAATATACTTCAATGGGGAGGCAAACTTTAAAAAACTAGAAACATTTATGCTGGCCACAAAAGTGATGGAAAAGATGTTTCAAGGGGTCTAACACCTGGAGGGGGGCATGGCGGAGTGGGATACACGCCAAAAGTCCAAGGGAAAAGTCAGGATATGATGCACAGCAGCGTTTTAAGGGCAGAAATCACATTGCATGCTAAATTGAAGGTCTAAAGTGCTTTAAAACATCTTGCATGTGTATACATCAATCAGGTAGTGTAATTAGTGTACGGCTTCACACTGACAGACCAAACTCAATGTGTAACACGAACAGCTGTTTGTGTAGTGACAGCCGTGCTGGACTGGTGCGCACCATGGAGAGAGTGCAGATGATAGCGGTTTTCAAGCCCATATGGTCGCCGAGCTGAGGTAGCTCAATGACAGAACAACAGTGACTGTCCAGCTGATCGAATTTGGTCTGTCCACAATGAAGCAATGACCTTATTATCTTGGGTGTGCCCCCACACTCATATAGCCGGTGATCATTGCTTCAATGTGATACGCAAGCCCCTTCACCGCGGCAAGGTAATGATCACGAAAGGGAATTGACACATGTACATGCCTTTTGTTTTGCAGCCACAAAAATTAGGCAGGCATGTACACACACCAGAAAAAACTGTTGTTGGTTTTGTTAGCAACCACTGCTAGCAGCGGCCTTAAAAATTCAGGAATCCGCCTGGATTCCTGGACCCAGTTGGTGGTGGAGCAGAAGGCAGTCAAGCGGCCTGCAGGCAGAGATGCTGTGTGGGGACCGACTTAGTCTTGGGGCAGGCAGTCACACGGCGTGCAGGCAGAGATACTGTGTGCGGGGACTGACTTAGTTTTCGAGCGGACAGTAGCCCTCTGGGATCCATGCCTCGTTCATTTTGATAAAGGTGAGGTACTGGACACTTTTTTGACCTAGGCGACTTCTCTTCTCAGTGACAATGCCTCCAGCTGTGTGACAATGTGCAGCTGTCACACACACAGGTGCAGTGAACAGGTATGCATTGACTGGTATTACAAATGGGCAGCTGTCACGCACACAGGTACCGTGAACAGGTATGCAGTGACTGGTATATAATATAACACTGAGTGCTGTCACGCAGGTGCACTGAACAGGTATGCAGTGACTGGTATCAATACAATGTGCAGCTGTCACACACACAGGTACCGTGAACAGGTATGCAGTGACAAGTATTATAAATGTGCAGCTGTCACACACACAGGTACCGTGAACAGGTATGCAGTGACTAGTATTACAAATGTGCAGCCATCACACACACAGGTACCATGAACAGGTATGCAGTGACTAGTATTACAAATGTGCAGGTGTCACAAAAACACAGGTACAGTGAACAGGTATGCAGTGACTGGTATATAATATAACACTGCGTGCTGTCACACAAGTGCACTGAACAGGTATGCAGTGACTGGTATCAATGCAATGTGCAGCTGTCACACACACCGGTACCATGAACAGGTATGCAGTGACTAGTATTACAAATGGGCAGCTGTGACACACACATGTACCGTGAACAGGTATGCAGTGACTAGTATTACACTGCGTGCTGCTGTCATGCAGGTGCAGTAAACATGAACAGGTATGCAGTGACTGGTATATATAACACTGCATGCTGTGTGCTGTCACTCAGGTGCAGTAAACATGAACCGGTATGCAGTGACTGGTATTACAAATATGCAGCTGCCCCACACAGGTGCAGTGAAAAGGTAGTCACTGAATGTGCTGGGCCTTTCACAGTAAGTCAACCTTCAACCCCACCAATTTCAAGGGATCATTTGTGGACACTTTTAGTGCACTAGTTATGAAAGACATTAATCATCTCAAAGAGCAACCCTTGACAAGATCCAATCTAACTAAAAAGGAAAAGGAGGCTATGAAAAACTTAAAGAGCAACACCACCATAGTCATCAGAGAGGCTTATAAAGGGGGAGGGGTGGTCATTCAGGACAAGATAGAGTATATCAAAGAGGCACACAGGATCTTAATTGACACCATTTATTATAAAAAATTAATCAAAGACCCCACAGAAATATTTCTAGCCCGATACTGTCGAGATGTCCATATGGCGGAATATTGTTTTTCCGATAAACTGAACTGCGTATGATCAGATACAAATAGACCTAATTAATTTCCTTCCCCTAAGGTACAGGAGACAAAGACTTTTTAATGTATGGTGATTCTAGTTAACATAGGTGCATTGAATACTTAGAAATATATATATGGCTTATTTTAATATATCCTGTAATGCTGAATTGCACAATCTGGGTCTCTAAAGTGAGGTTAGCTATCAGTAACAGGCAGTCAGCTGATGTGCTATTTACAATAGGTAATCCCATTCACCTTACTTGAACAATGAAAGAGATAAATCTTAACTGATTTTGTTTAAGGGTGGACTAATATCTGTATACAATGGCTCAAACCTGGCTACATTGAATGCATAAGAAGCCTTGAATGGGGGTTTGTTTTTCACAATATTTGTGCTTCCAAAGGTTACTGAGTCTTAAAACAAAAACAAGACTTAGGAAAAATATACTGGGTTGCTGCCAACGATTTTCATATTAAAAAGGTATAAAGTCATATTACAATTCCCCATCTAGGTTCAGAACACAGACAGCACATGTATGTATTATTGCATAACAATTAAGAATGAATATATAAAATGTTATGGCATTATATACGTGTTAATATAAAGATTCTCTGAATGAATACCCAGAATGGTATGGAAATGCTATATGTTTACCCGTGTTGCATGTTAGACAATAATGTTAATGGTTAGACATATAAAACTTTGCTAACATACACAATGTGTTATAATGAGAGATCCATGGTGGTTTTAAGCATGCCAATGATTTTTGAATCAAATCCAGTCTATCTTAAATATGGTAGAAACTGTCATTGTGTAATAAAACATAACCAGTGATTCCAGCAAGATCAGCTATCCATAGATATGAATTTTTATATCATTGGTTTATTCACTGTGGGCTATAATAAAACACAATCAAAATATCTTAAATTCTGCCACATATCCCATTAAGAATGTGATCAGTTAGCCAACAGCACCTCCAGAGGGTGAAATCCAGGATTACACTTGGGTTAAAAATTTGTCACAGAGAACTCCCATTGATCACTCCCACTGCCCAGTGATAGGCTGGAAGATTTGATCTCCAGGGCAGGACTCTAGATAGTGATGAGTTTAAGAAGAGATGAGTCAGTCATGAAGGGATCAATGATCAGACCACCAGCAGAAGAGGGCTCACAGGGGAATCCATGCCATCTGAATGATCACAAGCGGCCACGCCTAAAGGAATACGTCCCAGAGGCCATCTTGGTAACTATTAATAACCATTTTAGTTAGTTGGCTTATTACAGCGCAGAATATCTGAACATATGATGTATTGATTGAATTTCATTGTTTGATAGTTTAAATAACCATCCGAAAGGGGAAAGCTTTTCCAAAATTGCAAATTGGAAACGAATCCCATAGGATCTACCATATGTTCATTGATAACTGGCTGTTTAACTCAGTTTTGGATAAAAGCTAGATTTCAAGCTACCTCCTCTAAATATTTATATTTTGGTATCTTGCCGCAGCATGTGCAGGCCACACCTAGCAAGGTTTAGGATGACTCAATAAGATATTTCATTCCGAAATTATATATATATATATATATATATGTTACCCACTCGCTTTGTGTAGTAACACAAGCCGGTGGAGGTTAAAGTGTAGACAGAGGGAAAATTCCTGTCATTTATAGTTGATTGCATATCAATGGTGGGGCAACGCCCAGTCGTTATATCCACTGAGTCATCCTAAATTTGTCATAGTGAATGGTATAGCTGACATCAACCATTTTATGTTGGATAGCGCATTTTTGATTTTGACTGCGCAATTTTGATTTTTGATAGCAGCCATTTTGATTTTCATAGCAGCCATTTTGATTTTAATAGCAGCCATTTTATTTTTGATTCAGCCATTTTGTCTCCAGGAATCCTGTGATAAATTGATTGACATGGCCGGTGGCCATATTTGATGACTCATAGCTCTGTACTGTATTTGAGTTGACTGATAAATGGTTTAAATCCTGCTGTTATTGATAAATGAGTATAATAACACTTTGATGTTTTACTGAAATTGTATAATCCAGCTCATTGTAGGAATAACCTTACGAGTTTTGTTTTAAATCAAAAGTGCAATTTTATATTGTTTTGATATTGTAATATTTATTTGATATTAAATTGATATTTTTACAAATTGGTCTACGTTTATTTGCATGTTTAAACCAGTACTGTAAAACCTCGAAAAACGAACTCATATAGTTAGGCGTATGTTTGTATTGTTAGCTCCTCCCATTTTTTAGGAGCTTTATATTTGTGATTTATTTATTTTTTACGATTTATACAAACATTGACAAAACGCCCGACAATACAACTATATAATATCAGAAGCATACAAGAACAGAATATTGACAACAGATGAATATAATTTTCTGACGGTTCACTCACCTGAGATCCCATTTTTCTATCATTTACCTAAAAGTCATAAGGATATAAATAACCCCCCTGGCCGTCCAATAATATCTGGCATAAATTCCATCTCCAGTAATCTCTCACACGTTGTAGACATACACCTTCAAAAATTTGTTAGAACATTACCATCCTATCTTAAAGACACAACCCACACCATCAATGCCATAGAATCTATTGAATGGAAACGTGACTATCTATGGGCCACTTTAGATGTGTGCTCATTATACAGCAATATTCCTCAGAAAAAAGGCATACAAGCTATCAAGCATTATCTAGAAGGTGATCCACTCATGCCCACAAATCAAAAGGAATTCATTCTAGAGTCCATTGAATTTATCTTGACAACCAATTATTTTACCTTTCTTGGAGATACCTACTTACAGACGAGGGTGACGGCAATGGGGACCAAGTTCACACCGAGTTTTGCAAATCTGTATATGGGGTGGTTGGAAGAGAAAATGATCTGGTCCACCGACAACCTGTATGGCGCGAACCTGGTCCTACACAGGCGTTATATCGATGACATCATCTGCATTTGGAACGGCACAGGAGAAACATTAAATAAATACATAGAATATCTGAATAACAATGAATTTGGATTAACCTTTACTGCCACTATACACCCCTACACCATAGACTTCTTGGATTTGACAATCTACATAAATGAACAGACCTTAGCACTTTCCACAAAAACCTTTTTTAAAAAAACAGATTGTAATGGTTACCTGGAATACACAAGTGAACACCACAGACCATGGCTAAAAATGTCCCTTATGGTCAATTCAAACGGATTAGACGAAATTGTACAAAAACATCAGATTTCGAAATACAATCTAAAATCATTAAAAACAGATTCCTCTGTAAAAAATATCCTCCAAATCTAGTAGAAGATGCTACAAAAAGATCAACAAACCTAACACAAAAAGAATGTCTTGAACCAAAAAATAAGGATAAAATCATAAATGAAACAAAACAAACGAATGTGAATCTGGTAATGAATTATTCAGCTCAGCACAGGGAATGTAAAAATATCATACAGAGGCACTGGGGAATTCTTCTAAATTATCCACTCCTAAAAAATATCCTCCCACCAAAACCCCAAGTGATATACAGAAGAGGGAAAACTATTAGAAATATTATAGAACCCAGCCGGCTTAAAAATGCATCCAACCAACCAAACACTACAATCAAATCGAATAGGATTGTGGGAAGCTACAGCTGCCAAACAAACAGATGCCTCAGTTGCAGAAACATCTGCAATGGGACTACTAACTTCACCTCCTCAAGCAATAACAAAACATGGAACATTCATCAACACCTGAACTGTAAAAGCAGTTACGTCATATACCTTCTACAATGTCCTTGCAATCTACAATACATTGGACGAACTAAACAACCCTTCTATAAGAGACTAAATAAACATAGGGAAAATGTCAGAAAAGGTTGCCAAAAGCACAGTGTTTCGAAACATTTTGATTTAGTTCATAACAGACAATTTGAATTGATACAAGCAATTTTAATCGAATAGGTCATGAACGCAAATAAATATAGTCGATTTAAAACTCTATGCAATAGAGAAACCTATTGGATTCTTCAGATGGAAACGCTGACACCAAATGGCCTAAACATTGCCCTTGAAAATATGAATCACTAATTGTAACAGATATGTGGACAGCATTTTATGCAATACACAAGTGTATTTTTTTTTTTTTTTTATGTGGGACAATATTATATATATTGCATTATGCTTTTATAATTTGATCTGTTAATTTATGTCTGCACAACATTTAATATAGCTGTGTCTTTTATATTATGTTATATTATATTTACTTTTTAAAATTCAATATTTTATCACAACTATATATTTTTATTGATACATATGATTAATATCACCTGTTGATGTGGGCGTTTTGTCAGTGCCAACTGGTGCATCAGACACCATGATATATCACAATCAAGCTTCTACCTTGTTCTCCTGGATACCCACATTTTAAAATATGTGCCAACCTTATGGCGATTTTAAAAATACTTTAAACCACCCCTGCTACTGTTTTTTAATCTAACGATTTTAAATGGACTTTTAAATGAGACTGATTCATTTATTCCACTCATATTACTATTAAAAATGTATTTACTCCACTTTTATATATAGAGCAGAGGACCATGGTCCTCACCTTATTTGCATACTTCATTCTGATAGGATACAGAGCAGAGGATCATGGTCCATACCCTATTTGCATACTTTTGTCTGATAGGATACAGAACAGAGAATCATGGTCCTCATCCTATTTGCATACTTCATTCTGATAGGATTGTTTAAATGATGCAGTAACCTATTGGTTAAATCACTTAGCATGTGACCTCCACCGTTAAGCCAATAGACTATGTATTTAAGAAATACCTTATTGTATGTTCAAACATTTGTCCGAAGAAGAAGGGGCGGCTTTATCCCTTTCAAAACGCGTTACAATAAACAGATCTTTACATTACACGGTATTGTTGTTTGCACAGACTTGCACCTCACCCATGCCAACTCCATTATACACTACCAGCTACCAAGCGCCCGCAGAGTGCAGGTAACGCTTGTGCTGGAAGGTGGAAGACAGCTTGCACACCGATCCCTCTACAAAAGGGAATATACTCATACAATTGGCGCCCGCCATAGCCACTGAGCACCTGCATTGTGCAGAATGCTGGTGACTGCAAGGCGAGTGGTGCTATCCACAGCTGCGAGAGGAGAGGAACAAAGGAATCCCGGTTGCCAGGAGCCTGGTCCCTGGCTCAAAGGGACAAAGCCTGCGAGCTGGGACACCCATATGGGCTAACCAGCACTACACTTAGGTGAGATCATTCTACGGTCGGCTGGCCACTTTTCATAATCCACACAATGAATGCGCTTTCTCCCACTTTGTCTCCATGAGCCATATGCAATTCAGTTTTTCACCTGAGTGTTCTCCTAGGAGATGATTTTTCATTTTCGATTTAAAATAACTTTCCAGCACCTTTCAACTAAAAAAGTACTAAAACGTAGGTGAAAAAGTACCATCTAAATTATTTTGAGTATTTTCTTGCTTTCTAGTGGCTTAAAAGGCATTTTATTGACAAGTTTAAAATTATCACCTAGGAGAAAACTCAGGTGAAAAAGTGAATTGCATATGGGCCCATATATCCTAGCCGTCCTGCACGGAAATTGAGAGCTGCACCAACTATACACAGCACAACTCTGATCGCTCCTCCGGAACCTCCGGAAGTTCAATCTACTTTACTACAAATGTGCAACTGTCACACACACAGGCACTGTGAACAGGTATGCAGTGACTAGTATTACAAATGTGCAGGTGTCACAAAAACACAGGTACAGTGAACAGGTATGCAGTGACTGGTATATAATATAACACTGCGTGCTGTCACACAAGTGCACTGAAGAGGTATGCAGTGACTGGTATCAATGCAAATTGCAGCTGTCACACACACACCGGTACCATGAACAGGTATGCAGTGACTAGTATTACAAATGGGCAGCTGTGACACACACATGTACCGTGAACAGGTATGCAGTGACTAGTATTACACTGCGTGCTGCTGTCACGCAGGTGCAGTAAACATGAACAGGTATGCAGTGACTGGTATATATAACACTGCATGCTGTGTGCTGTCACTCAGGTGCAGTAAACATGAACCGGTATGCAGTGACTGGTATTACAAATATGCAGCTGCCCCACACAGGTGCAGTGAAAAGGTAGTCACTGATGTGCTGGGCCTTTCACAGTATAGCAATTACCAAGGGCCAGCTGCGACTGACAGGGCTGTGTATGCAAGTGTCAGTGGGCCACACAAAAAAAACACATCAAAAGAACATTAGCTCTCAAAAGAGCAGTTATGGGGTGCTTCTAAGCAACAAGTATCAGCAAGGAGCAAGCTAACAAGCATAACAACAGCCTAACTAAGCTTTCCCTATGTCTACAGCAGGTTCCTCTCCCTCCTCTAATTACTGCAGCCAAACTGAGTGAGATAATGGCCGACGCAGCTGCCTTATATAGGGGGGGGGGGATCCAGGAGGGAGTGTAGCGTGATTGGCTGCCCTGTGTCTGCTGACAGTGATGTAGAGGGTCAAAGTTGAGCCTAATGATGTAGTATAGGGGGCGGGTCGAATTCGCATGAAGTTTGTGAACCACCGATGTTCGCGCAAATCGGTTCGCGGTCGAACTGTTCGGGCCATCTCTACCCATCTTCCATATTTTGGTTGAGAAGGGAAGGTCCTTATCTACAATTACTATTAGCCTGACTCTTGGTACTCGAGTAATGCGATAATTGCTATGATAAAGAACATTATTAACACACATTACCATAGCAATGCTCACGGTACTTTAGTACCACTGGTCATGCTAATAGTGTAACTCGCTGCAGTAGTACCAGTAATATTGCCGTGTGTTACGGCAATACAACCAAAAGTTAGTGCATCAAGCCTTTTGTGCCAATCTAAGATCTTTTGAGGGTTGTATCTTTCAGGTGAATCAAATGCTTTGTTGGCATACAGGGAGACAGCTACCTTGACTAAGATTGTTGTGTTAAATACACACATTTGTTATAAACCTTCTTATTGTAATATCTGTGCCTTTTCCAGGTATGAAGATAGATTGATCAAAGTGAACTACATACAGAATACCTCTGTTGAGCATAATCACTAAGGTTTTGCTCTACAAACTGAGCAGGAATGTTGTGTCTACGTAAGAGTTCAGGGCCCATATGAATTCACTTTTTCTCCTGAGTTTTCTCCTAGGAGATACTTTTTCACCTTTTCTTTAAAATAACTTTCCAGCACCCTGGCTACATATACTGGGCACATATACCCCCTGGCTACATATACTGGGCACATATACCCCCTGGCTACATATACTGGGCACATATACCCCCTGGCTACATATACTGGGCACATATACCCCCTGACTACATATACTGGGCACATATACCCCTGGCTACATATACTGGGCACATATACCCCTGACTACATATACTGGGCACATATACCCCCTGACTACATATACTGGGCACATATACCCCCTGGCTACATTTACTGGGCACATATACCCCCTGGCTACATATACTGGGCACATATACCCCCTGGCTACATATACTGGGGACGTATACACCTGTCCTGCCTACATATACTGGGCACATATACCCCTGACTACATATACCGGGCACATATACCCCCTGACTACATATACTGGGCACATATACACCTGCCTACATATACTGGGGCACATATACCCCTGGATACATATACTGGGGCACATATACCCCTGGCTACATATACTGGGGCACATATACCCCTGGCTACATATACTGGGGACACATACATCCCTGGCTACATATACTGGGGACACTTACCCCTGGCTACATATACTGGGCACATATACCCCTGGCTACATATACTGGGACATATACCCCTGACTACATATACTGGCACATATACCCCTGGCTACATATACTGGGCACGTATACCCCTGGCTACATATACTGGGGACATATACCTCTGGCTACATACTGTATACTAGGCACATATACCTCTGGCTACATATACTGGGACTACTATACTCATGGCTACTTATACTGGGGACATCTATAGACCTGGCTACCTATGCTGGGGGTACCTATTTTGGGGGAACTGCTGTCAGATTATCTGCATTTTTGTGGAACCGCTGTTATGTATTTTGGGCAACAGCTGCCAGATTATGTGTATGTTAAGGGAACGTCTGCTGCCAGATTACGCGTATTTTGGGGAACTGCTGCCAGATTGTGTATGTTTGGGGGACCACTGCTGCCAGATTATATGTATGTTGAGTGTTACGTGTATTTTGGGTGATCCGCTGCCAGGTTTTGCGTATTTTGGGCAACTGCTTCCAAATTATGTGTATGTTGGGGGAACTGCTGCTGCCACATTTTCTATTTTGGGGGAACCACTGCCATATTATCTGTATTTTGGAGGAACTTCTACCAGATTATGTGTCTTTTTGGTGAAATGCTGTCAGATTGCATCTATTTTGGGGGGATACACTACGGCAGAGCTCAAAATTCCCCGGCAGACCTTTTACATCACTGCTAAGGTCATGTATATTTGGCCCCACCCGTGACCACGCCTACACTATGCTTGACCATGCCCATTTTTTGGCGTGTTCTTATAGGTGAGTCCACTCACTTCTTTTCCCAGGACTAGACCCCTGTCTATAAGTACTGCTTTAATGAAAATATGTATTCACACATGATAAAAACAGAAATATTTTGTAACATTGCAATGGCTGTGTAAATATCAATATTTTTTGCCTCTAACCTGGGAGTCCATCATTCAGTGTCAAATATCTCACATAGAAAATAAAATACTGTATATACAATCTACAGTATATAACTGATGCAGCTTTTATATGTGATGACACTAATACAGAATATCGCAGACTCAGACATTTCAGCAGAGATTTAGTTGGTGACCTTTGCTTCATGCTTACACCTTTAAAACTTTGCTAAAGGAGATAGTTTTGCACCAAAGGCATACAACAAGAGAGCAGTGTGACCCCATATTGCTGATGGATACCGGTGTCATGTCCTTTAATCTAGCATGCTCTCAGAGTCAGTAGGATCGCCTTATTGTTCCACAACATCATTTCCGTATGGATTTGTCCTCTGTGTTTTACAATATACACCTTCAATTTACTGTCAGGCAACAACAGCAGGAAGGGAAGATGTAGGACAAATTATTTTCTGTCTGATTTCCCAAATGTGTCTAGAGCCACTGACTTCCTCTGAAAAAATATAGTACGTCCATTGTGTACTAAGACTGTACTGAAAAGGGAATTGCTAAACATTGGATCTGTGTGCAATCATTTGATGAAAAAATTGGGTATTGTAAACTGAATTTTATCCATGATTACATTAGTAGAGATGTGGTAGGCTCACTGCTGCTATTAATAATCAGTAAAGCACATTGTTATTGTTAAATAGAGTAGTAGCAGGAATCAAGCTGAATTATTGCAAATTGAGTCTTTTTCCTAAAAAGCAGTAATGTCAGCTTGTCTTCAATGGAAAATAGGTGTGATATGGAAAATTGGTGGCATGGTGGGTGGCTAAGAGGGTAACACTTTCTCCTTGCTGCCAGATTTAATCCCCAGCTTAGACAATACATTTGCATGATTTTTCTGTATTGGTAAAGGTTTTCTCTGTTAAAACATTCAGGAAGATTTAAAGGCTTTAGTCCACAAAAATTGCCCTAGTCCATTTGTATTCATACACAGAGGGGAGTGTGACAACAAGCTGTTGTCGGATATGTTCAGAGGGACTCTGCTCAGCAAGTGTGGGTTTGTGGATGGTTTGGGAAGCCTCTGGACAATACAAAATCCCTCTACCTAGTTACATATCTAACTTTTTTTTTTAAGTTACAGGTTTTATTAAATGAGCCAGCTGTTGTGAAAAGGACATATGAAGGGTGCCATATTTATTTCCTTTTAAGTTATACCAATTGCCTGGCTGACCTGCTGATCCTCTGCCTCTAATACTTTTAGCCATAGACTCTGAACAAGCATGCAGCGGATCAGGTGTTCATGACACTAAGATTTGCTGCATACTTGATTCTGGTGTTATTCAGATACTACTGCTGTCAAATAGATCAGCAGTGCTGCCAGCCAACAGGCACTCTATAAAAGGAAATACATATGGCAACCTCTATATTCCTCTTGCTACAGTTGTCCTTTAAGAGTATATTCACTACATGCCTGTAAACTTTACGTGTGCAGACAGCTCTCATGAAGTGTACTGTGCTTTACATAAATGATATAACTCTTGCACATAAATCAGAATAGCTGCATCATCTTTATGATGTAGCAACACAGGATGCAACCTTGCTAACAGACACAAGGTGGGTCTGGGAAAAAAAGCATATGATGCCAATCACTCCATGTACACAATCCCAAAGCGAAACCGCAAATTAAAGTTGTTAAATAAAATAATGGAGACTTATCCAAGTTCTCTAGAAATACAAACTCATTGGGCTGGCCTTGTCATAGTGAGTGAAACCTGTAAAAAAGTGACAGATTAAAAACATTATAAATTAACCACTTCCCAACTGAGGGGTTTTACCCCCTGACCACCAGAGCAATTTTCACCTTTCAGCGCTCCTTCCATTCATTCGTCTATAATTTTATCATTACTTATCGCAATGAAATGAACTATATCTTGTTTTTTTCGCCACCAATTAGGCTTTCTTTAGGTGGGACATTATACCAAGAATAATTTTATTCGAAATGTGTTTTAATGGGAAAATAGGAAAAAATGTGGGAAAATTTTTTATTATTTTTCAGTTTTCGGCCTTTATAGTTTTTAAATAATGCATGCTACTGTAATTAAAACCCATTAAATGTATATGCCTATTTATCCCGGTTATAAAACCGTTTAAATTATGTCCCTATCACAATGTTTGCCGCCAATAGTTTAATTGGAAATAAAGATGCATTTTTTTCAGTTTTGCGTCCATCCCTAATTACAAGCCCATAGTTTATAAAGTAACAGTGTTATACCCTCTTGACACAAATATTTAAAAAGTTCAGTCCCTAAGGTAACTATTTATGTATTTTTTTAAAATTGTACATTTTTTATGTTTTTTTAATTACAAAAAAAATAAAAAATTGGGGAGTGTGGGAGGTAAGGAGTTAATTTTTTGTGTAAAACTAGTTTATTTGTGTGTAAAAAATGCTTTAGGGTGTAGTTTTACTATTTGGCCACAAGATGGCAACAGTAACTTTTTGTTTCATGCGACCTGCAAGCGTCCTTCCGGACGCTTGCAGGAAGTAGAAAGAGGCTGGGAGTTTGTTATTGCTCACAATGATCGCACTGCTCAGCTGAGCGGCAGCGGATCATTGCGGGGCTTAGATCAACGAACGGGAATGGATTTTCCCGTTCGTTGATCTCTGGGCGAGCGGGCGGCGGCGTGTTTACTAGCGGCGGGCGGCGTGTTTACGAGCGGGAGCGCGGGCAGCGGCGGGAGTGCGCAAAGTATGGATTTCTCCGTCCCTGGGGGTTAAAGGATGGAAAAAGGGACGGAGAAATCCGTACGGGCGGGGGTGAAGTGGTTAAATAACATCAAGCTATTAAAAAAAAACTATTCAAAATGTAAAGCTAAAAAGACACACCAGCTTTGGCTAGGTATCCCTAACCATGAATGGAATGGAAACCTCTAATTGGTTGCCTGCATTCAAGCCATGGAGTTGCACAGTTTGGCTTCTTGCCTAAGTAACAACTTATTATGGTCTCGGGGTCATGAGTATGGTATTCCAGTTTAAGCTAAAATAAGGTTGATGTTGTGAAATTTTAGGCAACCGGTTTGACAAGATCATTTTTTAAAGGTTAGCTCTGCCTTGTTACATTATTATAATATTTTCTGTAATATTTTCTGTATTGGGGAGGACCAAGTGGCCTTTCCTTGTGCACAGTTTGTTATCATTTTGTTACTATGTTCGTTACTACACTACTACATTGGTGTAGTATTGTCATAAGTAAATGACAACATGCAGTTTCTTTGATATCTCCATGTGCCAGCAACTATTCCCTTTACTACACAGCTTCTCTCTCCACAGAGCTCTCATTGTTAAAATGCCCCTCATAGCACTCACTTTATTATAGTGCCTACATATAGGGCACCATTTATTATGCTTGCCCCATAGAACTCCCTTTACTGTAATGGCCCCAATAGTGTTTTTATTATTTTAGCTCCCCATGGCATTCATTGCTCCTTTTATAATAATGCCCCCATGGTGATCCTTTATTTTGGAACCCCCGCACATGGTGTCACCTAAAGGTATAACGTGGCCATTGGTGCTCCACTTATTTTTTATTGTGCAACATGGAACTTGGCACTTCCTTTATTATTGTGCCTCCAACAATGCTGCTTTATTTTAGCACCCCTCCCCGACCCCTTTAGTGAACCCTTTAATATAATTTGCACCATACTGTTCCTTATTATAGTGCCTCCATAGTGCTTCCTTATTATAGTGCCCCAATGATCCTGTAGCTCCCTTTATTTTAGTAACTGTCAAAGTGCATCCTTTATTAACCTTTTGGGGACCGCCCTGACTCGACGTTGATTCAACGTCCTTGCTAACGAACCCTCCTGACGCGATCATGCGCACCGGAGAGGGCCAATTAAGCTGTCATATGACAGCTGACATCTCCCCTCAGTGATCAGCAGCCATCGTGTATGGCTGCTGATCACGTGATCACTACGATCGCCAGCAGATCGTACTGATTAATTTGACAGCTGCGGTGGTAGGGGGGAAAGAAGAGGATCCACTCACCTCCCTGCCGTTCCCGCAATGATCGGCGCTCCTCACCGCTCTTGCCGGCATCTCTGCTACTTCTGACGTCATCAAATGCGACCCTGAACTGAGCGGCAGTAGGAGCAGAGATGCCGGCCGGAGCAGAGGGGTCCGCTGCAGCTCATTGCTGGAGCCTGGAAGGTGAGTGATGGCTGCTGACTAAAGGGGAGACACCTGGCCACACAGGGGACACTATACCCAGCAAGACCCTGCAGGGATACGCCTGCCCTAATGCCCCAAATGCGCCCCCCTCCCCTTTCAGCAAAAACGCCTAGTCCTTAAGGGGAGTTAGGCGGCTGGTCCCGAAAGGGTTAAAGCCTTTATTGTAGTGTGTTCAATATAATCATATTTTCCATTGTGCCTCATTTAATATTCTGCTCTGATAGTGTTCCCCCCCACCACAGCTATCTCCCCCAAATGCATAGGGGCACTTACACCTGCACAGCATTTCGCGCACATTGGAAAGCCTCCGGTTAGAACTTAGTGATGCAGGAGTGTTATCACACCCGCTTGTGAGTTAATTTACTTTAAATTACGAGAACTGTGATAATGTATCCTTCTCATGATATGATGGACATCATCCTCCATTATCTGGAACATGATCATGTGGTTGAAGTTTTGGTAATGGTTTGGTAATAGACTTAAAAAATGAAAAAAAAAATCTGAGGATTAGTTTGGTTTAGCTCTGTTGGTGGTATTTGTGTAGAACTTACTGCTCCTTTGTAATTGCTGATTTGTACAAAAAGTTCTATGCATTATTCATGTCATTTATATTGTACAGCATGCAGAACTGTGTATTTTTAGTCAATTCAGGATGAGTATAACAGTCATTTTCAAGCAACGGAGGAGGTAGCAAAAGCAGAGAATGTAATTCTGGTTTCTATCACATTACACTATCTCATTATTCTTCATTACTGCGACTGAACACCCTGAATTGGAGATAAATAACTGAGTCTGTGGTTTGCATATTTGCGTGACTTGAAATGTTAGCTCCGCACAAAACGTTCTGCTGAAATAAATATGACAATCTGTTACCTTTCCTTTCATTGTGTTTTCATCATTATTGCAATCCTGCTTTTACACAAAGGATGAAAGCATGCGCAGAAAGCCCAAGGTTACCAGAGCTACAATTTGTAAATTATACTATGTAAATTAGCACACCACAAGGGGCTTATCACTTTTATGTTTGCCTTTCACATAACTCAGGTGTATTATATGACTAGAAGCACTTACAATTAAAATGCATCCACAACCTAGTAGAAATTACATATACAGGGAATGGGAATAGGGCAAGTGTTAAAGGACAAATTACTGTGACAAATTGTAAAAATTAAAATGCATGTGTTTAGCATATATATAAAATGTACATTTGTTCCAGAATAAAATTCAACATAAATTTATTTTTCCTATGCCACTGTCACTTACAGTAATTTGTAAAAAAAAGATGACAGCTCTGACATATTTTGGATTTGTCCTTTTCCTCATGGGTATTTTCAGGATTTTCTTTATTTTCAAAAGCACTTACAGAAAAGCAGTTGCTAAAGCAGTTGCAAAATACATCTGACAAAATAGTGAACAAGTGGTTAGGGGGTAGTGTTGGGCGAACAGTGTTCGCCACTGTTCGGGTTCTGCAGAACATCACCCTGTTCGGGTGATGTTCGAATTCGGCCGAACACCTGGTGGTGTTCGGCCAAACTGTTCGGGTTCGCCCGAACGGCTCAATGCCTGGCCGAACAGGGCCCCTGTTTGGCCGAACAGGGCCCTGTTCGGCCGAATACGGCCCCCCCATGGGGTCGCAGGCATAAGGGGGGAGCATGCCCCAATCGCGGGGGGGGGTCGGAAATTCCCCCCACCCCCTCCGCTAGCGCTCCCCCCTCTGCCCGCTTCCCCATACAAAAGTTTAAGGAAAGTAAAATAGTACCGGTGGTAGTGGCTGGCAGTGGCACTGTGAAGTGAGTGAGGAGGAGGAGTCCGGAGAGTGACGCGTTGAGGGAGGCCGGGCAGTGGGCGGTTCAGCGGTAGTACCCTTGTGGTACTTCCGCCCTTTCTCTGACCTCACGTCCTCTGCGTGATGACGCATACGAAGGTACGCGTGACGCGTACCCTCGTATGCAGAGGACGTGAGGTCAGAGAAAGGGTGGAAGTACCACAAGGGTACTACCGCTGAACCGCCCGCTGCCCGGCCTCCCTCAACGCGTCACTCTCCGGACTCCTCCTCCTCACTCACTTCACAGTGCCACTGCCAGCCACTACCACCGGTACTATTTTACTTTCCTTAAACTTTTGTATGGGGAAGCGGGCAGAGGGGGGAGCGCTAGCGGAGGGGGTGGGGGGAATTTCCGACCCCCCCCCCGAGATCGGGGCATGCTCCCCCCTTATGCCTGCCACCCCATAGGGCCCCCAAAAGCGGCATGTTCAGGGAGTTCGGGGTTCGGCCCGAACATGCCGAACATCGCGGCCATGTTCGGCGAACGTTCCCGAACCCGAACATCCAGGTGTTCGCCCAACACTATTAGGGGGGTTGGCTTACATCTTTGTATCGATCTTTACCAGACCATTATTTTTGTAAAGAATAAAGGAAATACTCCAATTCCCCCATGAGGAGATGGATTAGTCCAAAAGCTGTGAGATTTCTCAGATTTGTACAAACCACTGCAAGTGGCAGCAACATAATAGAAAAGTAATGTATAATTGTAAGGCTTGGGGGTATAACTCTTGGAGTCAGCGTGTATGTCCCAGGCTATAGGTCTCACTCTTCACCTAGCTATCCCTGCCTGGCACACCACTAACTGACACCTACACTGTCCCTGCCTGGCACACCACTAGCTGGCCCTAATTAGGACTTAAGTAAGCTAGGCATACAAGCTGACGTAGAAGACAGATATACCACCCAGAGCCACTAGTGAGGCTAGTAACACAGTTAAACAGTTCAAAGGTATCACATAGGTCATTACCTGAATCCAGAGGAATGAAGCAATCACTATCGAGAGTCAGTAGTAACAGGGATGATAGGCAAGTCCCCAGGTAACAGACAATCCAGATAACATGCAAGAGGTATCCAATAGCAGGCAATGGTCGGTCCAGGCAGCAGGCAGAGAGTATCCAGTAAACAAGCAAGGGTCAGTGGGGAAATAGTGCTGAGACCCGGAAACGGCGGCTTCTGATTGGGTCTCGGTGTAATCCAGACCACCCACAGGTATATTCCTTATAATAATGCATTTTACTCAGGGAGATATGTACTTCTTATCAGTATGCATTTTAAATTTTACAATGTTTCATTATAATGGTCCTTTAAGTAAAAATTGTTACTGCCAATTCAAAAATACACAGAATTTTTTTTATACAATATTTATTTGCTTTTTGACACACTGCATTCAAAATGGTCAATGAGATGCAAATAATTCTGACTTGCAGCTAATTTTATACAAATTGTTGGGTTAGTTTTAGCAGAGAAGAGCACAAACAGCTGCCTCAACTAAGATAAGGCTTTAATCCCAGCGGATATATTAAACTTGACTTTGCTAATATCTCCATTTTCACACACATCAGGGCTGTACCATTCCAGTTTAGGTGCCATATCCATGCCAGTGTTTAGGATGAACTGAACAATGTAGAAATGTGTGTTCTACTTGATAAATCACACCTTGCAGTCCCATCTATGAATTTGAGCCACGCAAAAATGTGTGATGAACTCGGCCCTTGAAGACTGTGGTTGGACAGCCCTGGCAGAAATTGAACCTTCTAATATAAAAAGACTAAAAAAGTTCATCCAGTGTTATTTAAGTAAATACATAAAACAAAAATAATGCACTATCCTGAAATTGCAGACAGTTCTAAACAGTTTTATCCTGGTAAGGTGGATGATTCTGGCCATTTATATGAGCAAGTATACCAGTTAAAGTTAACTGACAGTCATTGTGCAGTGTTGTGGATTGTCTCATAGGCCAGCATTATAAAACAGCTTTCTATATTGATAATAATAAGTGTTGAAGGTCCTTTCCCCTATTCAAGTGCAGTAAGTACATGTATTCCAGTATGATATGGAAGGAATCTTTCACTTGAGAATCAATGGTATATGCATTGTTTTTATTACTGTCTTGTTTTCTGTAGGAATAAGGTATATTTTCTTCATACGGTATGAAAACATCTCCTGCAAAAACTCAGGCACAAAATTAATTGAATAAACACTAAATGTGCCTATTTTGTTGAAGTGCATGGACATCCTCTTTGAGCGTCATGTTTTTGTCTTTAAGCTGTATGTTTGGTAAAAGATCATACTTTACAAGCATAGATTTTTAACCATCTGTCATCCACATTTCTGAACCAGTTACTGGGTTTTGTTACCTTGATAATGTTGAGAGCTTTCCATTCCAACTCCTGCATACACATTTGCTTCAATGGGAGACAGTGGTGTTGTCCTTCAATGTTTCTGCATGTAGAAGTTGTCCCTACACACAAAATAAGAAATAGTTAAACAAAGGTCTATAAAAGCACATACCTGCTCTGAAGTAAGTTTTGGTTAGGTGCTTACCCACTTGAGGACCGCTGTGTTAAACCCTCCTAGTGACAGGACATTTTTTGTTAAAATGGTCACTGCAGCTTTAAGGCCAAGCTGCAGGGCTGCACAACACAGCACACGAGTGATTCCACCCCACTTTTCCCCCCACCAACAGAGCTTCCTGTTGGTGGGGTCTGATCCCCCGCGCAATGTTTATTTATTTTTTTGCACAAATATTTTTATTAATTATTTTTAAATAAATGTGTTTTTTTTCCTAAACCCTCCCTCCTTCCCCCTGCTAGCCAATCATTGTGATCGGCTGTCATAGGCTTCAGCCTTTGACAGCGGATCACCGCTGACACTCTGGTGGAGACAGCCGTGTCACATGGCTGTCCCCAGTACAGCGCTTCTGCAGATCGCAGCGCTGTACAAAGTAATTAGACATCACAGTCTACCGAGCGGCGATCTCCGCTGGGAGACTAAAGGCGGAGCGGAGCGCCAATGGCGTGGAGCGGTCCTGGGGCTGCCGCATTGCTCACGCCAATTGGAGTGGAGCAGTTGGCAACTGGTTAAGGTGTTATCAAGTTTCAAATTGTGTATCATTTATCATGACACCATTAAAGCGGAATGAAACCCAGCATTTCTTCTTTGCTCTAATAGATACAGCATATTATATACAACCAGCATTTTTTTTTACTAGAACAGCATTCAAAGGGTTAAACACAAGCTTTAGAAGCTCCCCTGTAGGGAAAGCTGGACAAATCCAAACCAGAGATAATGTTATCTTGTGTTTAATTGTGAGGAATGTAAACAAACCCTTCTCTGACACTGCTGGGTCTCCTGAAGACAGTGAGACAATCAGAAAGCATCAGAAAGCATTTGTGCTGATGAATAAACCGTTTATGAATAAAATGCAAGTCAGCTTTCAGAGCAAAAAAAGTGTACTTTGGGAACGTACAATTTCAAAATGAATAATAATACTTATGCACAAAAGGAAATATGATAACCGTATAGCATATAAAAAGTAGGAAATGTAATATTATGACAGGGTTTTATACTGCTTTAAAAAAATTACATACAATGCTGTTTTACCATGCTTTCCTATATATTTTGAAGAGATAATTAATGTTCAACTAGACACCTAAATAATAAAGACATATATTATAACTTTAATTTAGTCTTCTAGCCTGAATGACATACGACAAAAGAAATAATGCTGTGGAGGAGGAGCACATACTCCTCACTAGCAGGAAACAGACTTTGTAACTGATGGAGCTGCTGTAGACCAACAAAATGCATTATATAGTAAGGTCCACTTGTTTTATTTTTATGATTTTACGTCACAGGTAGCTTCTTCCCAATGTGCATTCTAATCTTCTCATTCTTACATTCTAAGCATTCTGTCATGGCTAGACCACCCCTATGTTTTAGCCAGAAGATGTCCCAAGAAGACAATGGCCTTAATTCACTAAGCTTATCTCCTGTCTTTAATAATGTTGATAGAGTTATCAGGCATGTAGTATTCAGGAAACATTTTACCTCAGGCAAACCTAAAGTAAATTCTTCTGTCTTTTAAGTTAAGGTGAGATCTCTAAAGTTAACTCTTCAATCCTTAAATCCAGAAGTTAAATTGACTGCCGTCATTTCTGAGCAGGTTTTCAGTTCAGGACACATTAGCCAGCCTCTGTGTCCTTACAGTGTGCCCCCAGTCTCCCCCCATGCGCTGCTGCCCCCCATTATAAAAAATGGCTGTTAACCTTTTGGATGCCACTCAGCGCCTCTCCCCGCGCCTCTTCTATAGCACTGCTCCCCTCCTGTGTCCCTCCCTTCCCCGGCTCTGTAAGCTGATTGGAGGAAGCTTACAGAGGCGGGGAAGGAAGGGACACAGGTGGGGAGCCGCGCTATAGAGGGGGCGGTGGAGCGCCTCTGGTTTTCTTTAAGTTAATATTTTTTTAAAATGCTGTAATTCTGTAAAGATTTGATGCACATATTTGTATTTTTTATTAAATCCTGATATTAGCTTCGACTCAAGTACAAAACTTTTCTTACACATGTAAATTACTATGTCAGAATCTTGGCAGGCAGAGCCTGACTACATGTAGTAACTCAAAGGAAGTTGGGCAAGTCTGGTATCTGCAAACTGAAGCAGGCTTCACCAAAATATACTGAATTCTGCGCAGAAACAGTTTTTAATGCAATCTGTGTATTGGTTCCTTAAAGGAGCATATCTATAACTTGAAATTGACCGTGCAATAAAGAGATAATGATTGGACTAAGATGAAACGGTGCTTGAGGCCAGTTTATGCAATTTTCTTCATTATGTACTATACACTGGCTGTGCCAACTTACTGGCCTATGTAAATAAGTAGAAGTGATTTATATATGAAATAGCCTGGTCTTCAGGAATGAAGCAGGTTTCACCAAGGGTGGAATATATATATGAAACAGCCTGGTTTTCAGGAATGCAACCCTTAGGGCCCGTTCACACCTGAGCGGGAATCGCACGATTCCCGCTCACGGCAAACCGCTAGCGGTTCTGCAAGAACCGCTACACATTGTAGCGAGTGGCAGTGTTCTCACTGCCGCGGGTTGCGGTTAGCGATAACCGCAACCGCGCTGCATGCAGCGGTTTGCCGGCGACGAGCGTTCCGCTATTTGCGATCGTGATTAGCGTGCATAGCATAGCAGTGTCCAGTGATTTTTCTGCGCTAATCGCGGGAAAATCGCTCCCGCAAAGCCGGCGTTCTGCGATTTTAGGTGTGAACGGGCCCTCATGGATAATGGATCCAAACCTTATAAAACTTCTAGTATGGGAGTAACTACCTTTGTCAGTAAATTACAATTTCTGGCTACCATCTAAACTGAGTAGTAAGAAGAGATCAGATAACATTGGGTGCCATAAGAACAGCATAAACTAAGCCAGTTCATTAGCAAGAGGATCATCATCAGCCAACCAAGGTCCAGAAGCCAAAAGTTTAATGTAAACCAAATCAGTGTCAAAAGCCTTAGTATTAGAAAACTGGTAAAGAAAAAACGGGAGGTAATTCCAGATAACTACCATAACGTTTTTGCACTTTGAATTTCTTGTTAAAACTAGTCTGGAAGTAGATCTTTTGTTCTCTTGACAGGCTCAGTGGTGCAACATCATAACTAAATTATTCATTTCAGCTTGCAAGCCAGTACGCAAAATTTTCTGTGGTTATTTATGTCATCTTTTGACCATTAATGGTATTTAGCAATTGCTATTACCGTATATACTTGAGTATAAGCCGAGTTTTTGGGCCCAAAAAAGTGGCCCAAAAGTGGTGGTCTCAGCTTATATTCGAGTCTCTAACAAACAGCAACCCCCCCCCCCCCCCAAGTGCACCCTCACCTACCACAGGCTCATCGGAGCTGAGCGGTGATGGCTTTTGTGAGTATATATTGATTTTCTGTGTGCCGCTGTCCCATCCCGTCCAAGCAGAGCAGAGCGAAGCAGCATGTATAGTGTGCTATGGTGAGCATCCGGCGGCATCTGAGCTTAAGCCTGGGTGCATTGCTCCCACCTGTTGTCTGCTGCCTGGGTCTCGGTATGTATGGTGGCTGCTTCCTCCTGAGTGTCTCCACTATTCCTCTGTCCCCTCATGTCGCTTTCCCCCGCTGTCAGTGCCTCGGAGCTCGGGTCACATAGAACGGGGCAAAGAATCCTCTGTAAACTGTTCGTTGTAGTCTAATTGCTATGACTCCTGTAGTGGCAGATTGGCGCCACTAGAGGGAGCCATAGCAGTAGTACTACGCTATGACCAGCAGTTTACAGAGGATTCCTTGCCCCGTTCTATGTGACCCGAGCTCTGAGTCACTGACAGCGGGGGAAAGCGACATTAGGGGACAGAGGAATAGCGGAGACACTCAGGAGGAAGCAGCCACCATACATACCGAGATCCCGGGCAGCAGACAACAGGTGGGAGCAATGCAGCAAGGCATCAGTTCAGATGCCGTCGGCTGCTCACCATAGCACACTATACATGCGGCTTCGCTCTGCTCTGCTTGGAGGGATGGAACACATAGAAAATCAATCTTTACTCACAAAAGCCATCACCACCCAGCTCGAGGAGCTCCACTGCCAATCAGAAAGTGGACCTGAACTCAGAACTTAATCTCTGCTCTAAAAGATACACAATAGCATAATAACCTTTAAAGAAAAGCATTTCTTTATTTCAGCTGATACAAATCCCTCAATAAGTCTGCAGTGTGTCTACTTCCTGCTTTCGTGGAAGCAGACATAGGGTTAACATCCTGTGCTTTCAAATGAAGGTGGATTTCTCTCTGTTTTGCTTCTGTCCTGCGCAAGAGTTCAGGTCCACGTTCAGCTTACTTCTGCAATCAGCGTGTCTCCATCACTGTTTAACTTCTATTGGTACACATGTCAGCACAGGTCGTGTAAAGTTTCAGTTATCAAAGCTTCACATATTTATTAATTACTCTGTATTTGCTGGGTCAGGATGGGGCAGGCCTTTACTTATACTCTGCCTCTGGCAGGGGGAGATGGATACCACCCACACGACTGTAAACAGCAGCTGGCAAGTACGGGTTGGTACACTGTGCTTATTCTTTTGACATTCATTTTGACTATTGAGACTCACCAGTAGCTGCTGCATTTCCTACCCCCGGCTTATACTCGCGTCAGTCATTTTTTCCAGAATTTTAAGGTAAAATTTGGGGGGTCAACTTATACTCGGGTCGGCTTATACTCGAGTATATGCGGTAGCTATTTGGGAAGAACATATGAATAATTTGACACAAAATTCAAACACTTTATTTAAAAAATATTTTTAAAAAACAGACATAAATATCTATTTCTTCTATTTCTCTATCAATATGTCTATAATGCCTTAAATGAAGAAACGTCACTGTAAATCAAAATGCTTCATAAGCTAAACAATGAAATCTTTGCATTCATAATTTGAAGAACAAAACTTGAGTGATTTATTAAGACGTTGCTGGTAAATTAAATAATGCTTATTTGATCAATTCCAACAACAGAGCAACAGATGAGGCATCACTGCAATGACTTAAATTGGCTTAGATGACTTTATAATGTGATATTGGAGAGCCAGATTAGTATGCTATGCTACAGAGATGTATTTGTTCTTAAAATGAGCTATTCTTTGTTACGGAATGAAAATGTCATGAAGTCAAATGTTATTAAGAGTCTACAGTATGTTTCTGCCACAGCCTTTGATGATATGTTTATTCCACCATTTTCCATATATATTACTCCAACGTTTCTCTAATATGGTATTGCCATTCTGGTATTTATATGAAATAGATGATTATAGGCTGTATCATGCATAACCCCTTCATGCAAGTTAGTATATATATAAAAAACAATTGAGAGAACTTCAGGTGAAAATGTTATTTTCTTTTCAAACTTGGATTCCTTATATATTATTAAAAAAACACCTTCAGTTTTGTATACTACTGTAGATAGCTGTTTTTACAGTTCTATTATGTTCTTCATATATCGGACCACTCCTTCTCCTTGTATGCTGGCATAGCTGATCCATCACCCTCGACCTTCCATAAAGTCACTCACAGATAGCCTCATTTCTTAAACCTGTGAATTTGTGATACAGCTTTAAATTAAAACAAATGATTCTAATATAAAATAAAAACTGTATGCTGCCTTTTTCAAAGAGCAAAATAGAAAATGAAAATGGCCACCAAATCTATCAGGAGATCCTCTGGTCACACATATGCCTTTTTTAATTACCTTCTTTATTTCAAAATGGACAGAGAAAACCATCATTACTGTTTTTTCCAAAATAATATAGCATTCAAAATTTTAACTTTCAATATTGGTTTCTCATACATTTTAAGCCGCTTGTACCTCCTTCAGACTAGCTTTGTGAGCTCAGCATTTGAAAACTATTTGTAATCATTAATTTTAGTTTAGTAATGTTGTAATAAAATACACACCTATTCCCTCACATGAATGGGTCTACAGCCATTTTTATCCTATATGTTAAACCTCCTCAGTATTTCTTTCTGACACATAATATATACATGTTAAACCTATTGCACCTGCTTCCAACTAGATTTGGGAGCCCAACATTTGAAAGATTATTTAAGTCATTTATTTTAATGTTTTCTTCCTCATGCTGCAAAAAAATATAATAAAACAAATACCTATTACTTCACATGAATTGGGCTGCAGACATTTTTTTTTATCCTAAACTTGAATCCTCTTAAAACCAGACATTGTACCTGCCTTTTTATTGTTCAGTCACTATTCAGTCTTGTTCCACTCTTTGCAAAAACATGAACCACAGCAAGCCAGGACCCTCTCTCCTTTACTGCCTTTCAAAAACTCTCTAAGCTCAAGTTTTTTGCTTCCCTGACACTATATAGCCATCTCATTCTCTGCCTTCCCATCCTCCTTTTGCACTCGATCTTTCCCAGCATCAGAGTCTTCTCCAGTGAGCCCTGCCTTTGCATTGTGTGTCCAAAGTATTTCTGCTTCAGCATTGGACCATTAAAGCATTAAGGGTTAATTACTTTCAGGATTTACTGATTTGATCTTTAAGCAGTCCAAGGGACTTTCAAAAGTCATCTCGCGCACTACAATTTGAAAGTGTCAATTCTGAACAATTTTTAACAATATTTCTCGGACATTAGATGGGCTTTCTATAGCTGTCCAAAAGTTGGGATTAGCTCAGCCAAATCACATTAAATGTGGCTATCACTAGTTAACCTCTTGAATCTTTGGAATTACCTGGACAGGTTTCTTCCTGTACGTGACACATGATAAAGACAGCATTCAGGCTTATTGGGGTATCTTTACACATCACAATTCCTCACCTCAGTGCCACCAGGATGATCTAAGCATGTCAAGTGGAAACATTTATACAAAAGTAAAAAGCTGTACTGGGTAAAATGTTACCTCAACTGGCCTCTTCCAGTTTGGAATCCGTATTTTATAATTTAGACTTTCAACCTGGGGTTTGTGGCCTGGCCTGGGGTGTATGGAGGGCTAAAGGGATTGTCTCTATAGCAGATCTTTTGACAGAAGGATCCATCTCTTCTTGGTCTCAATTACAAGAAAAATACCATATCCCAAAATCAGCAGTGTTTAGATTTATGCAAATTAACATTTTGTTCAGTCTAGGCGGGCTAATGGGCTATGCCTCATGCATTCAAACCTAGAATCCACTTATTGCTCTGTCCCTCTTCCTGAGGGTCTCATCTCTACTATGTATTATGATCTCTGGTATTCTAGACATGTGGGTCCTTCCAAGGCAATAGCTAAATTGCAGGACAGATTAGGTGCTTCTATGGATGAGAAACAAGGGGAGGTCATCTTTTCCGCTATTGTTAGGTCTTCTACACATACCCTAACCAAAGAAAGGAACTATAGGTTATTATATGATTGGTTTAGGACTCCGGCCCAGCTGGCTAAGTGGAGTTTAATCGCATCAGATCACTGCTTCTGGGATTGCTCGGCTCCAGCAGATCAAACACATTGCTGGTGAACTTGTCCACTCGAGGCTAAATTCTGATCCCAGTCCTTTTCTCTGGCCTCTGAAGTGCTCGGGAAGCAGGTCCAAGCTGAACCCTGGTCGGCATTATTCCACAAGCCTATCCCTGAGCTCTCCAGACATCAGAACAGACTCCTTGGGCAGATATGCAATGCCTCGAAAGCCCTTTTGGCTAAACAATGGAAATCCCTTCCTTCTACTAAGCCTGAGCTCATTAATACAATTCAATCTATTTGCATTATGGAGAAGATTACCTCCTATATCAGGGAAACTACACATGCCTTTGAAAACGTCTGGGGTCCCTGGGCAGATTGGACCTTATCCCACACCTGATGACTCTCTTCGGGAACTATTCTCTCTCATATGTTAACCACACCCAATCAGGGTGGTTCTAGTTCTGGTACAACTGGCTCTATGGCTTTTTCCTTTTTTATTTTTATTTTCCTTTTTTGTTTTAGTTTATTTTTATTTATTTATTGACTTTGCATTGCTCTATTTAACTGGAAACATTTTAAACTCCTTCATATGTGTCTGTCATATTTTCGGTCACTATTGATCTAATGTTATGGATACTATGGTAAATGTAATATGCCAATGTTATCATTGTATAAAGGACAATGCTAAATCTTTATTTTCTGAAAAATTCTGAAAACAATAAAAAACAAAGTTGAAAAAAAGTAAAAAGCTGTTTGACTTTTGGATCTGGGACCTAGCTGCTACTGCAGCCGCACATGGCCACATTGAGGTGAATAGGACAAGTTTTAGTATACTATACATCTTCAACAATCACAGTAGCCAGAGTTTGGCTCACCTACACATTTATCAAGTAAATGTGTGAAGACTTCATATTGCAATAGCTAAATAATATATGTTGATAGATCTGTGTATCTATGTGCACGTAAGCAAGCATAGTGTATCAAAAAGGGTAACCTAGGCATTAAAAAAAATCAGCCCTTTCAAGCTTAAAAAAAATAGTTATTGCAGAACCCACATGGCATTTGGCAATCTGTAAAACGAGTAGCAAATCCTGTCCCCTTTGTATATTTTTCTTAAATAATATATATTAAGGGTAACTTTCTTATCCTCACCTCCTGATAGGTGAAATGTTATTAATATATTATTCAAATACAGAATTTCCTAATGGGGACCTTGATTGCATTCTCTTTCAGACTTCCTACTGTCTTCACCAACAGGGCTTTTGCTTATAACTGTGGGTTGCAGCATAGACAGGTGGAATGCCATGAGTTCCTATGAAGATATTAGAAGAACAGAAGAATAAAGGAAAACAAGACTCAAGGCAGAATACGGTGTGATCAAAGTACTTAAAACATAGAAGAACAGAAGACCATGTAAAAAGAAAGTTAAGAGATGAAAATCCCAGAGGGAAAACAAACATGTACAGGAGATGATATTAGAAGATACAAGTGTAAGACAGATGTATACATATAAGACGTAAAATACATTATTATAGAATATTTTTAATACAATACTTTTTTTTAATTTCAGTTTAAGTTTGACATCTAATTCTTATTATAAGTAAAGTACCATGGTGGCAGTGGTGGTTGGCACTCTAGCCTTGCAGTGCTGGGTCTCCGGTTCGAATCCCAGCCAGGGCATTATCTGCACAAAGTTTGTGCGTTCTCCCCATGTCTGTGTAGGTTTCTTTACTCCAGTTTCCTCCCACAACCTGAAAAGACCTATGACGGTGGTAGGCACTATAGTGTTAGCCCCTGTGAGGGACAGTTAAGTGATAAGACAATATACTCTGTACAGCGTTACAGAAGATGTCTACGCTATATAAAGACTAAATGAAAATAATAAATAATAATAAAGTCCTCAGGGGCATAAATCTGAGTGTTCGCTTATTATTAAAGCGGGCTCCTAGATTTTACCGTAGGGCCTAACTGTACATATGTGGGGTTAGTTACCTCCACTTACCCACCACAAGTTTAGCCTGAGAATGAGTCCCTTGTCTTTAAAGAGAAACTCCGACCAAGGATTGCACTTTATCACAATCAGTAGCTGATACCCCATTTTACATGAGAAATCTATTCCTTTTCACAAACAGACCATCAGGGGGCACTGTATGGCTGATATTGTGGTGAAACCCCTCCCACAAGAAACAAGAAAAGTATGTACTCTTGGCAGTTCCCTGTCTGGGAACATTGCTGCATTGAAGGAAATAGCTGTTTACAGCTATTTCCAACTGCCAAAAAAACATGCAGCAGCTACATCACCTGCCAACAGTAAAAATGTCACCATGTAATAAATGTCAGAATAAAAATAAGGGATTTAATTTCCATTTTCCTAGCAATGTCATGGACCATGTGTGCTGACATTGCTAAAGGAGTAGATCTCTATTGTGATGCACAGGGAACAAGGTGTTGATTGGTTTGGGAAAGGGGGCATGCTGTTTTTTAATTGTATTTTACTTGACAAATACAATTAATACATATCTTTTTATGTGAAATGAAGGCCTGGTTTTGTATCTACACGTCTTGTCCACAATTAAACGAGATTTATGAATGAAGAATAAATAAGAGAATACTGGTTCTTTGAAAACCCTGTTTTTGTCTGTTAGAAAAGAAATACAATTAATATCTCATCCAGTTATTATAGAATGCATTCACAGGGGTACACATTGTTTAGTATATATTTGGTAAGTGTAACTATTGGACATAAAATCAAAAATCAATTCTTTATTTTTATATGGTAAACAAGTAATAAGGATGCTAACCAGGCAATCCAAAAGTTAAGATCACTATTACTTTTCTTATCCATAAAACATCATTCCCCAGTTTCTGTGGCTCTTATTTGGCACACCTGCTGCACAAAGGAAGTTGCAGGGCATGCTTTTTTATTTCTTTTTACTTCCTTACTTTCCTCCCCTTTTCCCCACATAACTAATGCAGCCTGATTGGCTGAAGCCTCTTTCCCTCTCGTTTTCTCCTCCCACACCTCTGTTCTTTTCTGATTGGCCAATATTTCTCATGCTGAGACAAAGTACTTTCTACTGCAGAGCTGGGTGGGAGTCTCTGAAGACTGGGAGGGGGAGAGGCATTGCATACACAATCAGGCATAGGAGAGGGAGGGAGGAAATGACATCAGGATTGACTTCAAGATAGACACAGTTAAAATGGAGAATCCTAAGAAGGATTTTCTCTTTTTTTTTTACTATAGAAAAATCACTTAATTCAAAATGTGGACAGTGCAATACATATGTTATGTAAGCAAAGAAAGTATTTATCTACTTATATATGTGTTTTTTTTCTGAGATAGTATGGCTGACAGCTCCTCTTTAACAAAAACATTTAATAAACAAAAAAAATGGTGGAAATATATTATAAACATTTATTTTTCCTGAAAAGAATG
The DNA here is from genome assembly GCF_040937935.1 of Hyperolius riggenbachi. Classification (NCBI taxonomy): domain Eukaryota; kingdom Metazoa; phylum Chordata; class Amphibia; order Anura; family Hyperoliidae; genus Hyperolius; species Hyperolius riggenbachi. The sequence continues at coordinate 186,836,638 of NC_090648.1, read as the reverse complement.
TCAGGAAAAATGTTTAACCACTTGAGGACCACAGGCTTACACCCCTCTAGTGACCAGGACATTTTTTACAATTCAGGCCACTGCAGTTTAACCGCTTGTTGCAGAGCCGTACAACTTACAGCATACAAAGCAACTTAAAGCATACAAATAAGTCTGCCCTCCTTTTCTTGCCACCAACAGAGCGTTCTGTTGGTGGCATCTGACTTCTACTGCAGCATTTTTTTTTTATTAATTTATTTATTTTTTATAAAAATGACTTTTTTTAGTTTTAATTCCAATCCTCCCTCCCCCGAGAGCCAATAAACGTGATACTCTCTCATAGGCATAAGCCTATGAGAGCGATCATTTTGTGAGGCTCTCCTGGGGACAGCTCCAGAGCTGCTGACAGGTTGAAAACAGAAAAAAAATACACTGAAAGTGTTTTTACAGCGCTGTGATCTAGTGCAGCGCTGTAAAAACACTTTTGTTGTTTTTTTTTTCTGCTTGCAACCTGTCAGCCGCAATCATTGCTGGCAGGTTTTTTACGTAACTAAAGCAGGGATGTGCAAGCATTGGCTTGTGGGATCCTCTCTAATATCCGCCCATCGCTCTTGACGCCTTTCGGCATTAGGCGGTCCTGGGGCTGCTACCTTCCTGACGCCTATCAGTGTTAGTCGGTCAGAAAGGTGTTAAAATGCATCCCCGCATACTGTAAATGTATGAACGTTGCCAGTGGCCAGTACTGAGTCAGTTCATTCTCATTAAGCTTTGTCTGGCCTAGTCTGAAGTGTGTGCATGACTGGTGTATGCTTAGCTACATTTGTATTTTGTTTTTTGGGTGTATGCACTTTTACAGTGTGTTTTGGAATTGAACTGGATTTTTTTAAAATAAAATTTCAATTTTTGATGTTAAATGTGAACTGCCAAAAGGTTCATTAGCGAGAACTTTGGATTCTTATTATTGTGATAATCTTGACTGTTTGCGGCAACCCTTCCATACAAGTCATGTTTGTTTTGTTTTGATTTACAGTTATTAAAATTTTAATAAGGATTGTGCGGTGACAGTGGCCATCACATAACGTCAGAGTATGATTATAACTATATTGCAGCGCACAATGACAGCCAACTCATAAAAATGAATGACATGCTGTATCAGAACATCTCGTAGGCTGTTCGGCATGCTAATAGCCTACTTCATCTTTCTCGAGCATAATGAGGCAGACAGTCTACCAGACTATTCAACATGAAAATGATGATTAAGAAAATTTGAACTGAAGCAAGAAGGCAGCATTTAACGGAGCTTTAGACAATATCTAGATTAAAAGTTTCAATTAAAATACTGTTAGTGAGGCTTTTATCTGAAGAGCAAAGCTTGGTTACCAAAGACCAGACGGTATTATGATGCAAATTTTTACTGAGCAACACTTGTCTTGTGAAACTGTAACTTCTGGAGGAACTGGAGATGTCCTTTTATATCCTCTGGTAATAAATTATTTGTAACATCAATAGCATTAGATAGAAGGAACAGGAACACAATGTAATGAGGCAGTTTAGTGATCACAGATGATATTTAAAACTGTTATAATGTTGTGTTAGACAACAGAAAATGTTCAGCATAGTATATGTAGGCATAGGCAATGTGCACTACAGGCAAATGCACTTTATACAGTGGAACTGTGTTAAGTTTTAATATAGAACAAAAACATTCCATGCTAAATTTATTCCCAATGCATTCCATTTGTTTTGTTTGCAAATTATCAATGGTAAAATGTTTCAAATAATGAGAAGACCATAATTATTTTAATTGAATTGACTTTTGATCCTACGAGGTACCAGTACATACCATATTTAAATGTCAACCTAATTTAAATCGATTATAAACTGTACACAATGTGAAGTAGCATGTTTTTAACATTGAAAATAAACACAAGTATATGTAGCGCCAGAGGTAAAAAAAAAAAACAGCTACTGATAAATAATGCAAATAAGCCCCAATGTGGTAAAATAAAAATTCTAGATAACAAATCCAAAGCGATTAAAATCAATTAAACTTTTAATAAGTGACAAATAGTGACTTTAGAAAACACTAGTCATTATTAACCTCCCAAGCCACGCAGGAGGTTTTCTCAGGCCCTGCTGGGACGATTTGTACAATTTTTTTTTGCTGCACGCAGCTAGCACTTTGCTAGCTGCGTGAGCATACCGATCGCCGCCACCCCGCGCCGATTCACCGCTATCCGCGTCGCCGTGCCGCCCACCCTAGACCCTTGCGCAGGCTGGCCTATCAGCGCCAGGCAGCGCTAAGGGGTGGATCGGGTCTCCCGATGACGTCGGCGACGTCATCCTGCCCCTTTGCCATGGCGATGGGGGAAGCCCTTCAGGAAATCCCGTTCTTTGAACGGGATTTCCTGATCGCCCATCGACGGAGGCGATCGAAGAGGCTAGGGGGATGCCGATGAGCAGCGGCTATCATGTAGCGAGCCCTCGGCTCGCTACATGATTTTAAAAAATTTTTTTACAAAAAAACGGCTGCGCTGCCCCTGGCGATTTTTAACAGACTGCCAGGAGGGTTAATGTAACCTTCTATATATTTTTTCAATTATCTTTTTTTATTTTCATTTTCAGGAAAAAAAAAGACATAGGCAAAACATTAAACATATATCAACATGAAAAGTACAACAACAGCAAATATGCTATTAAAACATCAGTAAAGAAGCAACAGCAGTAGTGCTAAAGTAACATATAATATACATACTATCTACTGTATCTTTTAAATGTTAACTAGTCAAATAGGATGTATGTTTTATCCAGAGGTGGTGTTTAAGGCCTTCCATGTGGACCAAGGATCCCAAACTGCATCAAACTGGGAGGTGGATTGTAACCTACTATATTTTATATATTTTTATATATTTTTTGAAAAACATACACTCCTCACACGCATACCCCCACTGCAGTGAGTTCAAACAATGGTCTATTGATTGCAACCTAAAAAAAGGGAAGGGGAAAAAGGTGGAAGTGGAGAGGAAGTTTAAATAAATGTGCTTCAGTAAACTTAATTTAAATCACAGTTCCTTAGTACAAACCAAAGTGGGTTGAATATTAACACCCTGCTTTGCTTGTAAGATCATTTTTATCCTCCACCAATAGGAGAATAATCTGCTGGGGGTCTAGAGTAATATCTATTCAATACAGAAGGATGCACTTCACAGGCGTAAACAAACATTCTCTTTACTGCATGGCAATACACTACATGATACGGGCTCACCTGATGAAGGGCGGAGCCCGTATCATGTAGTGTATTGACATGCAGTAAAGAGAATATTTGTTCACACCTGTGGAGTGCATCCTTCTGTATTGAATAGATATCACAGTGTGGAGCAGGAGTGGTGTACCTGCTTGAGGGATTGCACTGGCCAGAACTCTCCTAAACCAGGATTTAGTAAAACCTGGACTGATCAGCCAAATTGTATTGAGGGGGTCTAGAGTAAGTCTGCCCAGAGCTGCTCTCTTAGGTTTGATCCACCTACCACAGCATACTTCCATTATCTTAAGCTCTGCCGAAATATAAAAGCTGTCTGTTTGTTATGATCTATTATAATCTGTCTATGATTATCAAATGTTTAATAAATCAAGCACGTGGGAGTCAATAAATTACAGATATAGTTTATCAAAGTGATTGAATCTGCTGTATATGGCATTACAAATGACTAAAACCACATTGCCAGGCAACTTATAACTAAGCCCTATTGTTTGTCAAGCTTTTCTTGAACACTAGGGCCCAAATGCAATTCATTTTTATCTCCTGAGCTTTCTCCTAAGTGAAATTTTCACACCTTTTCATAAAATGTCTTTTAAACCACCAGGAAGCAACAAAATACACAAAATAATTTTGATAGCACTGTTTCACCAACCTTTAGGAGCTTTTTCAATTGTAAAGTGCTTAAAAGTTATTTTAAAGAGAATATGAAAATTATCTCTTAGAAGATAATGCAGGAGAAAAAGTGAATTGCATATGGGCCTAGCCGTGTGTATTGCTTGGAGTGACCATTTGTAAATTGTCATCATTCTGAGTGAAATATGGTGGGTATGCGGGTGTCTCCATAGCAGCAAACCCCCTTCCGTGATCCACTAAGTTAAATCCTACTGGGTTGAACACTATTGTATATCCATGTAGCAGTAGAACATCTCCACAGAACATAATGAGCTGCTCTGTACTCTGATCAAGGAGAAATGTCACCTGCATTAATCATGAAAGTTGATTTCAGATGACATTTAACCCAGCTTTACAAAGCTTGCCAATCCAGCCAGTGAGTCAAGCTTGAAAATGACTTCCTCTGCTACATGCAGAGCCAGGACAAGGTCCTCCAGCACCCAAGGCTGAGACACCAAAGTGCACCCCTCCACCCCTCCCACCCCAACCATCACACACTGATTGCTATTAGACTAAGAGGCGCCCCAGGGCCCCCAACACCTTAATCTCTAGTTATCTGGCTTGTAGTCACTTCCATGTATCTCCTTTTCTTATTTCTTTCTGCTTCAAACACAATTAGGAATGACAGCTGAATGAATTGTGCGCCCCCTCCTACACTGCGCCCTGAGGCTGGAGCCTCTCCAGCCTATGCCTCGGCCCGGCCCTGGCTACATGCTTCAGGAAGAGAAATGAGATACTACTTTAGATTGAGGGCATTTGGTAAAAGAAAACTTGGCTGCGGAAAGGAGCGTTTTTGGCAACACACATGCAACTATAAAAATGGTGCTAAACATGCTCTTTATATTGTCATTAACATGTTGCTTGTAATAGTCGCTAACAATCTGGCAATAACTGTGTTTGCAAGTGAAAGAAAAGGAACCTAGGGAAATGGTAGCTACTTTGGTATTTCTTACTTCAGAAAACCAGAGTGACAGGTCTGAATCTTGGCCAGGACACTCTCTGCATGAAGTTTGTGTATTCTCCTACATTTAAATTGAGTTTCCTTCAGGCAATCCCATTCTTCCCACATTACAAAAATATGCTGGCCTACAAAATGAGCTTCTACTATTTTGTTCCCCTTTGAGAATCATTTGGTAATGCAAAGCAATCAGTAAATTCTGCAGATCACTGTGTTACATGTCGGTGCATATTTATACTTTATGTTAAATTTATAGGATTAAAAAAGCACCATAGTCATATATAGCAGTACTTTATTGTTAATTAGCCTGGTTTCAGCATCAGAAAAACTTCCTATATCCATAAATTACAGTATATTGGCATGTAGCCCTGAACCCTTGCCAAGGCTTTTAAGCAATACATATTTCTCCTCCCAGGGCATTCTGGGAGACCAGGAACTATTTCTATTGGAACACGGATTACTGTATATCCTCATGTATAAGCCATCCTGTGTATAAGCTGACCCCCCAACATTTGCACCTGAAACACCCTAATAATGTGTGACCTTTGGATAAGCCGACACCCCCAATGTCTCCCCTTAGTCTACTACCTTTGGGGGTAGAGTGCCTTCCCCCTGTATGTGGTGCAGAGTGTGGTGCATGCGATGCAGCTTGAAGCATGCTTGCAGAGTGCATGTGTGTAATTATGCAGTGCTAGTATAGCAGAGTACAATTGTATGATTATGCAGTGCATGTATAGCAGACTGCATTTGTATAATTATGCAGTGCATATATACAGTAGCAGATTGCAGTGTATGATTATGCAGTACATATATAGCAGAGTGCATGTGTACAATTATGCATTGCATGTATATGTTTATGCAGTGTGTATATAGCAAAGTGCATGTACATGCTTATGCAGCGTATATATAGCATAGTGCTTGTGTGTGATTATGCAGTGTACAGTGTGTATAGCAGAGTGTATGTGGTGCATAGTGTTGTGAAGTGTACATATAGCTACCTCTTCTCGTTGGCCATCTTCCCATCTCCCTTGCATATCTGTTCTTGCTACAGATCCAGGCTTCAGTGTCTTCTGGTCTGCGGGCAGCCATCTTCCCATCTCCCTGTCCCTTGTAGCTTTGTACTCCCTGCTGACATCTAGCCAAGAACAGAACTGCAAGGGAAACAAGGAAGTGGCTCCATGGGACAAGAAGAAAGAAATCTAGCAAGCAGAGCTGCATGGGAGACGCTGCCAGGAACGAGGAGAGGTAACTATACCCTCACACCCCCACACATGACCCACATATAAGCCCCCCCACACACACACACACTTTTGGGACACTTTTTGTGTCCCAAAAATTCAGCTTATATGCAACTATATACGGTAAACATTCATTTTGCATAGATGCACTTAACAACACCTGTGATAAATCTCAGAATGTAAACAAGCACTGAATAAATAAAGTGGACAAACACTGAATAAATAATTAAGCAAAGTAAATAAGTAATATTGTAGAAAAAAAATAAGAAATGTTATTCCGTATGTTATTTTCAGTACAGTTCCTCTTTAAGTTGCTAGCTCTAACATATGTGTAATATAATTGAGTTGACGAGGTCCTAATTAAAATAATATTAACAGGATGAACATGCTACATTTCCCATGTAAATGTTATCATAAATACCACCTAAAGGTCACAGAAACTAGACATTTAGATAAGTAAAAACGTGTTCATCTTAGCTTCTGATGACTTATTTTTCTATAATGTTACTATGATAATTTTCAGACTATGGGGTTTTAGAAAAATGAAATAACAGAGATGAAAACATTGAAACAATAAATAAGAGCTTTGTAAACCAGTGAACTGTATTTATGTTCTATGTGAATCTGGGAAAAGATGGTAAAACACAATTATAACTATACACTGTCTATTATTTTTGATAGAGGATCAGCACTTAGTATTTTTCAAGGTAATGGAGTAAGCTGGAATGTTATTTCTGCCTAGGTTGTCTGTTGTCCTCTAACTTTTCTCCAATGTATGCTTGGGCAACAAACATGCACGTTTGCTGATGATATTACCAATGGCTAAAGAGGCACAATGTTGAAAAACTATGTGTGTATATCTACATACTGTATAAGATGCACATATTGTCCCAGAGTAAAATTCACTGTAAATTACTTTCTTTGTAACAATCACTTACTATTATTTAGTATTTATATAGCGCCGACATCTTACGCAGCTCTGTACAGAGAATATAGTCTTGTAACTCACTGTCCCTCAGAGGAGCTCACAATCTAATCCCTACCATAATCCTATGTCTATGTCATGTATGTATCTAGGGCCAATTTAGGGGGAAGACAATTAACTTATCAGTATGTTTTTGGGATGTGGGAGCAAACCGAAGTGACCGGAGGAAACCCACACAGACACGGGGAGAACATACAAACTCCTTGCAGATGTTGACCTGGCTGGGATTCGAACCGGGGACCCAGCACTGCAAGGCAAGAGCGCTAACCACTACGCCACCATGCTACTTACACAGTAAAAGCAAGATCAAGTGTTATCAATGTGATTACTCAAGCCTCTTACTAGTGCATCTCCTCAATTTGAGTTTTTTCTTTGTTTTCAAAAGGACTTATTGATCAGTAGTTACCCAAATAAACTGCCAGAATAGTGTGCAAGTGAGTAGGGAGGTTGACCATCAATTTTGTCTAGATTAAACTAATCAAATATAATGGCTGCTCAAAGTAAAATGTAAATTTACTAAATCTTCCTATGCCTTATCTATAAAACTTTAACCTCCCTGTGTCCCCTGCACTAAGGGAGCAGTCTCCTACCCCTGTGGCCACCACATTATAAACATTTAGTAGGCAAAATGTAGTCTGTGTAAAAACTCCATATTGGATCAATTCCTCTAATGCTTGCTTCCAGCAAAAGACTGTCCTGATCTAAGTGTTTTATAGTGGCTGCAGAGCCCACAGCCCACATGGAACATTGTATGGGGGTTCTGTAAGAGAGAGTTGACAAAGCCACCACCTCTTCTCCAAAGCCCTCATTCATATGCTTGACAAGCTACATAGTATAAAGTAAAAACACCATGTGATCTGTTTACAAGGTGCTTTATAATATTATTTTGCCATGAAATATAAAACAAACAAACACAAGACATTAATGCACTACAGTACATGTGCATGATCTGGGGCCTATGTAAAGTATGTTACTGTTTGATTTCAAAGCAGTTGAAATGTGTTCTCTGAAGTGCTATCCTGGGAGAGGTTTACAAATGTTAAGGATTTCTAATTGCAATTCCTGAACTTAGTATGATGATGTTCACGGGGCAGCAAGCAGTTTAAAAGTGCAAAATCAGTGATCCGCTGCCACTCTTTCCACACCAGAACGTATGTGCTAATCCCAATCCCAGTTCACGTCTGGCCTTATTGAAATGAAAAGATAAACAATTCAGTGAACAAGGACTAATATAGTTGAAATTCCTGCTACCTTTGATGAATTGGTCTGCACCAATGTGAATCATTTGCAGTAAGTTTGAACACACACACACACACGCACGCACGCACGCACGCACACACACACACACACACAAAATAAAAAAAAATTAAAACCAAGTTGCTATTAATTTGAATTTTGAAAATCTGGTTTAAGAAAATCTTCCTAAGTCTGGCACTCTAATAGACAAATGGTGGTAGAAGCATAATCAATCACTTTTTATAGATTGGGCTAGCCCTCTTAATTCCAGTGCAAGGACATCTTATTGATATTTTATGACATTTTATTTTAGACATATGTAATGAGATTTCAGAGAATCTCATCCTTCCAGTTTTACGACAATAGTTTCTAAAGGGTCTTTTTTTCACATGACAATGCCCATGTTCCAAAATCAAGATTTAAAAATAAATGAGCAGTTATTTACTTATTTATTTATTTTTCCACACTGTGAATTCTCATAAAAGAAAAAAAAAAGGCTGATAACAACTACATGCCCGCGTATTCTCTTATTATTGAGGGGTAATTAAATGTATATACTTTTTTTGTGTTAAGTGCCCTGTTTTAGTATTTTATAATCTTTATTAAAATTATATTTTAACCAGTGTCTTGAGGGGCAGGTGCCCGTAGGAGGGAACACGTTTTTGAGTACTTTTTCCCTGACACACCCCAAACCAAGTTGTTTCTTCTTATATTTCCTTTGTCTAAAAAGTACTGTATATGAAAAGTCATATGGTCTGTGTGTCTTAACATAGAGAGATTTAGAATGCATTTTGCAGCTCTAAGGCATGATACTGTATGTATCATGCATCAACTGAACTTTCTAGCATATTATGCATTCCTCATAGTTCCAGTGTGTGTGTGTGTGTGTGTGTGTGTGTGTGTGTGTGTGTGTGTGTGTGTGTGTGTGTGTGTGTGTGTGTGTGTGTGTGTGTGTGTGTGTGTGTGTGTGTGTGTGTGTGTGTGCGTGTGTGTGTTTGTCCCAGGGCAAACATCTGGCATAGGAATTTAATCTGGTAACCAGCGTATAGCCTGGGAACTGCAGGATGTGCTAAAGTCCTCTTTTGTAAAACCTTTTTACAAAAAGTCCACCCTGTTCCTATAATTTCTCTCCTGAATGACATCTTATGATTGCAAACATATGCCGTGGGTATATTTGTTTCTCTAATTTCTTTTTAATCTTATCTTCTTTAATAACCTTAAATTTCTCTACAATGCAATGCATATTATTTTAATTCTTCAATTGAGTAATTACACTTTTTTTTTCTTTTCTTTAGTTATGAACTCTTAACCTAAGTCAGATTTTTCAGCCATTCTACAGACAGGTTTGTTTTCCACTGTAATCAATTTGCCATGTTTTGTGGATTGTCTAAGATCCATAAAAGAAGCCAGGATACCGGCAACATAATAGAAATCTCAGGAACATGTTTCCATTAGTGCAATCCAATTTTACCCTAAACACAAATGTAGTGCCTAGGGCAATTTTCCTGCATTTAGATTGGCAATTGGCATAAAGTCAGTGGAAGCACCAGAAAATCTTACACCAAACACACTTTTTTGTGATTTCCCTTTTTTTTTTCTAAAGACTCATTGGAAATAATGAAAATGCAATCACACCGGAGAGACAAATAATCACACAAAATTCACCAAAAAACACTGAAAAAAAGTTATAGTGTGAACAGAAAAAAGGCGCGTTTGGAAAAGGAGCCATAGACAGATCAACGTAGCTAGGTAGATGGGCCCTGATTCAATTAACTTTTTCTCCTAAGTTTACTCCTAGGAGATAATTTCTGTTTAAAATAACTTTTTTAGCACTCTGCAATTAACAAAGTGCTAAAAAGTAGGTGAAAATGCACTGTTAAAATTATTCTGACTATTTTCTGGCGTGCTGCTTGGTGGCTTAAAATGCATTTTATTGATAAGATGCAAAAATATCATCTAGAAGACAACTCAGGAGGAAAAGTCAATTGTATATGGCAGGGCCCATATGCAATTCCCTTTTTCACCAAGTTTTCAGCAATAGATGCACCTCTTACTTCATCAAGTTTGATGAATTGTGTGCTGCAACTCTATGGAGTAAATATATATTTCTAAAAGCAGTTTTTAAATTGTGGCACAGCATTCATAAATCTCAATGACATGAGGAAAATTAATGTAATTAAACTGGGCCTTTGAATAATATAGTAAGAGGTAGCCGGAATGCAGTCGATTCATCTTTATAAAGGTAAAAAGTACTTTAAAAACCTTTCATCTATACACGTTTGTTTTTGGATGAACAGTTAAAAATCTTGTCATTTGTATCTTTCACACATTCCAAGCTCTTCTAAAAAGGCTTAGTGAAATATCTCAATTTTCTACGTGGGAATGAAATAGCACTCTTTTTATCTTGTAAATACCTGGCGCCTTCAGACTGGACATTAATGGAAGATGACCATTACGTATTGGAAAACATATCTACTGTATGTCAGAATAACCAATGTTTAAGAATGTAAAAGGCCAATACGGTGACACCAGTGTCAAATATGAAACCATTTTTCCTTCAAATGGAATGTTATTACTGGGTTTACTTTTACTGTGTATCAAAAACTTGAAAGTTCATTTAATCAAGATTAAGTAGCTTTAAGCTAGTATGTCTGACACAATGGTAAAGGTTAGGTCAAAAGGCAATTTGTAATTAAAGAAACCTATGCATTGACACTATATTCCCTGTTTGGTAAAATTTATAAAGAAAACCATATAGTCTAAGGCCACAGGAGATGACAAAGCTTGATAAGCTAACATAAGAAATATATAATGTTATTGCTTACAACAAGAAGGTAGCAGGAGTAGAGTGTTGTACTGTATTAGCCATCCCTTAAAGCAGAGAATTTTGAAGAAGGATGATACTATTTATTTGCTATCTTAACCCTTTAGCAGACAGTGGGCCATATGCAATTCGAGGAGATAAGAAGCTGAAAACATGCGAGCTTCTTATCTCCTCACATCGCTCAGGATTTACCGGCAAATTCAATTGCCAGTTTCACCTGAGCGATGTCCTTGCGTAAAGGAGCATAACTCAGGCGAATACTAGGTATTCACTGAGCGATGCTCCTGTGTGGCCAGCGATGTGGAGCGAGGCATTTGTGCCGTGGAGCTGTCCTTTAGCACCACAACACTGCTGCCTCGCTCCAAGGGAAGATGCGCGCGCATCGTCGCAAGAGCCAGCGCATCATCGCAAGGCTCGTACCCGCCGCCCGTCGCCTCCTGCCGCTCGTCGCTACCGCGGGACCTTCAGAAGATACATACCTGCATCGTTCCCGTCTCGCCGCATGTCCCACGCTGCTCCTCCGCTCATCTCTGTGACTGTAATTGTTCTCGGAGCCCTGCAAAGCATCTTTGAGTCTCCCGCCGGGGCTCCCCATTCCTCCACTAGGTGGCCCAATGAGAATCATCCTGATTCTAATTGGACCAATGAGAATCAGGATGATTCTCATTTTGCCACCTAGTGGACGAATGGGGAGCCCCGGCGGGAGACTCAAAGATGCTTTGCCGGGCTCCGAGAACAATGACAGTCAAAGAGATGAGCGGAGGAGCGGCATGGGACATGCGGCGAGACGGGAACGATGGAGGTATGTTTTTTTGTTACATTTTAAATAGGTAAGGAGTCAAAACTGACTTCTTTACCTATTTAAATCACTGGCATCTGGGGTTTCCTTAGTAAAGGAGGCTCCCAGATGCCAAAATAAGCCCGCTGACAGCAGCGATAGGTCTTTTCGCCTGCTCAGTGCAGGTGAAAAGTTAGCACCTATGTTTGGCAGGAAGCATCGCTTCCCGGGGGGTGCAAAATGCAATTGCATAGGGGGAAAGGAACTTGCTGGGCGATTATATTGCCCAAGCGAGTTCTTTTCCACCCTGGGGGGTGTTAAATGCAATTGCATTAGGCGACCTTGCTGACGCCTAATTTAAGAACTCGCCAGCACTTAGCGCTGGCAAGTTTGGTAATTGCATAGGGCCCAGTGTATTTGGATGCTTGCAACTGCTCCAGGACAATCTATTTTAGCACATTTTTAAAATGTCTTTATTTGTTACATTTTCTTGCTTCTAATTAGTACTGCTGTAATGTGTATTTATGGTGAATTGACACTAGGGGGCAGTGTGAGACATTAACAAAGGGCTTCTGCTTTAGTTTTTTATATTTTCAGCTAGAGAGAGAGAGATCAAAGCATTTGAAGAATTTACAGCACAATGAGTTCTGCTGACTGAGGCCAAAAGCAATGCACTTATCTAAAACAAGATAAGTCCATTGAAGCTGCTATTGGATTAAAATGGTTCAAAGACCAAAAACAGTAAATATAGTTCAACAACAGACTGAGGGGGAATGGGAAGTAAGACTCTTTAAAGTAAGGCGTGATAAACGGATACCTCAAAAACAACAGTAAGTGGACTTAACTACATATTTTATAAAGAACACTTTCCATGGGGCTCAGTTATTTGAAGGTGTACACCTTAAAAACACATCACACATCTAGTATGCTATACAATAAATTGTTACTGATACAAAGTGGCAGGTGCGCTCCTCCTTCTTATAAATTCTACACAATACACAAAATCCACTAGATTCCTGGAGCGCTACACATTAGACAGGATAGATTTTAAGATATTATTATATAAACTGCATAAGCGCTCTAGAGCATACAAATGACCTGAATGTGATCCTCCGATCAGTCCATCCAAAAATATAGTCTCTGTTCTTTACGTTAATCCCCAAAAATCTTCTTCCAAGACCAGTAAGCCTCACATATAAGGAGAAAAATAAAGGAAAGAAAATATAGTGAAGTCCTCTTTTTACTCTGACTTTTTAATGTCCATCCACCGCATATTATTCCAGTGCTGTGCAAATCCAAACATGCTTAACACTCCTCCGTCACCTTAGAGTAAATATATACGCTCACCAGATGTTATTGCTGACCAATCACAGACAGCAAGTAAAATTCAAATCGATCAATGGCAACTCACTCCAGGATTTTGTCCATTCTCAGCAACAGAACTGGGGCTGACCCCTCACAGACCAGCAGATATCGCTTGATGATACTCCGGTGGGCAATGGCTGCCTGCTTTCTTCACCTTATAAATGCTCCAAACAAGCCCAACATAGCGTAAAACCATTTAATAAACGAATGTAAAAAAAGTAGTGCACTTACAAACTTGTTCAAATACAATGTGCATATCACAGTATCAGTTTACATGTGCTGTATGGCGTCTCTTCCTGCTCTGCCTGTAGCTCTGCCCTACTGGTTTCGACAAATGACTCATCATCAAGCGATATCTGCTGGTCTGTGAGGGGTCAGCCCCAGTTCTGTTGCTGAGAATGGAGAAAAACCTGGAGTGAGTTGCCATTCATCGGTTTGAGTTTTACTTGCTCTCTGTGATTGGTCAGCAAAAACATCTGGTGAGTGTATATATTTACTCTAAGGTGACAGAGGAGTGTTAAGCACGTTTGGATTGGCACAGCACTGGAATAATATGTGGTGGATGGACATTAAAAAGTTAAAAAGTCAGAGTAAAAACAGGACTTCATTATATTTTTTTCCTTTGTTTCTCTCCTTATATGTGAGGCTTACTGGTCTTGGAAGACGATTTTTGGGAATTAAAGTAAAGAACAGAGACTATATTTTTGGATGGACTGATCGGAGGATCACATTCAGGTCATTTGTATGCTGCAGAGTGCTTATGCAGTTTATATAATAATAAATTGTTACTGTTGACACAGAAACTGTAACTGAAAGTGTTATTGTTTTAAGGCTAACTTGTTATACTTATGTTATACTTACATTGGTACAAAGAATCATCTGGATCTTCCAGGGACTACCCCCAACTCTCTCCACCTTGCTGTTCCAGCCCTGGAACCCCAAATACATGCTCCTGTATGAGAACAAGTGCACATACATTGCACAGGCGCAGAGCGCTACCACCTGCACAGTAGCAAGGAGCCAACACTGAGCCTCAGCGGCAGTGCTGGTCCTTGTAACAATAGGGCCCCTAGGCAAAATGAACCCAGTGGCCCCTAAAAAGACATGCCACATCCAAAAAGTAGCATTAGGGGCCCTTTGTTGCAGCCAAATTTCCCCCCAGGGCCCCTAAGCAGACAACACCTGCAAATCACTTCCTAACTTAACTGTGCTCCCTGAGGCCTCTGCATAGTCTATGGCAGAGTAGCATCTCACCTGTGCTGGCGGGCAAATTCATCCTCACAGGGGAACTTCTCCTACGTGACCCGGCGCGTGTTATTATGTAATAACATGCTGCGAGTCACAGAGAAAATACAGTAAGATGGAGATGGGAGTGCATAGAGCCACAGACTGAAAGAGTTGTGCACCCCCCCCCCAGCACAGATGAGATGCTACTCTGATAAAGATGCCCGGGGATCAAAAGTTAAGTTTGGGGAGACAAATTGGGGGCAATACAGGCGCTGGGGCAATTGCCTTCTTTGCCTTTATGGTAGCGCCAGCCCTGCTGATTGGTAAAAGGCGGGAAAAGGCATGTGACCACTTGGGAATCTCTGGGTTGGTTTTGTAGAAGAGTTCGGTAAGTAAACCAGCCCAATTCACTACGAGATTGAACATGTACATTTCTTACAATCATCCCTAGTAAGCACCAAAGATGTTGGGAATTCACTGAAGGCTTCATAAATATTCTTGCCTGTATTCTCATAGATAATAATCAGACTAGACAAGTATGTTATTTAATTACATTAATTACAGTTCTGTATCAGAAGAAATAAATCATATCCTGATTTACAAAACACCAAAAATCTGGCAATTCTTTTAGTGCTAAAGGATATGCAAGATGGTAGTAGAATGCCAGGAGACCAGACAATCTCTGCCCTTTGCTATGTGAGCACCAACCAAGATGCTGAACATTTTGAAAACACATTGCATAATTAATACATTTTCAGTTTTGCAAATTTCTAGAAACAGACACACCTTTCTTTTACTCAGTACTACATATCAGCTGAAAAGGGAACATTGAACAAATGATCAATATTATGATCATTCAATAACAGCATTTCTATTATATATTTCTATTGCATAAATGACTATTATTATTATTGTGACTTTTACAAAAAAAACAAACAAAAAATACACTGCTAGGATCAGGGCCTGATTTACAGCTCAGGAGCCTAGAGGCACATAAGCTTCGGTGCCCTAATCTCCACACCATTTACACAGGCCACCCTCAAATTACACCCCCTTTTTTATTTAATAAAACCACATAAGGTAATGCAGATATTACCAAAGACAAGTAACCAGATATGTCCCTCTCCCCTCCCATATAAGAAGCCAGATGTGCCCTCCCCCCCTCCGAAGTCAGATGTGGCCCCGTTCCCCCTTATAAATAGCCAGATTTGCCCCCTTCACACTCCATTTAGTCAGATGTGCCCCCCATAGATAGTCAGATATTCCCCATATAAATAGCCAGATGTACACCAATAGACAGTCAGATTTGCTCCCCTATAAGTAGTCAGATGTTTCCCCCATAGATATTTAGGGGTGCCCCCCTATAGGTAGTCAGATGTGCCCCCCTTTTCCCCCTTTAGATAGTCAAATGTGTTTCGCCCCATACAGATAGTCAGATGTTACCAGTCCCCACCCTAGGGCCCAGTATATCAGTTAGGATGGAACGTCGGGACGCTCATTCACAAAGGTAGAGGGAAGGAGAGAAGTGGGGGCACATTGTGCGCCCAGTGAGTCACAAGCCTACAGTGCCTATCGGTAAATACATTCATGGCTAGAATCAGTAGGCATTAAAATACACTTTTAGTGAGCACTTTATAATTTTATCTTTTTGCACCATAAATATCCAGTTAACACTTGTCCCCAACTTAAGATTGTTCTCTGTAGGGCTTTTTATGATTATACTGTACATTAGAGGCATACCAAAAAATGACTAAGTTACTCTTTGGAAGAAACCTATCAGGCCTAATCTTTTAGTTTGTATCTAGAAAACATCCGAGGATCTGTGGGATAGTTTTCTAAAACCCTTGCAGTGTTACTGTTACATTGGAAAGGCCATGCCCCATCCAACTCACTTTTCTCCTACATCTTCTCCTAGGAGATAATTTTCCTTCCAGCTGGTAACTTAAAAGACATTTTATTGATAAGATGTGAAAATATAACCTAGGAGAAAAAGTCAATTGGCCCAGTGTTATTGTCTCAAGAAAACTAGTGTTTCAGTTTGGATGGCCTATGATTTGAAAGTAATCATTTCATTGGCATGCATACATGATTCACAGAAAGAGCCAGGTTATTGGAAGGAAACGTGAATGAAAGAAATCATTGTATGGTTAGGATTTTTGCTTCTGATGAGAAAGTAATAATTATTATCATTATTGTTGATGCTGCTATTATTATCATTATTTCTTTGTTTTAAATTATATGCGAACAGTGGAATGTTTTGGGATTATGGCAAATGTTGCAATCCTGAATATCACAATAATTTTAGTTGTGTTTTTTCCCCCTGTCTTTAACACTGTTACTCTTTTAACATTACCCTGTTGACAATACAGTACTCAAGTTACTCTTGGAAAATACAAAAAAAAAAAAATAATAAGTACGACTTACTTGTTATTTAATTATAGTATAAGTGAGAAAGTAACTACATTACCATCAACAGTACATGTTTCTAACAAGTACATCTGTCTCAAATTTGTTAGATTACAAAAAAATATTTTAGAATTAACTCTGTTTTGGTATTCAAGGGCCATGTCAGACTTAAATTAATTTCCTTAGGAAAAAAAAATAAGATTCAGCCTAATAACCTCCTGCTGACTAATATGAAATACCATCTAAGCAATATGTAGTCCTCTCTCCCAGCCTACCTCTAATTGAATATCTGATGTTTTAAATAGTTTGATATTTAAAAAAAAATCTGCTGAAAAGATCATAAAACGAATTCACTGATGGAAACAAGATACGTTTTTCTGAGGTCATATAAGAAACATAAGTGCTTTCCCAATGTAGCCATAATTCTCTACACATTTTCTGTCTTTAGAAATAATAAGCCTGTGCATATCTCTAAAGACATATAAAATAAGCACATTAGATTTACAGCCATATTATTTTATACATAGTTTATAGTTCTTCATGATTAAAAAAAAATACCTCAAAAAGTTACAACATACAATTTTTTAAAAGTTAATTTAGTACCTATAACAACTTTCAAGTCTGTAGTGGTAGAACATAAGTGGCAAATAATGTGTGCACATTACAAATGTATTAAAGTAATGCCAACTTGATCAGTTTGTCTTATTTCACCTTTAGTACAAGGAAAAACCATTGGAAGTGCCATTGGTATATGACTCATCTGAACACTAAATCGGTTTATTATTATTGTTGTTATTACTAATTAACATCATTATTGTTATGAATGTACTTATATAGTGCTGACATTTTCTGTAGTGCTAACTATAATAATATTATAATCCCTACCTGGGTCATAGCATTAGTATAAGTGAGTCACTACCCATTCTATCTGCGTGGGGAGTCAGTGATAGGACATTATATAGCAACTTGTAGAGATTGCACATATTGACTTGGGATTAATTCTGATTAGTCATTTTTTTCTTTGTATGGAAAGGCTATAAATCAACATGTTGATAATAAAACTGCAGTATTTGATGAAACATTTAAACCCCATAATATTGGTTACACTTGCAGAGTGATTGCAAAGCAATGCATGCAAATTTTTCGGAGCGATTTTGGGAGTGATTGCATTCCACGGCTGCAAGGTCAAAGTGCAATTGCTCAGAGAATTGTGCTTAAAATGTTGTTGCTTTGTGATTTGGAAATCATGAATGGTATTCCAAATTTCCTGGGCCTAATTGTTGCCTGCCTTCTTCTCACTTTTTCTCCTGCTACGGATGTAAATTGTTACAACTTAGCTTAACGATGAGCATCACAAAAGTGGTAGGCATGAGATCGCTCAGGATGAATTCTAAGTGGCTTTGAACCATCACCAGAACAGCCCACAATGGATGCGTTTGAATGCCACTCCAAGTGAAGTAAAGACTGCTTTGATGCTAGGTAGAACCAGTTTGCTCTCTCATGGATTATCTATAACTAAAATTCAGTTGTACTACAAAGTGGATGCAGTGCAGCACACATGTGCGGGGTGGGGGGAACTGCATGGTGGATTTTTCATTTTTAAGAACTGGAGGATTATTGGTCCCACAGAATAACTACAGAACAGAGGCTCCCAGGAACTGGTAGTAGCAGGAGGGCAGACCAATGTCTGGAGATGGGGTAGTTGTAGGAAAACACAAGGTCGGGGGAGATAGGTGGAAGATGTAGTCAAGCATAAAAGCCAAGGTTGATACAGATGGGAAATGTGCACATTAAGAAAAATAGCTATAGTCAGGGGCTTTTTGAGGCCACCAAGATTAATTAACTACTCTGCTGCTCACTTTACGATTATTTTCTTGTGAAATGCTGCGCATTTTATGGGGTTTTTTTTGTGAAATGCTGCCCACTTTACGATAATTTACTGGTGAAATGCTGCCCACTTTACAATTATTTTCTGGTGAAATGCTGCCCACTTTAATATTCTTTACTGGTGAAATGCTTATGCTGTCCACTTTACGATTAATTTCTGGTGAAATGCTGCTCACTTTATGATTTTTTTCTGATGAAAAGTTGCCCACTTTACGATTATTCCCTGGTGAATGCTGCCCACTTTACGATTATTTTATGGTGAAATGCTTATGCTGCCCACTTTATGGTTTAATCTCTGGTGAAATGCTCACTTTATGATTATTTTTTGGTAAAATGCTGCCCACTTTGCAATTTTTTTCTAGTGAACAGCTGCCCAGTGTACCCACTTTACGATTATCTTCTAGTGAAATGCTGCCCACTTTACAATTAATTTCTGGTGAAATGCTGCACACATTATGATTATTTTATGGTGAAACATTGCTGCATTACGATTATTTTATGGTGAAACATTGCTGCATTACGATTATTTTATGGTGAAACACTGCCCCATTTCAATTACTTTATGGTGAAACACTGCCCCATTTCAATTACTTTATGGTGAAACACTGCCCCATTACTATTATTTGGCACCTATGGAGGAGGGGCGGTTTTCATCCAAATTTTCGCAGGGGGGCCCAGTGATTTATAGTTATGCCCCTGTTTGTGAGGCTGGGGAGCTAGCTGTGCAAAATGTTCACACATCCTATCTGCATTCATACAGAGATGGATGTTAAAATATTACTTTTTAATTACATAAGAAGCAGGAATTTGGGAGCAGAGATTGAATGAATCGCAACTGTGACCTGGCCAGTGATTCTGGTCATTATAGGGGCAAAATATACAAAGTAATCAGGAGAGCATGGTGGAGAGATGCCTCACTTGTCCAGGCAGTGCATTCCTCTTTCCTCCATTCCTCCATCTTTATGACTCGCTGTCACACTTGTGTCTTTGCTCATGTTATCCACAATGTCAATTCTTGCATTCCAGATGGGAATAATGTGTCAGAGAAGGCACAGAGGAGCCCTAAACATGTTGAGCCATTGACAGAGGGAGTGCAACAGCAAAGCAGGATATTGCCTTACTTCACCATGTTACATTGCTGCTTACCCTTTCTCTGCATGGGAAGTGCTACCTAAAAGTGGCTACACACCATACAATTTTTTAAATATCTGTTCAATTTAAGAATTGCAATCAATTTTTCTGACTGTTAGTAACATTTCAAAAATATGACCAATGTACCACACAGATAAGTTTAATGATTGGAAACTCTGAGAAAGTTGCTAGAGTGTATATATTAATAAATTGACAATCCAACACACCATACAATCTTTAGAAAAATTGAAAAAAAAATTCCAGCATTCCGGATCGATAAAAATCGGAAAAAATGGGAAATCCGATCGGATTTTTTAGTCGAATAAAATAAAAAGCTTTCGATTTTTCAGGCAATCCAATCATATTTATCAAATTGCCATAAAATCGGATCATTTTATTGTATTGTGTGTGGCCATCTTAATACTGATAAAAGGGTTGCACAAAGACTGCCTAATACTAATATCTGGGGAGTGGGGAAAATACTATCTAACATATCTATGAGAGGCCTCACATGGCTACCTAATACTACTATTTGGGGGCCTCACATGGCTGCCTAATAGCACTATGTGGGTTGCACCCTAGGCTAGCTATTATTACTGCCTGTGTGCTCACACACAAAAAAAACATGATTCTAATGCAGGTTATTCAAACAGCACAGATCACTGGAAAAAGAAAGAAAACACTCTTTGGGCTTGATTCACAAAAGAGTGCTAACTGTTAGCACGGCCGTTTTCGCACGAATTTTCGCATTGCGTGCGATCGCAAATTTTCACGTGAAACGAAAACTTTTTTGCGCGCAAACACGAATTTTCGTGAGAAAACGATATCGATTTCGCGGTAAAATTTGTGTTTGCGCGCGAAAACGTTATCGTTTTGCGCGAAAATTCGCGATCGCGCGCAATGCGGAAATTCGCGCGAAACCGGCTGTGCTAACAGTTAGCACTCTTTTGTGAATCAAGCCCTTTGTGAGAAGCAAAATGTTTCACTCTTAATGGTGTGAAACACAATGATTCTGAACTTACATCTCACATTACGCATAATTATTATTATTTATTGGATTTATACAGCGCTAATATATTACACAGTGTTGGGCAATAGATACGGTTAGAGACAAGTGAATGTATATGTACGCAGCTGGTGACCTGGGCGCAGGACGAGCCGAATGACGGCTCATGCTGCTGCTGCTTAAATTTTCAGCTGTGTAAAATACTATTCCCCCTCCAAGTCATCTCAACATGGAGGGAGAAGTAATTTGGGGTCCGGGGATGGCTGAAAACCCGAATTGCCTTTATGCGCCCTGCGCAGTATAACATTACTGCTATGAGCACCGTGCGCTGAAACCACCTGCTTCAATAGAGCATGATAATAGGGGTGACAGACAAACAAAACAGGTAATATAAGCAGTAATACACACAATGCCAGATCAGTAATAGTAGTAGTAGTAGTAGTAGTAGTAGTAGTAGTAGTAGTAGTAGTAGTAGTAGTAGTAGTAGTAGTAGTAGTAGTAGTAGCAGCAGCAGCAGCAGCAGCAGCAGCAGCAGCAGCAGCAGTAGTAGTAGCAGACGACTAAGTAATGACCATTACTAAATGTTAAAAATCAAAGTCATAATGAGTGGACTTTTTTGCAGTAAACTCCAGAGATGATTCAGACGTATCTCAAACTCTCCTAAATATCTATCGCATAAGAACAATGGCTGGCTTGACTGGTGGAAGAAGCAGAGTTAGAGCCAGGACAGTGCAGTGGTTTCTGCTAAGAAAGAGGGGCAGTGGACAGTGGTCTTAGAGGTGGAGCAGAGCAGTGTCTCTATCTCTCTATTGGCCTAGGACTGAGGGGGGTGCATGGAGATGGGCAGGGGTAGTGAACTGCATCATTAGAGTTTCAGAAAACAATAAACAAATGAAAGTAATGTTACATAGTATGGATGGGGAGTTCAGAAGTGCCTTTTGACAGGTACGGCGCCCCAGACGAATGCCTGTAAGGACTGCTGGGCTGACATAAATGGCACTGAATTGAAGACTGACTAGATTACCTGCATGCTGGTTTCATGTGTTCAAATCAGACACTACTGTAGCTCAAGAGATCACTAGGACACCAGGCAACTGGTATTGTTTAGAATAAAATATATATTACAGCCTCCATATACCTGTCAGTTCAGGACAACTGCAGCGAGAGGGACATGGGGGTGGCCATATTTATTTCCTTCTAAGTAATACTAGTTGCCTTGCTTTCCTGTGGATTATTTGCCTCTAATACTTTTAGCCATAGACCCTTAACAAGCATATGCAGATCAGGTGTTTCTGACATTATTTTCAGATTAGTTGCATGCATGTTTCTTGTGTTTTCCAGACACTGCTGCAGCCAAATGGATCAGCAGGGCTGCTAGGCAACTGGTGTTGTTTAAAAGGAAATAAATATGGCAACCTCCATATACCTCTTACTTCAGTTGTCCTTAAGACCAAAGACTGGGAGAGAATGGTTCTTTGCTGTATCTAAAGTGTCCTGGAATACACTAGTGTAGTGCAAAGGAATATAATAAATATGTTTTCACAGATTTACAGTCAAGTAAAGCTTGGCTTAGCTTTATTTGCTTTCCATAAAATATGAAAACAGGATCCAGAACGTTCTTGTTGCATTGCTGACCACAGCGTTATTCATAACATCTGTTTCTGTTAATATTTCTTTAGGCTTGTTGATTTTCTCCATGTCAGGAAAATTGAAAAATTAACCTGTGGAGCCCAGAGCATACTGTGCTCAGCAAATTAATGTGTAGCGAAATGCTCTTTCTGCTCAGCATTTCATATTTCTGTTCCAAACACTTATTGCTGTTTCCTTCTGCTTTCGAGCTAAGTAACAGATTATACAAGCAGAAAACCTCATCAATAACAAGTTGGGAAAAGTTGTCTTTTCCTCAAAGTGACTGTAAAAGTTCTGCGTTTCAAAGCTGGGTTATGACAGCTCTGATGAAGATTAAGCAGCATGAGTGAAGGAAGCTATTATTTCCTAGTCTCCAAACCCATCTTTCCTCCTCTGCTGCTATTCCTGAGACACGTTTCTTCATGCTCCTTCAAATTGCTTTTTCATTTCTGGTGAGATTCATATAACATTATACACTGTAGATGTATAGGGGAGTTTAATACTCAAGCTATTTATTGTAGACAGAAAAAAATAAATAAATAAAACTACGAGAATCAGCAAATATTGAAACATCAGAAAATTGAGTAAGACCCCTTTCACACATAGCAGAATTCGCGTGTGATTTGCACTTTTGCATGCACCACACATTTATTATTATTATTATTATTATTATTTTTTATTTATATAGCGCCAACATATTCCGCAGCGCTTTACAAAGCACAATAAGACGACAAGGGGAACATAGATACAGCTAACAAATATACAGCAGAGTTCCAAGCAGCACAAATATTGTTACAAAGACAGTAAACATTAGGAGGATGACCCTGCCCTTGCGAGCTTACAATCTAATGGGTAGTGGGGGACACACTAGGTAAGGGGGTGGAGGATGGATGAGGCAGTGATTCTTTGCCTCTGATTACATTGTGACAAATAAGTAAATAAAGGGCTATAGAATGTTATAAGCTTGTCTGAAAAGGTGTGTTTTAAGAGTGCGTTTGAAGATGTCCAGGTTTGGAGCATGACGTACAGGCTGTGGAAGAGAGTTCCAGATAAGGGCTGATGCTCGTGTAAAGTCCTGGATGCGAGCATGAGAGGAGGTGATCAGCTTAGAGGCCAGGATAATTTCTTGGGAGGAGCGAAGGTTGCGGGAGGGACAATATCTTGAGATTAGTGAGGAGATGTATGGAGGAGACAACTCGTGGAGGGCTTTGTATGTTAGAGTCAGGAGTTTGAACTGGATCCTCTGGGTAATGGGTAACCAGTGGAGAGAACGGCACAGTGGGGCTGCATCGGAAGAGCGTGTGGAAAGGTGAATGAGGCGGGCCGCTGCATTTAGAAGGGATTGGAGAGGAGCTAGCCTGTTTTTTGGTAGGCCACAGAGCAGGGTGTTGCAGTAGTCTAGGCGGGAGATGATTAAGGCATGAACAAGCATTTTGGTGGCCTCTTGTGTGAGGAAGGGACGGATACGGAATATATTTTTGAGCTGGAAATAGCAGGTGGTGGTTAATGAGGCAATGTGAGGTTTAAAGGAGAGCTCTGAGTCAAGTATAACCCCCAAGCAGCGGGCCTTAGTGGTTGAGGTTATTGGGGTGTTGTCTACCGTTATGGTTGCTATTGGTGGGGGTGTAGATAGCAATGGTGGAAAAATCACAATTTCCGTTTTAGTCATGTTGAGTTTGAGGAAGCGGGAGGACATGAATGCAGAAATGGCACGTAGACAGTCGGGGACTCTGGATAGTAGTGAGGGCAGGTCAGGAGCTGAGAGATAGATTTGGGTGTCATCCGCATAGAGGTGATACTGGAAGCCAAAAGAGTTAATTAGTTGTCCCAGGCCACGGGTGTAGATTGAGAAAAGAAGTGGCCCAAGAACAGAGCCTTGAGGTACACCAACAGACAGTGGGTGTGGAGAGGACTTGGTGTTAGAGAAGGAGACAGTGTAAGAGCGTCCAGAGAGATAAGAGGAGATCCAGGAATGTGCTTGTCCCTTGATTCCTAAAGATGACAGTGTCTGCAGTAGCAGAGCATGATCAACCGTGTCAAAGGCAGAGGAAAGGTCAAGGAGTATTAGAATGGAGAACTGGCCTTTGGATTTAGCTACCAGTAGGTCATTAGCAACTTTCGTGAGGGCAGTTTCAGTGGAATGGTGTGTGCGGAATCCAGATTGAAAGGGGTCAAGTAAGGAGTTGGTAGAGAGAAAGGCAGACAATTCTGAATGGATGTGACGTTCCAGCAGTTTAGGAGCAAAGGGGAGGAGCGAGACAGGACGGTAGTTGGATAGAGAAGTTGGATCAAGAGAGGGTTTTTTGATTAGTGGTGTGATGATAGCTTGTTTGAATAAGGAAGGAAAAGTGCCAGTGGAGATAGAAAGGTTGAATAGAGTTGTTAGAGCGGGATTAAAGGAGGAGGAAAGCTGGGGGATTAGATGAGAGGGAATGGGGTCCAGGGCACAGGTAGTGAGATGCGCTTTGGAGATTAGTGAGGAAAGACACTGTTCAGTTAGTGTGGTGAAAGATGTTAGAGTGGGAGACTGGTCTTGTGGAGCGGGGGGAAGGCAGTTAGTGGTGGGTGAGGGTGCAGGCGGACAGAAGGAATTTATAGGTGACGGCTGTGCTGGTAAAAATGGTTGCGCGTTGAAGCTATTACGTATTGCATCAATCTTGCTTGTAAAGTATGATGCAAAGTTGTCGGCTGACAGACATGTGGTAGGGGGAGGAGGTGGGGGACGAAGTAGGGAGTTAAAGGTGTTGAACAATTGTTTTGGGTTGTGGGACTGTGAGGAAATGAGCGAGGAGAAATAAGACTGCTTAGCAGAAGTGAGGGCATCCCTGAGCTCCTGCATAGTTTGTTTATAGTGATTGAAGTCTTCTACAACAGCGCTTTTTCTCCAGCATCTTTCTGCCACCCTGGAGTGCCTTTTCAGCTGTTTGATTTGTTCAGTGAGCCAGGGCTGCCGGTTAGTTTGGCGGGGGCGGGTGGTGGTGAGTGGAACGGCTGAATTCATGGCAGAGGAGACTACATTAAATAAGTAACTGGATGCTGCCTCAGGGTCAGTGTAGGAAGACAGGGTACTTAGAGGTTGCAAGGCCTCAGTCAGGGAATTCACATCCAGGTTGCGGTAATTCCTGCACGTGACTGTATGGTGTAGTGTTGGAGGAGTTGACGGTAGAGAAGAATTGATTGAGAAGGTAAGAAGGTTGTGGTCTGAGAGGGGAAGCGGAGTGTTATGAAAGCTTGATATAGAACAGAGGCGGGTAAAGACAAGGTCAAGAGTGTGGCTGTCTTTGTGGGTGGAAGTGGAGGACCATTGGGCGAGGTCAAACGAGGAGGTGAGAGAGAGCAGTTTGGTGGCAGTAGGGCAATTAGTATCGATGGGTATATTAAAATCTCCAATGATGATAGAGGGTATATCAGTGGAGAGGAACTGGAGAAGCCATGCTGAAAAGTGATCAATGAAAGTAGAGGCTGGACCGGGCGGGCGGTAGATAATAGCAATCTGAATGTGGTATGGAGAGTAGAGACGGACAGCATGAACTTCAAAGGATGAGAGTGCGGGCAGTGGTGTGAGTGGCTTAAAGGAACAGTGTTCAGAGAGGAGGATCCCTACCCCCCCTCCATGTTTGTGACCAGGTCTAATGCAAGTCAACGGCATCAAATTTTTGTACGATTTTTCAAATGCAAATTTATGTAGAAAAAAAATCAGCCAGAACATATGCTTTTTTTTCTGCTACAGACATGCGACTGGCTGCCAACTGTCTATTGACTAATCAATATGGCACAGCAAATGCACATTGCACAAGCCTGCCAGAATATGCAGGGTCCAAACCAACTCACTGCTATGACCTACAGGAGTTGGCCCATGCAAAATTATTTGCATCTCAACAAGGGCACCACGCTGGTAGCGCTGACAGCACTCCAAGCAATGACATCACTTAAGAGCCTAGTGATTGCACTCCCGGGGGGGGGGGGGGCAGAGAACCACAGACAGCCCACTCCAAAGCTTGGTCACCTACCGAGGGGGGGGGGGCATCTATATATACTCTTCCCCCCAAGGAAACCCAGGGTATGTTTAATTGTTTTTATTTTAGTGGTCTCTGGTACACTTCAATTCAAAGGGTAAATTTTAAATTACGTCTTTAAAAAAGGAGCAGGGATATACAAATGACCTTGTATTCAACGTAGCAGGCAGTCATGTAGCCCTTCCAGGTAAGCAGGTTCACTTTTTCTGGTTTTATAAAGGTGCACCTTTCATTTAAGAGTTATGGAGGAGGCTGCCATATCAGTTTCCTTATGATAATGCAAGTTTTCTGGCTATAATTTTCATCCGCTGACTGTAATGTTTCCTCAGTGTCTCCCATGGAACAAGTTAGAAGATCATGAGAGTCATAAGAAAGTCACAATATCTGATTTGTATACATGCTCTAGGTGTGATTTAGAAAGTATTATAGCCAGTGAATCAGCACTGCAGCCAGGAGCTCTGACTCTTGTATAGTTTTATATAGAAAATCTTACTGCAATACTCCTGTATGGAACCTTTCCCGCATCATTATTTTTATCACAGTGAATTAGGCAGAGTACATTTGGGCAGCATAATTTGCATGCCATTCGTTTTGAGGCCCAATAAATTAGGAGTTGTGTGTACTTTAGATGAAAATGTCCTGGGCCACAAGCTCCACTGTGCCAGCATTTTCAAGGTGATAGCTAAGAAATCTTGACAAACAGTGTTATTTATTTACCAATCCAGCAAATGGTAAAAACATTCTTCCATGACATAATATAGTTGTGAATATTGTATTATTTTCAGTTTGAGTTAGTTGAAAGCATTGGAGTATAGCTAGTGTACTAGCAGAAACTATTCAGAGGCCAGTTAGACCCAATATTGAATAAGGTAAATTCTAAAAGCAGTCATGTTTATTAGTGTAAATTATAAGTATTAACTTTAGAGTGTATATATATATATATATATATATATCGTTTTTTTTAATTAACAACTATAGTGAAGCTGAGCACCTATCCATACAGGCTTAACCTCCCTAGTGTACATTTTCTGCAGGATTTCTGTGCAAAAAGTGGTTCAATTCATTTTCGTGAAATGTTTGCTTGCAACTTACTAAAATCCATCAAGCAAAGGGTCTAGTATCCATTTTGAGTATAATAAAAATTTCATACAAAAACTATGTAAAAAATCAAATTAAAATTTTTATAATAAACTTTTTAATCACAAATAGAAAAATCCTCCTCAAATATGGATGAAGAAATAAATCTATGGATGCAGAAATAAATACTGTACAGTGTTTACCTAAAACATCTCTCTTGTGTGGTACAACTAAGGACCAGTTCACAAGGACACTTCCACTTAATTTACTGCCGTTTATACAAAAGCAGCATTTTGATCTTTATTTTTTCCACTGTCTGGAAGCAGCAGGGTCTAGTCGTTCTGGGGTCCATTAGCGCCGCACCCCTTTGTCCCCCTGCGGGATGAAAAATGACAATCGCTGGGAATCGCCACTGAAAGTCGACAAATGCTTTTCTGCACACTTGCAGAAAAGCATTTGGACTAGACTCTGGGCAGGTGATTGAGACATCCGCCTGAACCCGCCACTAAAGGTCCATACACACGCTGGTCTGAATTCTGAGTGGTGCACCATAACCACTGCCATGGCGGGGGTGGTCATTATGGTGAGACCAGCGTGACTACATCAGGCACACAACGATTGCATGAAGATCCAGCGTGTTAGATTTTTAGCAATGCCTGAGCACAGCACAATAGCATTGTTCTTGCTGCTCACACCACCAGAAACTGTTGTTAGTGCACTGTCGCCTTTGGCTGCTGAAGCCTCTGTTGCATTGCATGGGGGGGGGGCGAAGGGATGACAAGTGCATCTGACTTAGCGGCTTCCAGCGGGTGGGGAGGTGCCAAGAACAATGCCGTTGGGTCATGCTTCGGCATAGCTAAAGATTCAACATGCCAGATCTTTAGGGATCCTCATTGGGCCATTGTATACACTCTGGTCTTCTGCAAAACTCTTAGCCATGGTGGTCGTTATAGTCCATCACAGCTGAGTTCAGACCAGTGTGGCAATAAGTGTCATTCTCTGTACAATATACAGTATGGTATTAGATTCCAGAAGTTTTCTGTAATGCTTCTGTAATTTTCTGTAATGCTGTAACATGTGCCTACTACCAGTAGGTGGTGCGCTTACACTATTATAACGCTTTCCAGGCCAGTTTTCAGCGTGGACAAAGCTTACTCATCTATACCATTTGTAGCAAGTTTTTTTTTTAACAACGAGTCAACCTCGTCCTTACCACCAGGGAGGCTATGATCTCTAGTGCCTGAGTTTCTTGTGAACTGGTTTAGGTCTAACTCCTTCCACCTGAAAGGTGACCTGAACTTTGTATCTTGTTGTGTCTTGGGCTTGGTTCCCACATAAATCTGTACATTTCCAGTCCAGACTAGTCCTGTTCAGTTCTCTCAGCTTTGCATTAGTTTTGCATCAGTTTTCTATCAGTTTTATCTGACAAGATTGGAACTGTACACCTTTAATGTGTAAACATACCCATAGAAACGGATGCAAAACTGATACAAAACAGGACAGGACTGGACTGCATCATAAATGTACACATTCTATGTGTGAACCAAGCCTTAGAAAATTCATACAAAACTGACACAAGACTGACAGACAGGACCATAAATGTATACCTTTTATGTGTGAATCAAGCCTTAAACTACTCATACAAAACTGATGCAAGGCTGGCAGGACTGGACCGGGAATGTATAGATTTTTATGTGAACCAAGCCATAGAAAACTCATGCAAAACTGATACCAATTGTCAAAAACTGACAGGACAGGACAGGACTGGACACCTTTTATGTGTGAATCTAGTCTAAGAGACTTTGTAGCTATGGTTAAATTCAGGCCTTTGCTACTTAGTCCTGTCTATGATCATGTTTCTAATCATTAGCACAGCTTTTGCTGGTATGGAGTGGAGGATATGTTTGCACTTTTATGAGATTAGTTTTGACACACTATCTTGTCTCGTGACAATTTTATGATATGTGCGCTTAGTCTTTAAATAGTGAGGACCAGTTGCTATTGTGCAACAAACTGCTACTTTTCCATAACTTTGCTATGTCTTATGTGCAGCTACATCATTTCTTTAACTGTATAACCTCATCTGCATTCTGGAACAGCAAAATTGCTAGAAAGTGTGCATGCAAGCTCTGCCTACTACTGCAGGAAATAGCAGGAACAGCACTCAGGATAGGTTCATCATGATCATTAATGCCGTACCTGATGTCATGACCATTGTTTTCCATCACCTTCTGCCATATACTGTATTCTACTGTAATGTAGGGCTGCTGGGAATTGTAGTTGGTCATCTATTTTTGACCCATTATATAGGTATTCTGTCAACCATCTAATAAACACATCAACCTGATAGTTATTACAATTGGCCTTTTTCTGATTTCAAATTAAGTTGAACATTATCCTCTCTGGCGGTGATCCTGAGCTACGCTCAGGCTAGCCGCTGGAAGCTCTATTCAGAGTATTGTGCCCAGCAGGAACTCACCTCCTCGATAGCCGTTCTCCTTCCTGTCCTTGGAGGCTCTGAAATACTCTGGTGAGATCGCAGTAATTGATCTCTCCGAAGAGTTACAGCGCCACCTGGAGGATGGAGGTAAAATTGCAGCACTGGAGCCCAGGGAGGTAATTGAGAGAGGGGACTGCTACTGGCATTCTGGCTGCATGATTTTTTCCTGATTATAGGGTCTGAAACATCTTAAAAAGACCCCAAAATCTGGAAATAATCATACCGCCTGGAGGGTTAAGGATAGGCTTAGGTGAAAGGTTAGAACTATTATCTCTCTGATACAAAACTATTAAAGTGTATGCCTCTTTTTATTGAGCTTGTTTCCAATTTGAAAGCTGCATACAGTATAAAGCTATACTTACCTGGGGCTTCTTCAAGCCCCCAGAAGTCTGTGTGATCCCTCGCCACAGTTCCGCTGCACTCCCGTGTTCAGCTGTGTCCTACATTGCTCACATGGGATCGTGCACCTCTTGTGATTGCACTCCCAAGGCCGAGGGCATTCTGTGCATGCGCAGTGCTCCCGACCATGGGAACACATTTGCAAGAGGTGCGTGTGTGTGCTTCTGCGCATGCACAGATGCCAATCATTTCAGAAGGGACAGCTAAACTCTGAAGCACAGAGTAACTGCAGCAAGGGACCACACAAACTTCTATGGGCTGGAAGAAGCCCCAGGTAAGCAAGTCTTTATATGCAGCTTTCACCTCGGATATCCTTTAAGAAGAACATCTGTAGGCTTACTGTCTGATAAGACTTTTGCCCAGGTTGTTTGATCTACTTTAAGGCCAATATATTTTGTTACTGAAAACAAAAGGTCAAATTATGTTCTGTTTTCCCTCAGAGATATTCAGCATTGCTTTCCTTATATTTATATATATATATATACAAGACAGCTTTGTGTCAGTCAGGGCAGTTTCTAGGCTAAAATTGCACCCAGGGCGAGGGTGTAAAAATTGCGCCCCCTTTCCGCCACCCCCGTGGACTCGCGGACCCTTACTCTTTAGGAACAGAAACACAGCCACAGGTCACAAGTAGATCTGCCTACTTTCTAGTGACCAGCCGCTCATCCAGGAGGAAGCAGGAAAACACCCAGGTGAGGAGAGCCCGGAAAGCGTACTCCTCCATGGGTGCCGCGCACTCACAGCCTGCAGTACCGCTACAAGACATCAGGTGTCATCTCGCAGTGGTGACGTGATGATGACTTGAAGTCTGATGCAGGCAACCTAGGAGGAGTCAAGGAAGGTGATTGCGCTGGTAATATTCTTCTTTCATTTGACTGCACCGCGCGTCACCAGCTCCCTAGCGGTAATGTCCTTCTGCCTGCACCCCCCCTTCATCTACTTGCCGGTCTGTGCCCAGTGCGGTCGCTTTGCCCGAACTGCCCAAGAAACGGCCCTGGTGTTAATTTTATGTATTTGAGCAGTGAATAGGCAGAATGCAGTTTAAAAAACCAAGAAATGATTAGCTGAAGGAAAGAATCCAACAGTAGGTGTGGAAAGAAGTGCACAAAGCCAGTAGTCCTGACCTTAGTTACTGTGCGTATGTGCGCACCGTTATTGTGGGTATGGAAGGAAATAGTGAGAGCTGGTTTGAAGGTGCTGTGGAGTGAGTGAGTAGTGAGTGAGTGAGTGAGCACATGGAGCATTATTCAGGAGCTGGAAAGAAGATGGTGAGGCTTATTAGGATGTTCGGGAATGTAAGGGCAAGGGTGCTGGGGGAGAGAGGGGCTTATTAAGAGTCTGGAGGAGATTCCAGTAGGGACTAGGAGAGAATAGAGGGTATAGAGGGTCAGAGGACAGAATCACAACTATAAAGGGTGCTGAGGAGTACAGAGGGGGCTGAATGATGGAGTGTTGTGAAGAGGGCATGAGTGAGAAACTTACCTCTTACCGCTTAATCTAGTGCAGCATCTCAATTCTTTCCACTTGCTTTCATGCTGTGCTTGGGAGAGAATCACTGGCTACACACAGGCATATTGCTGTGGGTGGAGCTTTGGGGGGTCTGTGGGAAAACCTTAATGCTAGTTTGGGAGCAGAGCTTCATGGTGGTCCTGTCACTAGGGATGGTCGCTGGATTCCGCGGATTCAGCGGATTCCTGCCAGAATTTGGTGAATTGCTAGATCACTATCGTGGAATTTCCGCGGAAAAATCTGAAATTCTGCGGAATTTTACGGAATGCAAATTTTTTTTCCCTCCAAACTGATTTCTGCCTAAAAAGAAATATTTGTGCTCGACAAACCTCCTTGCTTGCTTGTCTCTTTAGGACTTGATGCCATTGAAGTGAATTTTCAGCTTAAAACCATCAACGGCTACCGGCAGAATTTCACAGGCAATTTCGGAATTCTGCCGGATTGAAAAAGCAATTCCGTTCTGACCAAACGGAGCGGAATGACCAATTTATGCCCCAAATTGCGGAAAATACAATTCCGCGGAAAGTGGTGACATCCCTACTAGAGAGAGAGAGATAGAGAGAGAGAGCTGAATCTACATGGCTATGTTGGTGGTATAATGGTTAGGATAGCAGCCTACCAAGCGGTAGGCCTGTGTTTGATTCCTGGCCAATGTATGTGAGTTGGCTTTTGACATCCTACAAATCCCTAATCAAGCTAATTTTTCACTTGGTTATATCACAATGGTACATACTAGGCTGGCTTCAGCATGTAGCATTGTAGTGTGTTGTGTTGGTGGTATAATGGTTAGGATAGCAGCCTACCAAGCGGTGGGCCTGGGTTCAATTCCTGGCCAATGTATGTGAGTTGGATTTTGACATCCTACAAATCCCTAACCAAGCTCATTTTTCTCTTGGATATATCACAATGGTACATGCTAGGCTGGCTTTAGCATGTAGCATTGTAGTGTGTTGTGTTGGTGGTATAATGGTTAGGATAGCAGCCTACCAAGCGGTAGCAGCCTACCTCCGGGAGGAGGGAGGGAGAAGGGAGGAAAAAAAGGACTAAGGGAATAGTTAAGAATAGGTTCGATGGGTACCATATAGCATAAAAAGGTTCCATTTGCGATTACTTTCATTTTTCCATCGGAATCCGGAATTCCACGGAATTGTGCAAAAATCCGGTGGATTTTTCATAGCGACGGAATTAAGCACTGGCGGAATCCGCAAATTCATCCCTACCTGTCACCCATTCCCCTAAAAAATTGTGGCACCCCATATTGTGGCACCCTGAGCAAGCGCTTGTGTAAGGTATAGATAAAACCTTGATGCTGCAACCACAATTTTTGTTCAGCACCAGGGAGTCAACCAGTCCACACCCGTATTCACCAAGGGTGTAACAACAGTCCAGAATAGAAAAAGACTGGGTCTCGACCTGGATTTTTTGCCGATTGGCCAATTTTATTGTGCAGAAACCACAGTGCAAAAACACAACGTTTCGACCTAGTGGTCTTTATCAAGCACTTGATAAAGACCACTAGGTCGAAACGTTGTGCTTTTGCACTGTGGTTTCTGCACAGTAAAATTGGCCAATCGGCCTAAAAATCCAGGTCGAGACCCAGTCTTTTTCTATTCTTAAGCGCTTGTGTAAGTCAGGGCAAAGGCCAGCCCTGTTTTTATGATTATACAGTATTTTCTCTTTGAACTTTGAAGAAATGTAGATATATGTGCTGTTAGAACACTATATACATATACAAGATGTCCTGCACTGTGGAATATTTCAGAGGACGTGGTTGGAAGCCAAGATTGATACCTGTGCTGACCAGGAGGATAGTGAGAGAGGTGAAAAAGAATCCAAGGATCACCACCAAGGCCATCCTGGTGAATCTGGGCTTAAACACAAATTGAATTGTTTGGTCACAATGATGTTTCCTTTATTTGGTGTAAAAAAGGAGAAGCCTTCAACCCAAAGAACACCATCCCCACCGTCAAACATGGTGGTGAGAACCTAATGCTCAAAGTCTTCAAGTTCTTCTATTGTATATTAAAAAGCAGCTGCAGTGACAGACTGCTATTTCGGGCTGTATAGTCCTTTCAGAAGAAGAAAGGGCTATACAGCCTGAAACAGCGGTCTGTCACTGCAACTGTTTTTAATATGCAATAAAAGAGCTTGAAGACTGTGAGGTGGTGCTAACCTGTACTTTCTTGTGGACTGTGTGTACCCCTTTAGACACGAAGGATGAGGTTGTGGCACTCAGTTTAATCTTTGTTGGTGCTCCGGTCTCTACAACTGTCTATAACTGACAGAACTGCACATAGGGCCGTATGCAATTCACTTTTTCACCTGTGTTTTCTCCGAGGTGATATTTTCACAACTTGTAAACAAAATTCCTTCCATACCCCCAACAAGCAAATAAATACTCAAAATAATATTGTTAGTACTTTTTCACCTACTTTTTGGTACATTGCAAAGTGCTAAAAAGTTAATTTAAATTGAAGACGAAAAATTATCTCCTAGGAGAAAACTCAGGAGAAAAAGTTAATTGCAAATGGGCCATAGTGTGAATAAACCCTTAGCATGAGCCAGGCTGGGCACCAGATAGCTACATTTATGCTGGGTAAAGGTCACTTTCATTCCAATTAAATCATGATGTAACAGGACATGTAGTTTTAAAAGGTCAATGTGGAATTTCACTTTAAGAGTTATGATTTGTTTGTTCATGACAATATTACTGTAGCCCCTTTCAGGGGACGAAGTGTTTTTTTTTAATTTTACTGACATTTTGTGTTTATGTTCACGCCAGCAGCAATTCCTCTCAGTCGGACAGGAATAAGAGTCAAAACAGGTTACATTACTTTACTGTTTTTATGTTAGTTAATATATGTAATGGCTTGTTTAACCGATTCCGGACCACACTGATTGAAATCTACGCCCTGTTTTGCACCTGTTATTTATGCCAGTATGTAGATTTCAATCCTCTCCACCGCACGCTCCCGACGCTCTCTCGTTGCTGGTTAGTATGACGTCAGAGCTCCCTGAGTCAGCCAGGAGCCGGTTTTATTGGCTTCTGACCCTGTGATCACTGTGAGCTAATCTCATTGACTGCTGGTACAGTAGGAGTTAAGCACTAGAAGAAAATATAACATTTTCTAACTATTGTCATTGACATGCTATGTGCTAGAGCTGCTTAGAACCTGCAGAAGGAGGGGTGGTGAATACATTACATTTACATCATAATATGACTTTAATATTATCATTGTCAACAAGGAAAGCTTATATACATCAACAGCATAAAGTTTTAGCTTAAAGAAGAGTATAATTGTAAAGTAGTGTAACATACTTTCAAAGTCTTTGCATTCAGCAAATTGAGGCACGTTTACTGAACATTCTAATGGAAGCCATTAAAAGAAAAAGAATGTCTGGGGAAGAGAGTATGGGGAGCTGTTACATTTTACTTTCTGTACAACTTCTCCGGATACTTAAAAATACTATTAATTTTCTCTTAAATTCTAATTAGAATAACTATATCAATTTCAGAGTTAGGAGATGAATAGTGTGGTCTATTTAATTAATGAAAATGAATCAATTATCTTCTGGTGGAAATTAAAATTATTAATCTTTGCCCAGCTACTTGATTTTCATCAACAAGAAGAGAAAAAGCCATGTAAATCTCTGTTCAGCAGAGGAAGAAAATAAAGTAGTTTGTACTGTATGATAGCCTGGCCATATTTACTCAATAAATAGCTTATGCTAACTTTTATAACTTGAAAGAAAGTCAAATGTTCATCTGCCTCATCAAAAAGTTGGAAATTATTCAAGTTTGAAAGGGTTTTTTGGGGTTTTGATTTTTGCAAAAACATGCCTGTTACCAGTTGCATTGAGTGGGCATTTGTAATATTTTGGCTCCCAATAAGATAATAATCTAAATATGCAAACAATAAAAAAGCCCCATTGTGTGGGATTGGCACAATTGCTAATTCATCAATGCACTGTTTTTCTCTATTTATGTTATGAGCCAAATTCACCCAATGGAAAGTTTCAATCTCTTAATGAAAGCTACGCAATTTTATTAAGTTGCTACAGAAGAGGAGTATGACACTGCCTACACAGAGGTTTTTCTTTGTGGCTGTTTTATGCCTTTATTCAAAACTGTGCTTCCAGCGTTTACTTTAGGATCAGTTATCAAACACAGATAGCACATATATTATATTCAAGCATACATGTAGAAAAGTACCCAGGTAATTATTTCACCAGATGCAAAATAAAAGATATTGTATTAATATTGATACATGTACAGATATTTAACCGTCATATTTAACCAATTAATCATCTTCCCTAACATAATATCTCACACTAACCCTCCCCTACCTATGCCTAACACTAACCCCTCCACCTACATCCAACACTAACCTCCCATCTAACTATGTTTAATGATGCAGTTGATTCAGGTAAGGCTACACAATAGCCAAACCCTGATGCCCACAGAACCATGAGCGCCACTTACTCATCCCCACTGCTTTTCCCCCCATTATTGGGTACACAGTAGCTGAACTTGCCTTGTTATTGCCCCCTACTGCTGCCACTGTCCAGAGTTAAGCTAAAACCCAGAGTCCAAATTGCTTAGAGGGTCCTGCCATTGCTTAGAGGGTCCTGCCATAGACATTATGGTCTACAGTGACACAAAATCATATGAAAAGCAATTTTCTCCTTGACAACTCAAAGTGCATGGTAATCGTTCACTCTGTAATCTGTCCTAAGTGTATGCATGTGTGTGTGTGTGTGTGTGTGTGTGTGCGTGCGTGCGTGCGTGCGTGCGTGCGTGCGTGCGTGCGTGTGTGTGTGTGTGTGTGTGTGTGTGTGTGTGCGTGCGTGTGCGTGTGTTTGTTTGTAGACCCATTTACATACAATATGCACCCTTTCACAGTTGAAGGGGAAGCCAATGAACTTATCAATATGTACATCAAAGTCTAATGCCCTGTTTTTTTGGAAGGTAATCAATTAACAATCAATATGTCTTTGTGATGTGAGAGGAAACCCTTGCAAATACTAGTACAACAGAGTGTCCAGGTTGGGAACTAAAGGGGCACTATGGCAGAAATATGTTGTTCTTATTACTCTGCTAATATGTAGATAACCAGTTAATCAGTTTTCAAGAGCTTTCTATTTGAAAGCCTTCTGGAAGTGCTAATTTACATCATATGACAGCTTTTCTCCATCAGTAAGGAGCCATGCTGATATGGTAGTCCCCTCCCCACTTGGTTTGTTCTAACTGCCTTCTCCTCTGTCTCTCTCTCTCACACACATAGACAGAAGTTT
This sequence comes from Hyperolius riggenbachi, assembly GCF_040937935.1. Classification (NCBI taxonomy): domain Eukaryota; kingdom Metazoa; phylum Chordata; class Amphibia; order Anura; family Hyperoliidae; genus Hyperolius; species Hyperolius riggenbachi. The sequence goes on along the minus strand of NC_090648.1, from coordinate 186,799,262 downwards.
TAACCGCTCCAATTATTCTTGCACACAGGGCTCTGAAAGTATTGCTGTTAAGTGTAGTTGCTGATAGATATGCAAATAATCAGGTGGCTATATTAGAAGCCCCAGGATTGAATGCACAGGCTCCTGTATCAAAGGCAGTTCCTTCACCACTATAGTCTCTTGATTCTGTAGTGTACATCAGAATAAACATTTGCTGAGGATAATATCAGTAGGTTATTGGTGGATCAAATAAGGCAGACAGAGATGTATAAATAGATGAGGCTAAACAATAAAAGGTAAGAGTGCTATAAACAATTCAATTTTTATTAACATGCATCTTAAGGAGTTATAAGAAATTCATGAAGAAATGGCTGACAGCATGTGTTTTTTTGTTTTCAGGCTAGAGGGTTACAAGCTAAGAATGACAAAATAAAGCTCTCTGCATACAAGTGATATTGTAGTTCAAAGGAACAAGTATGTTTGCCAAACAAGAAGGGGAAAAGACAAAACAATGCAGATCCAAAAATAAGAGACTTTGGTACCTGTGTGGTAGGAAAGTGAGAAAAAAAGGAATCATCATTGAAAATGATCTTGCACTAATAATAGACAGGGGAAAGAGAACCCAGAGAAGTGTTGGAAATACTAATATATTGCAGAGGGTGGAGTACAAGAGGTTTTCCAGCAAATGTGGTGGAAAGTTCCAGAAGAAAGAGAGTAAAATTGTAATTGTGGTTAAGTCAGGAGGTTACTCCTATGAACACCACTACTTTATAATATGGTGTGAGATGTAGGACTCGAGTAGTAACTTAGGAAGTGCAACCCCCAGTTGTGCCCCCCCCCCCACAAACACACACACAAAGAAGAAGAAAATAAAACAGGAGAAAACCTGAAAAAAATGGAGAAGAGAACCGGGACAATAATTAGAGAAACAGTTTAGAAGGGAATTCCTTTAACCCCTAGCTTACCACTCCACGCCAATTGGCGTGAACGCGGCTACAGCCCCAGGCTCACTCCAAACTTGCCGTGAATGGCTGCGGGCGGGAATTGCAGGAGATCGCGCGCCAATGCGCCCGCATCTCCACTCTGATGACGGAGCTCCACTCCGCCTTCAGTCTCCCAGCGACGATCGCCACTCGGAGACTGTTAGACGGCAAAACCGCCGTCTAAGAACATTGTACAGCAATGTGATCTACAGCAGCGCTGTACTGGGGACAGCCATGTGACACGGCTGTCCCCCTGTCAGACACAAAAGGGATCGGCTGTCATAGGCTGAAGCCTATGATAGCCGATCACGCTGATTGGCTGGTGGGGGGAGGGAGGGACGGATATAAAATAAGAAAAAATAGCTACATTTATTTATTTAATACATATTTATTAAAAAAAAACATTGGGGGAGTGATCAGACCCCACCAACAGAAAGCTCTGTTGGCGGGAGGAAAAAGGTGGAGGGAATCACTTGTGTGCTGAGTTGTGCGGCCCTGCAGCGAGCCCTTAAAGCTGCAGTGGCCCAATGATCAAAAAATGGCCTGGTCACTAGGGGGGTTTAACACAGCGGTCCTCAAGTGGTTAATATGTGTACAAGTATAATTTAGAGCTTTTAGTTATAATAGTATTTTGGTACTTATTGTATTGAAATTCTTTATTTATTCTGTGTTTTCCTCAAAAATATTTTTCCCACTGCCACTGCCACTGCAGGATATTTCTGACATTTTGTATGTTAAAAGCTGCAATATATAATGTAAACATTCAAAGATGTGCCTCTTGCATGCTTCAGAACAGCTTTGTGAATACTAATATTTAAAGAGTATTTCTTTTGAGACAGGTGCAACATGGTGTGTTTTTTTTTTCCTACTTCCTTTCTTTAAGTTATATGAAATTGGTACAAAGCACTAAGCTTAGATATGACTTTGCAAACACAAAACAATTTGTACGAGCAAAAGGAAAAAAATAGATTTTTGATTTAGAACACTTTAAAAGCCATTTAATAGCTGTAAAAAATATTACAGATTGCTTTAAGCAATAGCAGTTTTGCCAAAATAAAATTGTTCTCGCTGAGATTGCTCAGGACAAGTAGCACCATTGTAAATTTAATATAAAATGCTTAAGTGTAGGTAGAAAAAAAGAACTGTTATCAAAATAAAGATTTTAAATATTCAGAAGCTACGAGCTAGTTCCCAAGACTTTTGTCAAGGATTGGAAAAAGTATGTAAAGTATTACTGAAATATTGTGATATTCCAGCAGCTATTTCTGTTGTCACTTGCCACCCTTCACTCGACGAACATAACAGTCTGTTCCACTGAAGGTTACTGTACCAGCCAGGTGACACCACTATACAATAAGGCTATAAGCACACATAGATTTGAAATCGGAGCCGGTAGACTCGGGCGCAAGATACAGCCGGTATATGGCTGATCCTGCTTCTGCACAAGTCCGAGCCGCGTTAATTACTATTCCCCCTCCAGGCTGCCATGGATAGTGGGGGAATGATATATAATTCGGCTTCCAGCGATTGCTGGAGGCCGAATTATTGTGTTTTTAAACAACGTCGACTCTTTCTTCTGACGGCACCGACGTTACTCACTGAGCGCCGCTGTAAATGTGATTCCCATTATACTCTATGGTGGCGCCGGCTGCGCCCAAATCTAGCAGCGCTGAAAAGCACTGTTCCGATAAGCACAGTGAGTAGAGCCACCTTACAATATTCTGCATTTAATGAAGGATCATGTGATCTAGGTATTAGGGATGGTAAGGTTTCTTCTCTATTCACTCAACCATACTGATGGAACTCTGCATTATGTCCCAGTCTTTTTTATATAATTAAAAATATTTAAAAATGCTTTGAGAATAAATGTAAGGGCATTCATATTTTTGTGCAAGAATCTGGTTAACATAGATTTAATGTGGAACAAAACTCAGAACTCCTCTGCTCTAAAAGATTAGCCACAGCATGAAAACCTTTATGGGAAAAAAGGTCTTCATTACAATTTATGGAAATCTTCAGAAAACCTGAATTTTTAACTTGGATTTACTTTTACAGGGAGCACTGCAAAAGTGTTCACACAGAAAGTGGTGCAACTACAATTCATGCCCCCCCAGCGAAACTATGATGCCCCCTTCCCCCCAATATTATCTTGCAACCCCTTGGTGCCCCTTTTGGCCTTGGGGCCCATCTCACACGGGTCATAAAGCAAATGTGGCTATCATGATCTTCACACCCATAACAAGGGTAGCCAAACCATTTGATCTGAAGTATAGTCCCCTGTATCGCAGGATGGGGAGGTTAGTAGATTGGGCTCCCACAGCCCTGGGCTCCCCTGCGATCGCAGGTGCAGCTCCCCTCTAGTTATGCCTCTGTACATGGAGAGCTGCCTAGACAGAGATCTCCTGCAGTCTATTCACAGTTGCTGACTAGAATTACTACTTAGACCCAGCTAATTAAACACAGAACACAGAGAAGGGAATTGTTCAGTAACTTTGTGAAATAAAGATTTTTCATTGTGTGCCGTGCAAGAGTTTGGGTCCGCTTTAAAGAAGGACTGTAATGAAAATTACAGAATAAAAATGGCTTATTTTTTTACAATATTCATTTATAGGTTATTTAGTCAGTGTTTTCCCATTGTAAAATCTTTCCTCTCCCTAATTTATATTCTGAAATGTATCACTGGTAGCGACATCTTTAGTCCTGCCAGGTAATCTGTACGGAATGCTCGTTTACTGAAAGTTCTATGCACAGATGGAGATATTCTTTTCTTGGCAGTTGGAAAAAGTGGATACTTACCAAAATCCAATGAGGTTCACAGACAGCAAACTGTCAAGACCATGGTCATGACATCACACTGTGGGAGGGGTTTCACCACAATATCGGCCACACGGACCCCTATTATGGTCTATTTGAGAAAAGGTAAAGATTTCTTACGGGAATGGGGGTATCTGCTACTGATTGGGATGAAGTTCATTCCTGGGTTAGTTACTCTTTAAAAGCATAGTCTAAAATATTAAAAATGAATGATCTTTTACATTATTAATTAAGGAATGATGACTGATAGGTGTGCTGTAACAAATAGTTTAACTTTTAAGGCTATTAAATAATACATTTAAGGTGGTAAAGCTGCAAGAGTCTTGTTCCATGACATTTAGATGTTCCTCAGACTCAGGTAATTTCCATAACAAATGTATCATTAAATGGGTGTTTGTACTACAGCATGATTACAACATCTTTTGGCATTAAACAGGAACACATGAAGATGTTAGGCAACTGTTAATGTCAAAGAAATCATTATTTTGTTACCATGCATATCTGTAATTGAGTACTTTAAGAGGTAATAGAGTTGCATTTTAAATTTTCACTAGGTGTTTCCATGGTGATATTTGTGGTGATGTTGACTTTTGATTTGCATTTCAAAATGTTAAGTAATTCATAAACTGAGGAGTATCAGCCAGTCTTTCCTTATCTATGTCCAGATATCATGTACACATCTTGTAACAGCTTCATCATTTACTACACATACAAATAGTTAGATATGTCAAGATAAAAACATTGAGTAGTACCATTTCAGATCTATAGTGCAATCTACCCTTTTGTATCAGATAGGTGAACCAAAAGATCTGACTGGCGGCATTTAGTTTCAATTCAAGGGTGTTTAATAAAGAAGAATACACATGAAAAAACACAATGATATAATGTGATCCCCACATGTGGGGTAATACAAGTTATTGCTTGTCATGTGACAGAGAACACATTTAATTTTAACACATAAAAATGTCTTCAGGTACATGACGTATATATACAATCAAATAGAGGTATAGTATGTTCTCTTATGCCTACATAGGAGAAACTGGGGGGAGGTAGGTATGGGAAGAACGAGGTAAGAATTGGAAGGGAAATGGGCAATGTAGGATAAAAGGATGTACCATGGGTGGAGGTACCACGTCATGCCAACGGTATCATCCAGTGGGAAAAAATAAGGTAAATTAGGGGGAGGGAATGTGGGGAAGGGAAAGGTGAGTATTGGACAAGTAGAACATTGTTTGAATTAAAACTTATTAAACATATAATGGGGAGAACAGTCTAATCCAAATCAAGGACATTAGATACAATGCAGTATATCATCATTCGTAATATATTTCCACAAGTTGTCAGGGGATCAGAAGTTCTATTCTAAGTATCTCCTTTTTTCACTTTCACTCCTTGCCTTTCATGCACTTCACTTTATAGGCTGCTCCTATCATTTATTTATTTTGTGCAGTCTGTTTTTATCATTGCAAATTATTATCAGCACTTAGCATTTTGTTCATTTTATATTATATCTATATACAATTTTTTTCACTGTTTGATGTAGGTACTGAACCCGGGTTCTACCACTGATGAGCTCTCATTTGATGCCCACCAAGGTGGCATTTATTATTATTGGAATGATCCTATATTTATCAATATATGTCTAGGATATATGAATTATTGCAGCTGGATGTTTTAGGACTATGTGGTCTTTTTAATTGTTTTTAATGTACATATTGAACTCCTATATGTGTCGATAGTTATCATATGTGAATATTTTTGGAATAAAACTTTTTTGTACCATTACTAATGGATTGGAGTGGTGCTATGTATATGGGCCTTCTTTTTTAATACTTGTAGTTCATTTGGTTTGGGCCCTAAGCACGCTCTATTTTTGTCAGTGCTGCGGACAATTTCTTAGTAGTATAGGGGATCAGAAGTTGTTAAGTGTGTATGAGAGACCAAGATTATCTTGAAAATTAATCCAAGGGTCCCATATTTTATAGAAATTTTGATCTCTATCTGTCAGTTTGCTGCTTTCCCACCAGATACCCCATAGATCTCCCTTTTGGTTGCAATTGTGGAAACATCTATCTGAGGTATTAGAATAAAATAAGTGAAGTTTTGTTGGAGTAAAATATATTCTATGGAATAGCTTAAAGGACGTTTCAATGGAGGAGTAAAATAGGGAATTCCTTAAAAGTGTTGAAGAACAGTGTGCCCACTTACTGTCTGAGATAGTAGTGTTGCAGTCTCTTTCCCAATCTAATTGTGCTTCTAATTTGGGTGGAGAGGGAGAGTGTGTCAAGGTAGAGTAAATCTCCAAAATTAAGCCTCTGTCCATAGGTTGATTTTTGCATCTTACCTCAAAAGGGGAGTCAATTTTATGGAGAAATTAAAAAACCTTGACATCTCCTCTAGCAGAACATTGTGGTCAACTCCAAATTGTCAAGGCATGGAAATATTAAAGGATGATAGGAATTTTCCTAGTGTAGTTAAGCCCTTGTGAGTCCACCATTGGAACTGGCGAGCCACCATTACGACCTGGGGGAAAGTTAGGATTTCTTAATATATTTGTCATACAGGATACTGGGGATTGCAAAGCACATATATATCTCATCTTGGACCACAGATTCAATGAGTGTGCAGAGATAGGTGAGAGTTTTTTGATGTGTGCATTATGAATTGTTGTGGACCACATTATACCTGGTAGGGACAGGGGACCAAGGAGGCAAGATTCTATTTCAACCCAAATAGGGGCAATGTATTTGGCATTTACAGCTGCCAGTTGAGATAACTGAGCAGCTTTATAATAATTAATTAAAAGAGGAGCATTTAGTCTCCCCTGGTCCCTTGTTCTAATTTAGTTTCAAAACTATTTATTAAACAACTAGAGTTTCACATACAAAGATAAAGAAAAGTAACGTAAGCATAAACAGTAAAACAGTGGAGATTAAGCCCAGACCAGTCCCAATCAGGAAGTCATACTAATACAGACAATTAGGAATGAGCAAATTGTAGACAAAGTACTTCAATGGGATGTAATACAAATATTGAGTATGTAGGAGGGCCGTGACTTCTCATACTAAAAAAATCTGCTCAAAATATAGTATACGATAGAACATTTGAATTTAAAGATAAGCATAGGAACCCAAATGAAGGAGCATCTTGTACCAGGACACTACCCAGAAAAAAGAAGATGGTTCCCAAAACAACATAGGATTACCAGGTATTCAAAAAGTATAAACACAAATATAGAACATGAAAGTCCAGGCAAAAAACAGTGAATTCTCCAACAGCGTGCAAGCACTTCATGAAAATAGACTGGCGGCATTTAGACAAAAATATAAAATTTGATTTCAAAAGTTTAAAATTCCATCCCAGGAAAATGAATCCATGTGTAATGATCGGTGTTACACAGAGAGGGTCTGATTACCAGTGAACTGCAGTATCACCGAGAATACAGAATATACCCGATTATTGGTGATCTGCAGTATCACCGATAATCAGATATATCTACTAACCTCTGGACACCTGAGATAACAAGTGAGTGTTAGGTGCAACAATAATACCTATGGTACTGCACCTCAGGAGAAGGTACAGGGGCAGTAAGGAGTACTGCACAGAAGTATGTTCCTTCCAATGGCCTAGACTCTCCTGGGGGAGGAGCCAGGCTGAGTGAAGGAAGGACAGAGCAAAAGTGACACCAAAGAGGGGGTGTCCCTAACAGGTCTGGGAACTACCTCTAACAGTAAGGCCAGTTCTCGTGGTAGGGCAAGCCAGGTCGTTAATACACAGACAGATAAAGTACAGATTCAGGAGACAGATACGTAATCCAAAAGACATGCAGGGTTCGGCAACAGGGTATCAGAATAACGAGGTACAGAGTCAGGAGGCAGATACAGAGTTCAGGAACGAGCAGAGTTTGGCAACAGGATATCAGAAATAGCAAGGTACAGAATCAGAGTTCAGAGGAATAGTCAGGCAGGCAAAAGGTCATAACAAATAATACAGATCAAATAATTCCTAACGCTAAGGTGTGAGGTCCTTGATCGTCAACACCTTTGGAAACTATGCTAGAACATAGATACAAACAAGGTCTGAGTGCTACCACGTTGTGATCGCAACGACAGACAACCAGAGAATGACCAGCACCCAGTATATATACATCAGCGCTTTCCAGCGCCTCCCCTAAGTGCTGGACCAATCAGGAGTGGTGGAATTGTCAGCTGACCACCTTGGTCAGCTGACCCTTTTCTGGCTGCCATATAAGCTCTGCCTCTCCGCGCGCATGCGTGTCATTCTGAATCTAGGTGGACTACTGGTTACAGCCCCACCTGTCAAGTCTTGCAATGTCTCTGCAGAGCCGTGCGCGGGGTTGGTCGCACCGCTACCAGCACAAGTTGCGGCGGTCTCCCCGCCCTGCGACAAACTGTCAGTGCCAGATCCATGCGTGCTAACCGCCGCGTCAGACGCGGCGGCGTTTTCCGCGTTCCGCCATGCCATCTGCTGAAACAGCCGCCTTGCTCTGAGTGGAAGCGGCGGCTTTTCCGCGTTTCTTTACAGCTTCTTCCAGGCTTCTCAGGGTGTAGGGCGTGGAACTCCCTTCTCAAATTATCAGCATGCATGCGACCCTCAGGTACCCATGTTCTTTCCTCAATACCATTCCCCTTCCAGTGCACCAGATATTGCACCGAGTTCTGTACTACTCGTGAATCTAAAATCTTTTCTACCTCGTACTCAGGTTGGTCATCTACCATCACAGGAGGAGGAGTAGTGGGACCCACATGGACTGCTGGCTTGAGTAGGGACACATGAAAGGATCTCACGCCACGCATGCTGACCGGGAGATCAATGGCATAAGTGACATTGTTGATTCTTTTAGCTACCGGAAATGGACCCACAAACCTGGGGCCCAACTTGTCTGAAGGCTGCTTCAGGGTCAAGTGACGTGTGGACACCCAAACCAAGTTTCCTGGTTGGAACCTCCACTCTAAGGAACGTCTTTTGTCAGCTTGACCCTTTTGACTCTGAAACGCTTTTTCCAAATTGTTTCTCACGGCCCACCAAATGTCTTTAAAAGACTTTTGCCAGGCCTCCAGAGCGGGAAACGGAGTGGAGGCAACTGGCAATGGGGAAATTTGGGCAATCTCCCATTCACTACCTGAAACGGAGAAAAACCAGAGGAAGAACTCTTCAAATTATTTTGTGCAAACTCTGCGAAGGGCAGAAATTTGACCCAGTCATTCTGCGCCTCAGCAACGTAACACCTTAGAAACTGCTCCAATGCCTGATTAACTCTCTCAGTCTGACCATTGGTCTGAGGGTGGTAGCCTGACAAAAATGACAGCTTCATGCCCATTTGGTCACAAAATGCCCTCCAGAATCTAGAAATGAATTGGTCTCCTCGGTCTGACACTATGTTTTCTGGAATGCCATGCAGCCGAAAAACGTGGATGATGAACAAGTCGGCCAACTTCTGGGCCAAGGGGAGTCCTTTCAAGGGCACAAAATGGGCCATTTTGCTGAAGCGGTCGACTACCACCCAAATGACCGACATGCCCTCAGACCTGGGAAGCTCACCCACAAAATCCATGGACAAGTGGGTCCACGGCTCACTCGGGTGGGCAAAGGCTGTAACGTACCTACAGGTGCCAGCCGGGAGGGCTTACTTTTTGCACAAACCACACACTCTCTAACAAACTCTTTGCAGTCCGCTGCCAGAGAAGGCCACCAGGCACACCTGGCCATGAGATCTTGCGTTCTAGATGCCCCAGGGTGTCCCGCATTCTTGTGCGAATGGAACATCTCCAAGACCTGGAGACGAAATGGTAGCGGAATAAACATAACCCCATCCGGCTTCCCTTCCGGGATGTCCTGCTGGAAGGGACTTAAAGTCTTCTTCCAGTCTTCCCAAGTTTCAGTTGTACCTAGCACCAATTTCTGTGGGATAATGGTCTCAGGAACGGAGGGCTGTGCTGTCTCTGGTTCAAAGCACCCGGAGAGGGCATCTGCCTTGATATTCTTGCTACCCGGAGTGTATGTAATAATAAATCTGAATCTTGAGAAAAACAGGGACCATCGAGCCTGATGAGGGCTTAACCTTTTGGCCCCCTCGATGTATTCCAGATTTTTGTGATCAGTGTAAACCGTGATCGTATGTTCTGCTCCTTCTAACCAATGACGCCACTCTTCAAAGGCCAATTTAATGGCCAAGAGCTCCCTGTTGACTATATCTAAGTTTCTCTCTGCTGGGGAGAACCTACGAGAAAAATAGGCGCACGGATGCAATCTACCCTGCAAGCCTGACCGCTGAGACAGCACAGCCCCCACTCCGACCTCCGAGGCGTCTACCTCAACAACAAAAGGAAAAGAAGTATCCACATGTCTTAGGATGGGTGCTGAACAGAACAATTCCTTCAAGGTAGAAAATGCCTGAAAAGCCTCAGGGGACCAGTGAGTGGTATCCGCCCCCTTTTTAGTGAGACTGGTGAGGGGTGAAATGACTGTGGAGTACCCCTTTATGAACCTTCTATAGTAATTTGCAAAGCCTAAGAACCGCTGAAGAGACTTCAACCCAACCGGCTGAGGCCATTCTAGAACAGCGGAGACTTTGGCAGGGTCCATAGACAAGCCTGAGGTGGAAATTATGTACCCTAGAAAAGTGACAGATGTTACCTCGAATATACACTTTTCCAATTTAGCGTAAAGCAAGTTCTGTCTCAGTTTGTCCAACACAAATCTAACATGGGTCCTATGCTCAGAGAGGTTGTTGGAAAAAATAAGTATATCGTCAAGATAAACTAAAACGAATCTCCCCAACACCTCTCTGAAGACCTCATTGATGAGTTCTTGGAAAACGGCCGAGGCATTACACAACCCGAAGGGCATCACTAGGTACTCATAATGCCCGTCGGGTGTGTTAAAGGCCGTTTTCCTCTCATCGCCCTCTCTTATTCGTACCAGGTTGTATGCCCCTCATAAATCTAACTTCGAAAAAATCTTAGCGTCGGTGACCTGCGTGAATAAATCATCTATTAAGGGTAACGGATAGTGATTCTTCACTGTGATGTTATTGAGGCCCCGGTAATCAATGCACGGCCGCAGGCCCCCGTCTTTTTTCTTTACAAAAAAGAAGCCTGCCCTGGCCGGCGATCGGGATGGGCGGATAAAGCCCTTGGCCAAATTTTCACGGATATACTCCTGCATGGCCAATTTTTCAGGCCCAGACAAATTGTACAGATGGCCCCGAGGAGGCATACAACCAGACCGGAGATCGATGGGGCAATCGAAAGGGTGATGTGGAGGTAAATTATCAGCAGCCTTGGGACAAAACACATCTGAATAGTCCGAATACTGCTCGGGTACCCCTTCCATATGCACCCTGGTTTGGCCCAAAGTCACCTTCCCTAAGCACTGTTGAACACAGTGATCTGACCAACTCGTTAGCTGACCGGTGGCCCAATTGATCTGTGGGGAGTGAAGGTGCAACCAGGGCATCCCTAAGATGATAGTGGAGGATGTCATGTGTAATACAAAAAACTGCAGTTTCTCTGTATGCAGTACCCCTATAGTGACTCCCACCTCCGGTGTCCGAGACAGCGGATGGTCTTTCTGCAAAGGGGAATCATCTACTGCCGTAACCTGAATGGGTGGTTTTACCGGGGCGATAGGAATACCCAATTTCTTAGCAAATTCAAAATCCATAAAATTAGCCTCAGAGCCTGAATCAATAAAGGCTTCAGTGATCTCGGTTTTATCCTCCCGTGTAACTGTACAAGGGAGAAGTAACCGTCTATCCTGTTGGGGTAAGAGACGTACGCCTAGGGTGTTACCCCCTACAACTCCTAGACGGCAGCGTTTCCCGGCTTATTAGGACAACTCCGTACTCTATGCCCCCCTTCAGCGCAGTACAGACACAGTTATTCAGTCATCCTCCGTCTTCGCTCCACCTGGGATAGCTTAGACCGACCAATCTGCATTGGCTCGGGTGGAGGCAAGACGGGAGGAGACGAGGCAGCAGGAGGTGGGGTCACTGGGGTTGCTGCATAAGAGACCACTCTAACACGGTGACTACCCCTGGTCTGTTTTTGATAGCGCAGCCTGCGGACGGTCCGAATGGCCGCTGAGATGGCCTCATCGACTGTTCTGGGCTCAGGCTGACCTAGCATCAGATCAGAGACCTCATCAGACAGCCCTGACAAGAAACAATCTAATAGGGCATAAGTGTCCCACCTAGCTGTAACTGACCACCTCCTAAATTCCGCTGCATAATCTTCGCCTTGACGCAAGAGCTTGAGCTTCCGCTCAGAAGTCGAGGCAAGGTCCGGATCATCGTAAATTACAGCCATGGCTTTAAAGAATTCCTCCACAGAGGTAAGGGCTAAATCTCCGGTGGGTAAACTGTATGCCCATGTCTGGGAGTCGCCAGATAACAAGGTTTTAATAAATGTGACCTTTTGGGCCTCGGTTCCTGAAGATCGGGGTCTCAACTCGAAATAGGATAACACTCTACTCCTAAAATTACGAAAGTCAGATCTGTGGCCAGAAAATCTTTCGGGTACGGGCATACGTATGTCAATGCTAGGAGGGGATCGCACCTCATCCACTGATGTCTGGAGGGCTTGTACAGACCCTGATAGGGCATCAATTAACGCTTGGTGATTACCCAGCACTTGGTTGATGTTATCCACCGAAGTGGCAAGTGCGCCCATACGGTCAGTGCGTGCGTCCATATTGTTTTGGTCTGTCGTTCTGTAACGATCGGTGTAACACAGAGAGGGTCTGATTACCGGTGAACTGCAGTATCACCGAGAATACAGAATATACCCGATTATTGGTGATCTGCAGTATCACCGATAATCAGATATATCTACTAACCTCTGGACACCTGAGATAACAAGTGAGTGTTAGGTGCAACAATAATACCTATGGTACTGCACCTCAGGAGAAGGTACAGGGGCAGTAAGGAGTACTGCACAGAAGTATGTTCCTTCCAATGGCCTAGACTCTCCCGGGGGAGGAGCCAGGCTGAGTGAAGGAAGGACAGAGCAAAAGTGACACCAAAGAGGGGGTGTCCCTAACAGGTCTGGGAACTGCCTCTAACAGTAAGGCCAGTTCTTGTAGTAGGGCAAGCCAGGTCGTTAATACACAGACAGATAAAGTACAGATTCAGGAGACAGATACGTAATTCAAAAGACATGCAGGGTTCGGCAACGGGGTATCAGAATAACGAGGTACAGAGTCAGGAGGCAGATACAGAATTCAGGAACGAGCAGAGTTTGGCAACAGGATATCAGAAATAGCAAGGTACAGAATCAGAGTTCAGAGGAATAATCAGGCAGGCAAAAGGTCATAACAGATAATACAGATCAAATAATTCCTAACGCTAAGGTGTGAGGTCCTTGATCGTCAACACCTTTGGAAACTATGCTAGAACATACAGTAGATACAAACAAGGTCTGAGTGCTACCACGTTGTGATCGCAACGACAGACAACCAGAGAATGACCAGCACCCAGTATTAGTGATGCTCGGATACCCCTTTTTATTATTCGAGTTTGGTCGAATTCGAATAGTAAATTATTCGAATTCAGTCGAATATTCGAGCCGAATATTTTTTACTATTCGATTCGACCTCGGACTTCGAGCTCACTATTCGAGTCGGTATTCGAGCTCATTATTCGAGATGACTATTCGAATTGACCTTAAATAGCTTCCAACACTTGTTTTGAGGGTGAATGATGCAAGAAACATCTTTTTTTCCAAGTAACAACAGCAAGTGATTATGTGGGGATGTTCCTTTAAAAAAAAAAAAGGTGGAAAGAGAAGTTGTGTCCAGAATTTTGTTCAGTACTGTATATACTTCTTCTTCTTCTTCTTTTTTATCTTCTATATCTTCTTCTTCTTCTTCTATATCTTCTTCTTCTATATCTTCTTCTTCTATATCTTCTTCTTCTATATCTTCTTCTATATCTTCTTCTTCTTCTTCTTCTATATTGTCTTCTTCTTCTTCTTCATCTTCTTCTTCTTCATCTTCTTCATCTTCTTCATCATCATCTTCTTCTTCATCTTCTTCTTCATCTTCTTCTTCATCTTCTTCATCTTCTTCATCTTCTTCTTCTTCTTCTTCATCTTCATCTTCTTTTTCTTCTTCTTCATCTTCTTCATCTTCTTCTTCTTCATCTTCTTCATCTTCTTCTTATTCATCTTCTTAATCTTCTTCATCTTCTTCATCTTCTTCATCTTCTTCTTCATCTTCTTCATCTTCTTCTTCTACATCTTCTTCATCTTCTTCTTCTTCTTCATCTTCTTCATCTTCTTCATCTTCTTCTTCATCTTCTTCATCTTCTTCTTCTTCATCTTCTTCATCTTCTTCATCTTCTTCTTCTTCATCTTCTTCTTCTTCATCTTCTTCTCCTTCTTCTTCTTCTCCTTCTTTTTCTATATCGTCTTCTTCTTCTTCACTTATTTCTCTTTTATATTTTTTTTTTAAAGAAATGCAGCTATTTTTGAGCGTAATAAATAGCTGGTGGCGCACGCATGTTGGAAGCGCCATTGTATGTGCTACCTGGCAGTGGAAACACACAGACAGCAGGAGGTAAATTCAGCAGCAGCAGCAAGAGGAGGCGGATGATTGTGTGGCAGCAGGCAGTCAATGAGGCAGGCAGCGAGACATAATAGGCTGTGTGGTACCTAGCGGTGGTACCAGGCCGTAAATACACAGCATGAGGTTCCAGACAGCGGTCGTGAAGCCCACATCATGTCCAATACACAACTGGGACAACACAGTTTTCAACCCGGACACCTCTAAAAATAATATCACACAGTATTAATAAAAAGTATATATAATTTTTTTTGGTTTTTTAAAGAAATGCAGCTATTTTTGAGCGTAACAAATAGCTGGTGGCGCACGCATGTTGGAAGCGCCATTGTATGTGCTCCCTGGCAGTGGAAACACACAGACAGCAGGAGGTAAATTCAGCAGCAGGAGGAGGAGGATGAGTGTGTGGCAGCAGGCAGTCAATGAGGCAGGCAGCGTGACATAATAGCCCTGGTATCTAGCGGTGATACCAGGGCGTAAATAAACACAACAGGAGGTCCCAGACAGCGGTCGTGCAGCCCACATTGTGTCCAATACACAACTGGGACAACACAGTTTTCAACCCGGGCACCTCAGAAAAATTAAACCTTTTTTTTTAATGTTTTTTTGGTTTTGTTTGTAAAACAAATTACACAGATATATAGCTATTGTTTGACGTAATAGCTAGCTGGTGGCAGAGTGGCAGCAGAAGGTAAATCTGTGTACCCTGACAGTGGGAAACACAGACAGACAGCAGAAAGGCAGTACACAGCAGCCCACTGTAGGTGTAAAATGTGTGGCTGCAGGCGACGTAAAAGTCAAAGTGAACCAGGCTGGCTTAGTGAGCAGGAGCCAGGAGGTGGTAAAGGGTGGTAAGGCACATTAACGATGGTTCTTCAGTTCATGTCCCCCTCTCGCCGACAACAGGGGCCAGGAACTCGCCTTCCACCCACGCCTGGTTTATCTTGAGAAACGTCAGTCTGTCCACAGACTTGTGAGACAGACGTGAGCGTTTCTCGGTGACCACGCCACCAGCTGCACTGAAGCAGCGCTCGGACAGCACGCTGGAAGGGGGACAGGACAGCACTTCCAGGGCGTACTGCGCCAGCTCGCTCCAGATCTCCAGGCGCTTGACCCAATACTCCATGGGATCAACAGGGGCATCGCTGTCAAGCCCGCTGTAGGACCCCATGTAGTCAGCCACCATTCGGGTCAGGCGCTGGCTGTGACCGGAGGAGGATGCTGCTGCATGCACCTCCTCTCTAGTCACTGCATCCGGAGCCTCTACAGTCCTGTAGAGCTCGTTGCTGAGAGACAGCAGGTCTGTGGGGCACTTGCTGCTGGATGCAGACACCTGCTGCTGCCTCTGTGCTGGCTGGACAGTGGGGGTGGAAGGCTGGGGGAAGGCTTCCTCCAAGCGCTCAACAAGGGCCTGCTGCAAGCTCCTTATTTGTTGCGCTGGGTCTCCTCCTGCAGGTGGCAGGAACTGGCTCAACTTCCCCTTGAGGCGTGGGTCCAACATCATGCTGATCCAGATCTCCTCTCTCTGCTTCATCTGGATCACTCTGGGGTCCCTGCGCAGGCACGCCAGCATGTGCGCTGCCATTGGGAAGAGGCGGGCCACGTGTGCTGGCACATCGATGGCAGTGCTGCTGTCCTCATCCTCCTCCTCTGCCGCCTCATCCTCTCTCCACCCCCGCACCAACTCAGCTGCGCTGTGCTGATCCCCCTCATCAGCAGCAAGGTCAGGGACCTCCACCAAGTCCTCCTCCTCCTCCCCCTCAGAGGTGGACTGTGCAGCTGCTTGCCGCTCCTGCTGGTCCAAGGCTGCCGCTCCCTGTTCCAGCAAAGCATCGAGGGCCCTGTTCAGCAGACAAACCAGGGGCACCCACTCGCAGACCATAGCATGGTCCCTGCTCACCATGTTAGTGGCCTGCAGAAAGGGAGCCAGCACTAAGCACACCTGCTGCATGTGCCTCCAGTCATCATCGGGGACGATGGACGGGATGTTGCTGGTCTTGTCCCTTCTCTGAGCGGCGGAAACAGTGGCCAGGGCAAGGTACTGGTTGACAGCGTGCTTCTGTTCAACCAGACGCTCCAACATCGCCAGGGTGGAGTTCCAGCGAGTCAGAACGTCAAGGATCAGCCGATGGCGTGGCAGCTCCAGCTCCTTTTGCACGTCTTCCAGGCTCGCACAGGCTGCAGCCGAGCGCCGCAAGTGACGCACAACGTTCCTTGCCGTTTCCAGCAGTTCGCCCATCCCCTGGTAGGTGCGCAAGAACTTCTGCACCACCAGGTTCAGCACGTGGGCAAGACAGGGGATGTGGGTCAGGTTTCCCCTGTCTATTGCGGCAACCAGATTGGCCCCATTGTCGGCCACCACCTCTCCGACTCTGAGGCCTCTGGGGGTCAGCCAAATCCTCTCCTGCTTCTGGAGTTTGGCCAACACATGGGTTGCCCTCAGCTTGGTCTTCCCAAGGCTGACCAAGTGCAGCAGCGCTTGGCAGTGGCGGGCCTTCACGCTGCTGCTGAGGCGGGGGGTTTGGCCAGGTGTGCCGGAGGATGGCAGAGGATCGGAGGAACCTGCTGCAGTTCCCCTGACCCTGCGGGGTGGCACCACCCACTGTGTTGCTGCTGCTGCTGTGCCCGCTGCTGCTCTCCCATCCTCACCCCCTTCCACCAAGCTGACCCAGTGGACAGTGAAGGACAGGTAGCGGCCTGTCCCGAAGCGGCTGCTCCAGGAGTCCATGGTGACGTGGACCCTTTCACCAACCGCGTGCTCCAGCCCTCGCTCCACATTGGCCATCACAAAGCGGTGCAGTGCAGGAATGGCCTTGCGGGCGAAGAAGTGTCTGCTGGGGAGCTGCCAGTCTGGGGCTGCACAAGCAAGCAGCGCATGCATGTCGCTCCCCTCCTGCACGAGCGTGTACGGCAGGAGTTGGAAGCACATGGCCCGTGCCAGCAAGCCGTTCAGCTGCCGCACGCGACGGCTGCTGGGAGGCAGAGCCCTAACCACCCCCTGGAAGGACTCGCTCAAAAGGCTCTGGCGTGGCCTTTTGCTGGCACGGGAATCAGCGGACACAGAAGAGGAGGCCACTGAGGACTGGCTGCCAGAACAGGCCTCAGTGTCGGCGGCAGGAGTTGCAGAGGGGGGAGGAGCAGTGCGTTTCCGCACTCCTGCTGGTGCTGCTGGAGGAGCAGGAGGGCGGGTGGCTGCTGTTGCTGCTGCTGCTGCTGAAGGCTGTGCAGTGATGGGTGTGGTGCCACTGCCAGCACCAGATGCCTTCAGCCTCTGGAACTCCTCATGCTGGTGGAAATGTTTCGCAGCAAGGTGGTTGATGAGCGAGCTGGTGCTGAACTTTAAGGGGTCTGCACCTCTGCTCAACTTCCGCTGACAGTGGTTGCAAGTGGCGTACTTGCTGTACACTGTGGGCATGGTGAAAAATCGCCAGATTGGTGACAAAAACAACCCCCTACGGCATGGAACCGCTGCTGCCTGTCTCCCTGTGGTGGTTGGGGGGGGGGGCTTGGGTGCGGCTGGTGGTGGTACTGGCAGATGCTGCTGCTGCTGCTGCTGAGCCTGAGACACCAGCAGGCTGTGGGACCTAACCTACTGCTGCCAATGCTTGCAATGATGCGCCTCCTTGCAAGGCCCACAAGTGCATCCTCCTCCTCCTCCTCAGAGCTGCTGATGACGACATCCCCTGGAGCTGGTGGCACCCAGTCTCTGTCTGTCACCATGTCATCATCATCCTCCCCCTCCTGAAACATGTCCTGCTGGGATGATGACCCCCCAAACTCCTCTCCTGATGCATGGATGGGCTGCTTGACTGTCGCCACAGTCTTGCTGTCCAATCCCTCCTCCCCCAAAGTGCCCATCAGCATCTCCTCCTCAAAATTGCCAACAACAGCAGACAATACCCTGATGGTGCCTGGGGTAAAAAGACTGCTGACTGACGGTGAACTGGCCTCCTCCCCAGGCCCTGCTGGGCGGCTGCTGCGAACAGGGGTGGTGGTGAGGGTGGAGGCCTCGGATGCAGAGCTGATGGCGGGCTGCTCATCCTCCGTCATCAGTTGCACCACAGTGTCTGCATCCTTTTCCTCAATGGGACGTTTCCGACCCGGCTGGAGGAAAATCGGAGCAGGTGCTACACGCTGCTGCTGCTGTGTCTCTGCAGCGTGAGTTGCAATATTGGGTTTAGGATAGGCACACCTTGCCGTGGGTTATTGGGTGCTCAGCCAGCCTTGATGTAGAAGCGACATCAATCCAATACAAACGATTCAAGGTCGGCTGGCACACCAAAGTCAGTTAACAAGCAAATTTATTGAATGCACAGCATATGCTGTGCATTCAATAAATTTGCTTGGAAACTGACTTTGGTGTGCCAGCCGACCTTGAATCGTTTGCAGCGTGAGTTGCAGATGCTCCTGCTGGGCGGCGCCACATGGCCAGTGGCTATAGGAGGAATGTTAGCCACTGACGCTGCTGCTGCGGAACTGTGCATGGTGGCGCGGCCGTGCCCGCGGCTAGCCACAATGCTGCTCCCTCTCCTCCTGATTCCCTTGCTGCCCTTCCCCTTGCCCAAACCGCGCTGGCTGCCACTTCCAGACATCTTCGATGTTTTGGGCGTAAACACAAAAGTTTTTTAAAAGGGCGGGTGAAAAGTGGGGTACTTTAATGGAGTGGGTTGGTGGGCGAGGTGACTGAGTGAGTGTCTAGTACAGTAAGTAAGTAGTAACAGTCAGGAAGTACAACTAGCAGTTACAATAATCAGTAGTAATCACAAGGAAATAGAGTGTGTGTACACTACAGACAGTGAGTGCACGCACGCGCAAACACGCGCAGGAGCTAGCCTATGAACAGTGACTGAGTGAGTGTCCCTAGTACAGTAAGTAAGTAGTAACAGTCAGGAAGTACAACTAGCAGTTACAATAATCAGTAGTAATCACAAGGAAATAGAGTGTGTGTACACTACAGACAGTGAGTGCACGCACGCGCAAACACGCGCAGGAGCTAGCCTATGAACAGTGACTGAGTGAGTGTCCCTAGTACAGTAAGTAAGTAGTAACAGTCAGGAAGTACAACTAGAAGTTACAATAATAAGTAGTAATCACAAGGAAATAGAGTGTGTGTACACTAAAGACAGTGAGTGCACGCACGCGCAAACACGCGCAGGAGCTAGCCTATGAACAGTGACTGAGTGAGTGTCCCTAGTACAGTAAGTAAGTAGTAACAGTCAGGAAGTACAACTAGCAGTTACAATAATCAGTAGTAATCAGAAGGTAATAGAGTGTGTGTACACAGACAGTGAGTGCACGCACGCGCAAACACGCGCAGGAGCTAGCCTATGAACAGTGACTGAGTGAGTGTCCCTAGTACAGTAAGTAAGTAGTAACAGTCAGGAAGTACAACTAGCAGTTACAATAATAAGTAGTAATCAGAAGGAAATAGAGTGTGTGTACACAGACAGTGAGTGCACGCACACGCAGGAGCTAGCCTATGAACAGTGACTGAGTGAGTGTCCTAGTACAGTTACAGTATATAACTACAATACAAAATACAATCAATCAATAGTAAAGGACAGCAGAAATACTGGTATAGATGAGAAATAAACAGAGGACAGGAGAGAACAGCTGCCCACACAGGCAGGCCCTGAGGCCTAAAGCTGTAAGCCTGCAGCAGCTGTCTCTCTCTATGTAACACAAAAGCTACTAACTAAAATACAATGTCTATCTAACTAACAATAGTACAACAATAGGTTTAAGCGCTCATATCAAAAGTCTCTATTATAAAAAGTTCATATATTCAGAAATCGGCTGGCAGCACTGTAAAGACACACTCCCTTCCCCCAATTTGGAGAGACTCACCGGACTTTGCGGCCTAGATGGGCCCGATAACGCATCAGGGGTATTGGCCACCCCTCAGCCTCTCTGGCAACCTCCGGGATGCTGCACTCCTTGCTGTCGGTATGCTTGGTCAAGACAATCTTGATAGCACCTCCATAAAAGGAAAGAAACCGCTCATAGCGTAAAAGTGCAAAAAGGGAGTAGTCCCGCTTTTATTAAAAAATTAAAAACATCAGGCACAGCCTACAAGTGGCTCTAGCGGCTATGCAGGGTCGGGGGCAGCAGCAGCCAATCCCAGAAACTTGGTAGGCCCGGCGTGTCCCCTCCACGTAACCTGCAATCCCCGCTATGTGTGTCAAAACCGGCGCATAAGACCTGTCACTGCGTCCAGTGACGTCGTACGTTGCGCCGCTCCGTAGCTCCGCCCCACGCGTTTCGTTGCTAGGCAACTCCTCAGGGGCGCCCCACATAGCGGGGATTGTGTTTTGACACACATAGCGGGGATTGCAGGTTACGTGGAGGGGACACGCCGGGCCTACCAAGTTTCTGGGATTGGCTGCTGCTGCCCCCGACCCTGCATAGCCGCTAGAGCCACTTGTAGGCTGTGCCTGATGTTTTTAATTTTTTAATAAAAGCGGGACTACTCCCTTTTTGCACTTTTACGCTATGAGCGGTTTCTTTCCTTTTATGGAGGTGCTATCAAGATTGTCTTGACCAAGCATACCGACAGCAAGGAGTGCAGCATCCCGGAGGTTGCCAGAGAGGCTGAGGGGTGGCCAATACCCCTGATGCGTTATCGGGCCCATCTAGGCCGCAAAGTCCGGTGAGTCTCTCCAAATTGGGGGAAGGGAGTGTGTCTTTACAGTGCTGCCAGCCGATTTCTGAATATATGAACTTTTTATAATAGAGACTTTTGATATGAGCGCTTAAACCTATTGTTGTACTATTTTAAATGCTATCTCACTAATAGCCAGGCAGCGCTCCACCATTTATAGACTGGTGTTTACAAAATTCTCATGTACTGTTGGCTTTATTTTTATTTCCACTTCCTGTGAGCGCTTTTTGTACATTTTTTGTTTGTATCTAACTAACAACAATATAGGTGTATATAGGAGGTGTATGTGAGCAAAAACGCTAGGTGATTGACCACAATAAAGCTCTTGCTAAGCCAAAGCACAAAGGAGCAGATCTCTCTCTGTACAAAGTCAGGCAAGGACGGAAAAACCGAACATGGCGGCCGCTATTTATAGGGTAGGGGCTGGCCAGGGTCCCCCTCAGTGATTGGCTGCCGTCAGAGGGCCTGGGAGCCCTCTGATTGGCTCTAAGGACATCAATCTGGGCTATGACGCTATTCGAGCTCGGTATTCGAGCTCGAATAGCGCTATTTGCTCGAATAGCGCGAATAGTGAATGAGCTATTCGAGTTTACTCGAATAGCCCATTCGAATACCTGCAGCTATTCGAGCTCGAATAGCTGAAAAAGAGCTCGAATATTCGAGCTACTCGAATATTCGAGCTCTGCTGAGCACCACTGCCCAGTATATATACATCAGCGCTTTCCAGCGCCTCCCCTAAGTGCTGGACCAATGATGCGGTGGTTTTTCCGCGTTCCGCCATGCCATCTGCGGAAACAGCCGTCTTGCTCTGAGTGGAAGCGGTGGCTTTTCCGCGTTTCTTTACACCATGTATCAGTTCTTCAAGAATTTTACAGGTGGGAGCAGTTATCAATATACTGTACTTTAGTCTTTAAAAGCATTCTAATTGTATACTCGCAATAGATAAAATAGATAATATAAATGGTGGATACATGTATAATATAATTACTATAGCTCTATTAAGTATGAATGTAGTACAATGTCCAACATGGCACAAAAAGTTTGAGCATAACACCACCTTCTAATGACTATACTATGCAATGAAGTGCATTTTAGATTTCTTTTTATATAGCCTCTCATCCATCCTTTTCCCACAGTCCCACAATTGAGCTTCCTGTTTTTTTTTTGTTTTTTTCTTGCATTCCTTATGTTTTTAACTGCTCTGCAGCCGCCTAACGCCAATGGGCAGTTGCAGAGTGGCTCACCCAGGACCGCCTAATACCGATTGGTGTCAAGAGCGGTGGGCGGAGATTAGCGTGGCATGCTTCGATCACGGCTGATATGCTATTTACGGCCGTGCATTCCCTGGCTGGCAGCGTTTATACAGCGTTGCAATCTAGCGCAGCACTGTACTGGGGACAGCCCTGTCACTTGGCTGTCCCCTGGAGTGGCTCAAAATCAGATCCTTCTCATAGGCTGATGCCTATGAGAGGTAATCACAGTCACTGGATCTCAGGGGAGGGAGGGAAGGTGGGAGGAATACGTAAAAAAAATAGCAATTTTCATTGAAAAACAAAACAACAATAAAATGAATTTAAAAAAATGCAGCAGCAAACAGATCCCGCCAACAGAAAGATTCATTTGGCTGCTAAGTTGTATGGCCAAGCAATAAACTTTTAAAGCTGCAGAGTGCTGAATTGTACAAAAAATAGCCTCGTCACTAGGTGGGTGTAAGCCTGTGGTCCTCAAGTGGTTAATCAATATTTATCACTCTAAATTCATCCATTTCATGATTAACAATGTTCCTGACAATGTCCTTATCTATCAGGAGGTTTTTCTTTAGATACCTAACAGGGTCTACACTACCCCAGAATAGTCAGTCATAATGGATAACTGAAGCCATATTTTTTTTTATTTACCTCTATTAGTATATTGTAACGGTTGGGTGTCGCAACTCAGATGTCTGATTATTTGATGATCTGCAGAATCACCAATAATACAGACGCTATACCTGATTATGTGTGAGCTGCAGAATCACCAATAATACCAGTATAGCAACACAAAGAGCTGAGTGTATAGTGCTTGGTGCAACCGTAACTTTAATAGTTTTATGAGACCTCACCAGAGGGCTGGTGAGGTACTATCGGTACACTGACCGTGTAATAGAGTTCAAACTCCAGCAAGCTGGAGATACGATACTGCGGAGACCGGATCCCCCAAGGAGCGGGTGATTCGGAGTGTACTGCAGCCGAGTGGTCACCCGAGGAGCGGGTGACTCAGACCGTGCTGCAGCCTAGTAGCAGGAGACACAAACAGTACTGCACTAATGATCGCCTGAGAAGCAGGTGACTCAGACTGTACTGCAGCCTAGGAGCAGAACATGCAAACAGTACTGCACTAAAAAAAACTTCACCAGAGGAGCTGGTGAAGTTAGCACCTCACCAGTGGCGAGGGCCCACTGGTGAGTAGAATGGTCTGACAGGCAAGGTTCGGCAACAGAGAGATAAGTATCGGTACAGAATCGTGAGACAGGAGAGTAATCGGTAATCAGGCAGAGGTTCAGCAACAGAGAGGTAAGTATCGGTACAGAATCGTGAGGCAAGAGAGTAATCGGTAATCAGGCAGAGGTTCAGCAACAAATAAGGCAGATAGGCAGAAGTACAGATTCAGAAAGCAGGATCAGAATCAGAGTTTTAGCTAAGAGTCATGCACAGGAAATCAATACAATACAAGCAATATCCTAGTCTAGGTGTGAAGTCCTTGGCATCAACACCTGGGATCTAGTCTAAGGTCTGAGCGCTATCACGCTATGTATTCATGACAACAGATAACCACTGAATGAAGCCCGGAGGCTTAAGAAGCAGAGAAGACCCCACTGGCACGCCCCTCTGAATCAGCCAATCCTGGGCGCCGTGGGACTCCTCTGGCGTCAGCCGATCAGCAGGTCAGCTGACGGGCTTCCTCCTCGCATAAAGTTCCCGTCTGTGCGCGCGCCCGCGTGAGACGGCGACCTCTTGAACAAACGAACTTTCCATCCTCGGCGTCCTAGACGCCAGGAGGACGGATGGCGGCATGGAGGCAGCTGCGGCGGCGGTACTGTTCGCCGCAGCTGCCTCGTGTGTTACATATATCTTGCCACAGAGCAGGATCATCCATCAGGCAACCTAGGCTGGTGCTTGGGGGCTAGTGGGTTTCAATGGGCCCATCTGCCACCTTTTATGACCTCTCTTCACTTCAGCTTACCAAAAGTACCACAAGGGGGCCCCAAATCTACTACCTGTCCTAGGGCCCCATTACAGCTTAATCCATCTCTGCGTTGGCCCATATTATGCAGCTGGGTTTTGCAGGTGGCTCATTTTAGTGGTGGCTGGAAATGTAAATAGTCCACTTTGAATTCAAAGATTGTGGGTGCAGTTTAATAATCATATGCTTCACTTTCCTGGTTTGTAGCTTCTTAAATGGTGAATGATGGGTTGATGAAGCTGGGAAGCTGCACTGCATAGTTTTGTTTACATTAAGATTATTTTTCAATATCTCTGGTCTATTCACTGCGCATGAATATGTGAACAGGTACAAGAAGACCAGCTACCACACATCTCCCAGGAACACAGCAGGCAGCTAGCCACTGAGGTGATGCTTGTTGACAGAGAATGGAAAATCACGCATATGCATGTAGAATTCTCTGCTCACCTAAGTGCAACCTATCAGCAGTTGTCTATGAATGGCCATCACAGCGCTACCTGAGCTATATGCGGTGACATCCCATTTGACAGTGACAATACAGGGCAAATTACTGCTGAGTGTGATCCTTTATATCAGTAGATCATTCCCTATGGCCCGGTGCACACTAAAACCCGCTAGCAGATCTACAAAATGCTAGCAGATTTTTAATCGCTGTTTTTTATTTTTACGAGGTGTTTTGCTAGCGTTTTGCGGATTGCTGCTGCGGATTTCAGTGTAGTGTATTTCATATATTGTTACAGTAAAGCTGTTACTGAACAGCTTCTGTAACAAAACCGCTCGGCAAACCGCTCTGATCGTTGCCTAACATTGAGGCAGAAACGCCTCCACAATCCCAAAAATGCCTCACCTCGGGAGGATTCGTTTCTGCAAAACGCCTCCCGCTGTGGTGTGCAGACCCCCATTGAAATGCATTACCCTGGCGTATCCACAGCCGCAAGCGGCTGCAGAAACGCTCAAAAAGCCGCTCGGTGTGCCCCAGCCCTTAGTGTGTAACAGAACAACCCTCCCACACAGAAGAAACTGCTCATGTGCTAGAAGCATGTCCATTCATTGCCACCCTGCCAGAGAAGTAAGAATCGGTGCAATTTGCAGTTCAGCAGAGGCATGCTTGAACCGGATTGGAATAGACCAGTTAAGTGTCCTCTCCATTTTTTTCATCACGTTTGCATCTGGGGTGAATGGGTTAGCACCAGAGGTGACTTTAGGTAATGCATCTGCTCATCCAGAAAAAAAACAGAGCAGGTCTCTGCATTCCGTTTGCCACAACGGATCAATTTTTTGCACAACTGGAAGCGGTGGCTATTTTTGAAAATAGAATCTGCTTCCTGCATTTCTCGGAGGTGTTTTTTTTTTTTTTTACACAAGTGGGAACTGAGGCTATTTAGCCTAAAGGCTCATACACACATCCAACTTAATGCACAACCAATGGACAACATGACCAACCACACAACAGTACGTACACACAAACTAACCAAATAAACCACCAACTTACTTAAAGAGAAACCGTAACCAAGAATTGAACTTCATCCCAATCAGTAGCGGATACCCCATTTCCCATGAGAAATCTTTTCCTTTTCTCAAACGGATCATCAGGGGGCTCTGTATGGCTGATATTGTGGTGAAACCCCTACCACAGTGTGATGTCAGTGCCTCACAGCACTGAGGTCCTGACTTCACACTGTGGGAGCATTGTTGCATTGTGGGAAATAGCAGCTGTTTCCAACTGCCAAAAAAGCAAGCAGCATCTCCTTCTAGTGAGATCACCTGACGCAGTAAAACTGTCACCATGTGATAAATGTCTGAATGTACTGTAAATCAGGGCGAGGAAAGATTTTACAATGAGCAAACACTGACTAAATCATTTATACATAATTATTGTAAAAATTAAGCACTTTTCCAATTACATTATTTTCACTGGAGTTCCTCTTTAAATACTATGTATGCAAGCTAAATAACAAACTTCACAACATGCCCGCATTCAAAAACAACAAAGTTATTCAAAAAACTTGTACACACATTCCAACCTGCCTGTTAGTTGGTCAGATTGATCCACCGGTTGAATCTGGCACACAACCAATTATCAGTTGGTCATCTGGTTGTTTGCCAGCTGTACACACGTCCAACTTATTTACCAACAGACACATTTGGAAGATAGTTTGACAGATTGTTGGTACGTGTATATGAGCCTTCACAGTGACAGGACCAGAGGCTTTGTTACACATTTTCAGCACCTGACTAATCCATTGACTGGCAGCAAATTCTGACACTCCTATCTACCATTTGTTCTGTTAGAAGCACTGTGAGTTATTAATCATATGCACACACACTAAGCATGCTGGGAACAATGTCTTCCGTTAATACTTGCAATCTATGGAGTCAAAATGAAAACTTAGAATTTTTCTGAACAAAAATGCAATTCAGCAGAAATATAAATACAGCACGCTGCATCTTGCCTAGTTTACTTTCAGCAAGATCAATACTGCTTTGTGCACTAGGAGCAAGGGTAATTCAGCCCCTTGCCTCTTATAATAGGTTCCCCCTTTATTTTATTTTATCCTTTTGTACTTGAATGATTTTTCTTCCATTACCCTTTTTTTAGGAAATCATTCCTAGCTGGAGAGCAATGCCTTGCCATGATGGTGACCCCATCTCTAACTGGCCACATGTAGCCACAGGCAATCTAGTTAATATAGTAAACAGAGCAACCACTTACGTTTTATCATTTGCTAGTGCTGTCTGTTGAAATGGCTTTATTGTTCTTCCTGAGTGTAACCAAAGCTGTACATCATCTATGACTCTTGTTTAGTGGAATGAGTCTGGAGGCTGTGTTTTGTTTATTTATTTGTTTTGTAGTTTAAATGTTGCTTCATGAGCAGATAGATGCGGTAGGATTGGGTTATACATCATCTGTCAGCACTTAGATATTGTTAACAGTTCCCTGTGTGGCGCATACACTATTTTCATAGAATTTGTATTCTGCGTTTTGTGTTTTTATTTTCTTTGCATAATATGTTTTCTTTCCAGCAATTGGCATTTGATCTTGTTGCTTTTAAGTGCCTTGGATATTTTAGGAAATCTCAGGCATGCTAGGAAATGAGTTTGGCATGCATTTATTTTTGTAAATATCATGGTTCACTTAAGGGGCAAAGAGATTAGTTTTCAGGTCACCATGTTGAAGAAAAGTAAAACCTTGATTTCATGCCATGTTTAAGATAAATGAGTTGTCACACTGACTACGGGGTCTTCTGTAGCAAGAGCTAAAGAGTGATTCACTAAAGAAATGTAAAAGTGTAATTACAAAACAAAAAACAGCCACATGTCATGAAAGTGATGATGGCTGTTTGTTCAGGAATTCACAAAGAACCTTCCAGGCATTGGTACGCAAGGCTGATGCAAGGGTAGTTTTTAAAGATGTTCCCAAACATTTTTGCCAGCGAAAATGACTCTAAAAATTCTAAACGTCTTTATTTTTTAAATAAAAAAATCAGAGCCTGCACCACCCCAAGTATTAATCCCCTCTAGCTCTCATGCAGACTTTTATTCCCCAGGGAATTCTGAGCCTACAAGAATGAGCGCCACCCTTAGGCCTCTTGCACACTACATGCAATTCTGATTTGCGATTTTTTATCGATTTTCACATGCAATTCCGATTTCTGATTTTTAATCGGTACTCCATGCTGCGTTTTTTCTGCGTCTTTCTTTTGATAGCATCCAGGAAAAATCGGAATCACAAATCAGAATCACAAATCGAAATTGCAAATCGGAATCGGAATCGCAGTGTGCAGGGGGCCTACATGGTCTATAACATTAACCTCCTTAGCGGTATGCCCGACACTGTGTCGGGCATACTGCTTGCTGGCCACAGGAGTCCCCCATGCATAATTAATGCAAACAGCTTCGGTCTCTCTATGGGGAGGATCGGGTTTGCGCATGTGCGAACCTCCCCATAGTGAAGATCAGAGCTGTGCGGGGAGGCTGCGCCGATTGCTGAATCCAGGCTAGGTAATGTATAAACGGGGGGTCGGTGGGGATCGGGCGGTGCCAGACACTTGTACTAGCTATGTAATAACAGTATATAGATTGCGCTAGAAGTAATCCAATAACATGTCTTTATTAAAATATGTATTAAAACACATATAGTGCACTGCAGTGAGGGTCACAATGGACTGTCTGCTGCAGTCGATCGCATACAGATTCAATCAACTTCAACCAGCGAATAAATTCTAATATATTAATGTGTCAATGATTAGTAGGTTTCTTTAAGGCACTTAATCAACTGAATTCATCGATGATTGATTAATAATTAGTTTACAATTCATGAAATTATATTCCCTATTTAATGATAGTTGGGTAATATGCTTGTTTTAACGCACTGAAGCGTTATTGCACTGAGTTTGATAATAAAACACAGCAAATTCTCCTATGGCATTAGAAAGGTGCTTAGTAATCTGCTTGTTGGAGGCACTGCTGCGTTATTGCACAGATTTCATAAATAAATAGATAGTGCACATCCTTCATTAGTGTTATAAGTAGCAAATATTCTTATGGCAATAGAAAGGTGCCTGGATTGGGATCCAATCTCTCGGGGGCAGATGAATGGTAGAGTGTTTATGATGGTTAAGCATATGGTAGGCTGCAGTAAGATGACCAATTGTACTCACGATCCTTGATACACAGGCAATACAATGGTGCGATAAGGAAGCCGCTCAATCCCACCTGCTCCGGCCGGTGGCAGAAGTGGGAGAGACTAGACTGACTGCGTGGTGGTTACTGCAGCATCGGGCAGTTTTGCCCAGCTCCCGTGGGGTGAGTTAGATGCAGTTCCAATAGCTGTTAGTTCAGAGGCTCCGTCTGCTGCAGTGCTTCCAGCTTGTGAACAAGGATACGCCTCCTCACCCGTAGTGCGCGACGTCACACGTGTTGATGCCTATCGCTGACGTTTCGAAAGGAACGCCTTCCTTTCTCAAAGCAGGCCTGCTTTGAGAAAGGAAGGTGTTCCTTCCAAAACGTCAGCGATAAAAAAAGCAGGCCTGCTTTGAGAAAGGAAGGCATTCTTTCCGAAACGTCAGCGATAAAAAAGCAGGCCTGCTTTGAGAAAGGAAGGCGTTGAGAAAGGATAGGCATCAACACGTGTGAAGTCACGAGCTACGGGTGAGGAGGCGTATCCTCATTCGCAAGCTAGAAGCACTGCAGCAGACGGAGCCTCTGAACTAACAGCTATTGGAACTGCCTCTCACTCACCCCACGGGAGCCGGGCAAACTGCCCGACACTGCAGTAACCACCACGCAGTCAGTCTAGTCTCTCCCACTTCTGCTATCGGCCGGAGCAGGTGGGATTGAGCGGCTTCCTTATCGCACCTCATTGCACTGGTAATTATAATGATATATAGCTATAATAGCAAGAATTATATATATCACCTGGGTAGCTCAGATTGAGAGCTGCCACAGGGATTTGAACCCGGGTTCAGTTAGCCTCATAATAAAGTGCATGAACAAGTAAACAACCATATAGAACATAACACACAAAAATATGACAGTGTAAACCTGTGAAGAAAAAAGTGCATATAGTGCTAGCAATAATGGATGATCAGCCCAATGGTAACCAATGGTGGCTGAATGGTGTGACAGGATGCTGGGACCCTGACAGTGAAGTGGTAGTAGAGAGAGGAAGAGGCTTACGTGACCCAGGTGGGTGTGACCAAGGTGCACAGGAATGAGGAGAAGATCCCCGGTAGACTGCTCTACCGGTATCGCGGCAGTCACGCCGCTTTGTCAAGAGTGGGGGATCCAGTGAACCCGGGTTCAAATCCCTGTGGCAGCTCTCAATCTGAGCTACCCAGGTGATATATATAATTCTTGTTATTATAGCTATATATCATTATAATTACCAGTGCAATGAGGTGCTTTCTTGGTTTTTAAATGTTTTTATCTTTCTTTATGGTGCTAGATTATATATTTCAATAAATTGTTATACCTTTATATACTTATGGTGTGGTGCTATATATAGTCATATTCCTTGTTCCATAATATTGCTATTCTGTGACTAAGCACACACCCATGTCTCATAGTTGTGCTGGAACATTCGTTGGTGTATGGCTTCCTTATCGCACCATTGTATCGCCTGTGTATCAAGGATAGTGAGTACAATTCGTCATCTTACTGCAGCATAATATATGTATAACCATCATAAGCACTCTACCATTGATCTGCCCCCGAGAGATTGGATCCCAATCCAGGCACTTTTCAATTGCCATAGGAATATTTGCTACTTATAACACTAATGAAGGATGTGCACTGTCTATTTATTTATGAAATAGGTGCAATAACGCAGCAGTGCTTCCAACAAGCAGATTACTAAGCACCTTTCTAATGCCATAGGAGAATTTGCTGTGTTTTATTATGAAACTCAGTGCAATAACGCTTCAGTGTGTTAAAAGAAGCAGAATACCCAACTAACATTAAATGGGGAATATAATTTCATGAATTGTAAACTAATTATTAATCAATCATCGATGAATTCAGTTGATTAAGTGCCTCAAAGAAACCTACTAATCATTGACACATTAATATATTAGAATTTATAAGCTGTATGCGATCGACTGCAACAGACAGTCCATTGTGACCCTCACTGCAGTGCACTATATGTGTTTTAATACGTATTTTAATAAAGACATTGTATTGGATTACTTCTAGTGCAATCTATATACTGTTATGACATTTATTAATTGAGGAATTGGGATATCCTGTATTAGATTTGCAGCTAATGAATTGGCACATTACTTTATTTTTATTTACTTGTACTACCTAGCCTAGTGCTAGCTAAACATTTTACAGCCATTTGATCACATTAATTAACTTTGGGGACACAAACTGGTAAAACCTCCTGAGCAGCGTAACACTCGGGAGGTTAAGGGGGACTCTGCAAATAACAAAACCTTTTCCTGTTTTGTAAAGCAAAAGCAGCATCACATCACATTCATCCAGTCACACGGCTTTTACTTGCCAGTTTAGTGGAGATTTGCTGTACATGTCAGAACATTTTTTTTCTGCTCTTCCCTATTCAGAAACCACTGTGGAATGTACCACCCTTCCCACCAAGTGCTGTAAACCCTGGTGGGGATGTGAGAAGGTCAATTAATGGAACGCCTTGTCAGAAAGTATAAGACAATTGAATGCAAAGTGTTACCAGCCTGGGATTGGGCTAATCAAAATCAGCAGAAGGTGTATTTAGTTGGCCCAATTCCAAGCTGCATACACTTTGCATTAAATTTGATGTCAAAATCACAGACACCTCATTGACCATCTTTAGTTCAAAACCATGTGCCCAGGTGTTCTGACTCCCTCAGCTGCTTGGTAGTTTCAGACATATGTCTAAGGCTGTGTTTCCACTTTAATGTCCAATACCTCTGTAAGACCTTTGTTGAGGCAAATTTGCATCCAAATTTCCAAATGCACACAAATAAGGATTTATATGTAATCTGAGGAAAAATTCTGCAGACACATTTTTTTTCCCACACGAGAATTGGAAGAAGCCTTTTGATTTTAAAAGGCTGTCATTTTGGATCTGATTTTGTGTGTGGGTTGAAAAAATAGTGCCTAGGAGATGTGAGCCAAGAGGCCTGGTTCACACTACAAGAGCTTTTTCTAAGTGCTTGTGATTTTAACATTTCTTGCTAATATAATGTGTGTGTGTATAATATGTGTGTGTTCTCAGTTGAGCAATGTGATTTTACAAAAAAAAAAACACCCAAAGCATTACATTACATTACATTCCCCATAGAGAAGACCGGAGCTTTGCGGGGAGGCTGCGCTGATCGCTGGAACCAGGCTGGGTAATGTACAAGCAGATGGATCGGAAGGATCGGAGGCAAGTGCTAGCTAACATCTTATACAGCCAGATAACCTAATAGTTTAATAGGGGGGGACTCCTGAGGCCAGCAAAATCTCTTGAGCGGTATGCCCGACAAAGTGTCAGGCATACCGCTCAGGAGGTTAAGATTATAATGGCTGAAAACTGAGAAATAATGATTTTTTTTCAATTTTTTCGTATTTTCCTGCTAAAACTGTTTTAGAATAACATAATTCTTAGCAAAAGGTACCCAAAGGAATCCTAATTGGTGACGAAAAAATATATAGATTGTTTTGTTGTGATAAGTAGTAATAAAGTTGTAGGCAAATGAATAGAAGGAACGCTGACAGGTGAAAATTGCTCTGTTTTTTTAAAGGGAAGAACCCTTGGAGGTGAAGTGGTTTAACCACCTAAGTACCAGCGGTCTCTGTCCCCTTAAGAACCAGAGTCCACTGGTACAAGAAACGGTGGAACACCGACAAATACTGACGAATCACATACCCGCCGCAATCGCCATCACCACCACACGTCTGAATCCTGGGCCACCTACTCTGCCTTGCCTGTGAGCCAGTCAGGAGCCGCTTTCATTGGCTCCTGACCCTTACTTTCAATGTAAGCCAATGGGAGTTGCTTACATTGAAAGACAGGGCCAGGAGCCAATGAAATCTGCTCCTGACCCGCTCACAGGCCTCTGCCGTCATGGAGACAGGCAGAGCAAGTGAGCTACAGTGAAAGACGTCGGGATTCAGCGGCGAGATCGGCGGGAGCGATGGAAATGGCGGATGCGCGCAGCGGTGGCTGATTGGAATCTACACCCTGCCAGCAGGTAACCACCAAAACTGGGCTTATATTCCAATCAGCTTGGTCCTTAAGTAGTTAAACATTACATTTATTTTTGAAAGAGTGGACCTATTATTCATACATTTTAAAACGTACAGCACTTTAGGGCTTTATTGGCCATGGTGAGAGACCAAACTTTTTATCATTTTATAGCAGATGCCCACAGCTAGTGCACGATACTGTATGTATACATACATTTGACTTTGCTTTTGTATATTATCATATACAGTATAGTCAATTCAGTTACTGTACATTGAACTTATTTTCTCTTGAAAGCTTCTAGTTATGACTATAAAAGGTACCATACTGTGGCTTATCTTTCCAACTAAAATTTTTGTAAATATGTGATTAAGGATACTTGGAAGAACATTCTTTTAAGTAATCGTTCCATAGTGTTGTACAGTTATGTTAAAGTTATGGATCACATTTAAAAAAGGTTGAAAGCTTTGCTATAAAAAGGAGGATTTTACTGCTTGAAAGCTGTGTTCTTTTATATAGGAAGACAAAGCTAAAAGTGCTGCCAGGCTTAGCCATTAAATTGTGCCTTTTATCTGTAATAATAAGTAATGTTTTTAATGTTTGCCTTAGCTGTGTAAGCTTTGTCATGCATACACTAGAAGACTGGATTGAAATCTGCAGGCTACATGTCCTTTGAGTTTATGAATAACTAATACTGTCTGGAGAACAGGGATTTAACATGCACGCCAGCCTTAGTACTTAAAAGTATTCTGAGAAAACAGCAGGGATGTGATTGGTATCATTTAAAAGTAGAAATTTACCCAGTCAGTCAGAGAACAGGCTTTTGATTGACCTGAATTGATTGTTTTACCAAAGGGGGACTATTCTCTTCTTCACACCACTTGAGGTAGAATCTGTAATTGTTTTAGTGAGTGTAGTTCTTATATCCTGACTTGCACAAGCTGAGAAATGCCCACTAAGATGGACATGTCTATGAATAAATCTAATGGTTTCCTTGACATTAGACTATCCGAATAATGCTGCTGTGCACTAAATTTTGCAACCTGAAAATGGCATTAGGACTACAAGTACTGTCAACTAAATTCACTTTAAATACTGTCAGCTACATTCAGTAACACTTCAAGTACAATCAACTACAGTCACAGTAACAATTTGAGATCCTTTGGGTGCTCAGTTTGGTGGCACCCGCCGTGCTGCATAGTGCCGAAGCTTGGTGCAGCTATAGCAGTAATGCTAGTCTGCGCCCTGCGCACAGGTAATTCGGGGATCAGGTGATTTCCAGATTCTGAATTACTTCTGTTTCTGAATTGCTATAATTCTGGAGGGGGAATAGCAATTAACCTGGAATTCTTGCGGCAGCAGGGTGAGCCACCATTCAGCTCACCCTACACCAAAATGATGAGCGCTGTTGGGCCATGTACATCAAATGATAGCCGTTACCTGGGCATAGATAGAATTGAGGCGAGTGTCCAAATGCTCACTGCCCACTATCTGAAGCTTACATGATATTGATGCTGGTGCCCAAATTTTATCTGCTAAATGTTATTCCTATGCATAAATCATAACCGCTATAGAAAGTGTGCACAGAATTAAGGTTAATATTGTAGCCAATAATGAATCATGCCATCAACCGCTCCCATTACTATTAGGTAAAGTCACAGTAAAGACTGAATAGTAGTACAATGGGTATTTTAGCTCCCCAATAAAAGCAGCTAAATAATCATGTAGACAGCAAAGCTGCCATTGCTGCTAGTTGGAATGAAAAGAAAATTTCGATCTTACGGTTATTCTGGTGCCCAAATTAACACACGCCTCAATTCCGTATAGGTGCTTGTAATGCCATGCTCATCAGTTTAGTGAACATGTTCTAGGTATGCGACTCATGAACTATTGTCCATTTACATTTAATCCCATTTCATCTCCGTAAAGATAATCTTAACTTGAATTTTAAAAAGACAAAAATACTTGCGGTGTCCATTTTGTAAAACGGCTCTCAGTTGAGCTCAAGCAGGACCCTGAAGCAGTGAAAGTGAAAGTTTGCAATACTGGCCATGCTCCACTCCTCATATGTGACCATGTTTCATATTTCAAGTTGCAGAATGATGTCAGAGGATGCCTATACTTCAAATAGCTTACAAAACTAATACTGAGCACTGGTAAGTAAGACTGTAGAAAATACACAAATATGCAAAAAAGTGTGATGGGAAAATTTGAGTGCACAGTAAAATATTGGCAATTCTGCTGATATTCTACTACTGGGTGCCCTTCCTCTCACATTAACTCTTCCTCTATCAACTCCTAACTAACATACCACTATCTAAGCCTAACACTAACCCCCCTTGCATACTTCTAATGTGAACCTGTTGCTGACTTTTGCCTGAGCCTGACTTAAAAAAGGAACTGCAGTGAAAATAACGTAATGAACAAAAATGCTTAACTTTTACAATAACTATGTATAAATGATTTAATCAGTGTTTGCCCGTTATAAATTATTTTCTCTCCCTGATTTACATTCTGACATTTATCATATGGTGACATGTTTACTGCTGGCAGGTGATGTCAGTGGAAGTAGCTTCTGCTTGCTTTTTTTTGGGCAGTTGGAAACAGCTGTCATTTCCCACAATGCAACAAGGCTCCCACAGTGTGATGTCAAGACCACGGTCCTGACATCAAATTGTGGGAGGGGTTTTAACACAATATCAGCCATACAGAGCCCCCCGTTGATCAGTTTGAGAAAAGGAAAATATTTCTCATGAGAAAGAGGGTATCAGCTACTGATTGGGATGAAGTTCAATCCTTGGTCATGGTTTCTCTTTAACCTGACTGCAATCTGTCTTGACCTCTATCTTAATCTAACTTGGAATGATTGTTGACCTCCTTGACCTCTGCCTTAGCATGACAACATAAACTATTTGAATGCTTGTTCCGTGTGTGTGTGTGTGTGACTCAGACACTAATAAATATTTTGCTAAGAGATGAGCAACTGCAAATAAAGTATCCATACAGATAGTATTCTATCTAACAGTGCGTGCGTCTCTTAGCTAAACTCCAAGTACTGACCTATAGAGAGGAGAGTGAAAGGAGATGCAGGAGGCTTTCTACTCAGAGTGAAAATAAATAAATTGCTGTATAATGGGTGTAGAAGATGAGGAATAATGGTACAAAATATCAGATTGTATGCTAGAATGATAATGAATGAGCATTCTTGTCAGCAAAATGTATGTCCTTAATGTACGTCCCTGTCAGGGGCGTAACTAGAAATCACTGGGCCCCCCTGCGAAAATTTTGATGCCCCCCCCCCCCATAGGTACCAAATAATTGTAATGGGGCAGCGTTTCACTATAAAATAATTGTAATGGGGCAGTGCTTCACTATAAAATAATTGTAATGGGGCAGCGTTTCACCATAAAATAATCGTAATGCACCAGAGATTAATCGTAAAGTGGGCAGCATTTCACCAGAAATTAATCGTAAAGTGGGCACCATTTCACTGTAAAATAATCGTAAAGTGGGCAGCATTTCACCAGAAATTAATCGTAAAGTGGGCAGGATTTCATCATAAAATAATTGTAAAGTGGGCAGCATTTCACCATGAACTTATCGTAAAGTGGGCAGCATTTCGCCATAAAATAATCGTAAAGAGGGCAGCATTTCACCATAAAATAATCGTAAAGTGGGCAGCAGTCACCAGAAAATCGCAATGTGGGCAGCGTTCACCAGAGAATTGTACAGTGGGCAGCAGTCATCAGAAAATCGCAATGTGGGCAGCATTCACTAGAACATCGTACAGTGGGCAGCATTCACTGGAACATCGTACAGTGGGCAGCAGTCACCAGAAAATCGCAATGTGGGCAGTGTTCACCAGAAAATCGTACAGTGGGCAGCGTTCACCAGAAAATCGTACAGTGGGCAGCAGGCACCAGAAAATAATATAGTGGGCAGCAGTCACCAGAAAATCGTACAGTGGGCAGCAGGCACCAGAAAATAATATAGTGGGCAGCAGTCACCAGAAAATCGTACAGTGGGCAGCAGGCACCAGAAAATAATATAGTGGGCAGCAGTCACCAGAAAATCGCAATGTGGGCAGCGTTCACCAGAAAATCGTACAGTGGGCAGCAGTCACCAGAAAAATCGCAATGTGGGCAGCATTCACCAGAAAATCGTACAGTGAGCAGCAGTCAACAGAAAATCATAGAGTGAGCTGCAGTCACCAGAAAAATCGCAATGTGGGCAGCAGTCACCAGAAAAATCGCAATGTGGGCAGCAGTCACCAGAAAATCGCAATGTGGGCAGTGTTCACAAGAAAATCGTACAGTGTGCAGCGTTCACCAGAAAATCGTACAGTGGGCAGCAGGCACCAGAAAATCATACAGTGGGCAGCAGGCACCAGAAAATCGCAATGTGGGCAGCGTTCACCAGAAAATCGTACAGTGGACAACAGTCACCAGAAAATCGTAATGTGGGCAGCAGTCACCAGAAAATCGTACAGTGGGCAGCAGTCACCAGAAAATCGTACAGTGGGCAGCAGTCACCAGAAAAATCGCAATGTGGGCAGCAGTCACCAGAAAATCGTACAGTGGGCAGCAGTCACCAGAAAATCGTACAGTGGGCAGCAGTCACCAGAAAAATCGCAATGTGGGCAGCAGTCACCAGAAAAATCGCAATGTGGGCAGCAGTCACCAGAAAATCGTACAGTGGGCAGCAGTCACCAGAAAATCGTACAGTGGGCAGCAGTCACCAGAAAAATCGCAATGTGGGCAGCAGTCACCAGAAAAATCGCAATGTGGGCAGCAGTCACCAGAAAATCGTACAGTGGGCAGCAGTCACCAGAAAATCGCAATGTGGGAAGCAGTCACCAGAAAATTGCAATGTGGGCAGCAGGCACCAGAAAATCGCAATGTGGGCAGCAGACACCAAAAAATCACAATCTGGGCAGCAGGCACCAGAAAATCGCAATGTGGGCAGCAGTCAACAGAAAATAGTACAGTGGGCAGCTCCTGTAAAAAAAAACAAAAAACAATTCACTCACCTGCCTGGCAGAAGTCTCCTCTCCTGGCATCAGATCCCCCGACGATCCTCCTGCAGCACATCTCCCGCGCTGACAGGCAGAGTGCAGGGCTACGACAAGATGGCTCCCGAAGCCCTGTACTGGAGACACAAATAGTCTCCAGAGCAGGGCTTCGGCAGCCATCTTGCCGTAGCCCTGCTCAGCCTCCCGGGAGACTGCGGCTGCGGGGAATGCACTGGCCCGGCGTCTATTAGACGCTAAGGCCAGTTCCACACCTAGCTGGGGGGTCCTAGCATCGAGCAGGCGGTAGCGCTCCCCCCCGCACATGGCTGGTGGGCCCTGGAGGGGCCCCAGGCCCCCCTGCGGCTGAGGGGGTCGCATCCCCGGTGATTACGCCAGTGGTCCCTGTATAATACATCGGTTTCACCTGATCACAATAATAGTACTGAAATGCAAGGCCTGAATGATATCACTGACATTAGTAAAATCTAAGCTTCATGTAAATATTTCATCAAATTATTTTTATTAAGAGTCCCAAAAAAATATTTACAGTTTTACAGGAAGGAAATTACGACCATCTTAATTAAATACACTATATAAATCTGCTATCAGGCCTTTTATGTTATAGAAAATTCAATTTTTATGACACACGTGGGAGAAAAGATATGCAAATGCATATCAGTAACGTAACAGTAATGTTATTGGCAGAGATGAGGATATAACACATTTGAACTCTTTTTTTCGATTGCAATGTATAATTAATGCACGATCATTTGTCATTAAAGATGGGATTGCTCCTTGAAGGCTAACTGACCTTTGAAGTGGAAATCCCAAATGATACATCTTTACACTTGTTCAGTTTCTGAAAACATATCAAATGTCTAAAGCGAAATAAGCATTACAAAGTAAAGTACACAAAGAAGCTGGAGTACTATAAATGTCATTGTTTGGATGTTTTTGATAATGTATTGTACTGCAGATGTTATTAAACATATTAATTATTCTGCTTTAAAGATGTATGCATTTTAGGGCAGATCATAAATGTGGCCTGTGTAACCCGATTTATCCTTTAGCACTTGGCCTCGGCTGAGAGGAATCCACCAGACACTGACTCAGATGCGAATATCAAGGATTTATTTGTGACATAACAGTGGTCAACTGGTAATTTTTCTCAACCGGTAACTCTCAACACAAAAATACACTTTCCTTGCACATCACAGGTCAAAATACAATCTTCTCCTCTTCAAAGCCGGTGCACCGGTAAATGCTGCGGAATAAAAAGGTTAAGTTACACAGAAACTTTTAAATACAATTGAGCTACAACAGATCTTCTTATACAATCATCAACCACTTTACAGTACAACACATTTTTATTACAGTACCATTTACTGAGGTATAGGGGCTTGGGTAGGGACAGGTCTACTGAGCAATTCAGTTCCTATACAGTCTCAGTCCCTTGTAACCAAGTCCAAGCTATATTGCTCAGCAAAACCTTAGGGGACTTGTGACTCTCTTTACTATGGTACTGAAGCAATGTCCACAGTTCGTTGGGTTAGAGAAAGGGTTAGAGAAATAAAAAGAAAACAAAATAAAAACACAAAATTGACCAATGCACCCAGCTATACCATCAATATCTCACTCCTTTTATTTATTTATTTTAAGTATTTATATAGCGCCGACATATTAAAGTGCTGTACACAGTATATTGTATTGCCACTAACTGTCCCTCAGAGGAGCTACCATAGTCTTATGTCTATGTCTGTATCATGTAGTGCTTGCTTGTATCATAGTCTAGGGCCAATTTAGGGGAAGCCAATTAACTTATCTGTATGTTTTTGGAATGGGAGAGGAAACCGGAGTGCCCGGAGGAAATCCACGTAGACACGGGGAGAACATACAAACTCCTTGCAGATGTTGACCTGGCTGGGATTTCAACCAGGGACCCATCGTTGCAAGGTGAGAGTGGTAACTACTACCCCACTGTGCTGCCCTTCAATAAAACTCTTTTCTTATACTATTTGAACTTTATGCTGAATAAGCTCCAATTTTTATGTGTTGCAAAACTTGTATCTCCACTCTGTTGACTCTTTATCTCTGACAGATGTCACTTCACTTTTTACTGTAGTTCACCTAGTAACACAAGATGTAGTGAAACTCCTCCTTCAATCTTCTTCTTTAATGCTGACAGGTTAACAGACTTAATTATTTCTCACTGACAGGTTCTCTTTATCTCCACGGCTTTTGCTCTCTTTCTCTGGCTGTGCACTTCAGCAACACAAAATAACACTTTGGTTCACTTCTTCAACCAGGCTTTTAATAAACACTGTAGAACAATCAACTGATGAACTGACGAACTGATGACTATTGAACTGAGCAGACTGACAGGAAAAATGTCTCTGAGTCAGGATCACTGCAAGCAGCTGACTGTATTAGTTCTGAGGGGGCTATAAGAGGCTGATCACTTTCCTGATGACAAGAAGGCACTCAAACTTAATGTACTTAGTTACAGTCTCTGGTATCTGTCAGGGCAGAACTATATTGCATTAATAAACTGATTATCATCACAATATCACTGTCTTTTTAAGGCTTTATCAGACAGGCAGATTGTAGTCACAACACTTCCATCAGAATATGCCCTTCAGTAACTTGGGTTAACTGTCTCTATCTTCAGAAAGCCTCCACTGAACGCTGGCCCTTTCTGAACACACTTGTGGCTTATGCTGGCGCAAGGCCTATACTCATCTGGCCCGACAGGATCTCTCTCTTTCCATGCTAGCTTGGATCTTGCCTGCTGTCCTTCAACTTGGCCTCCGGTCACTGCCTGGCTCTATTACCATGCCCTCCTCTCTGTTGGTGGTCTCTGTGCTGCCGCCGGGTCCCCGCTTTACCTCATGAGGTTACTGTTGTGGCTGCTCTCTCTCTAGCCTCCTTCCTCCCTCACCGCCTCTTGACTGACTGGCTCTGTGAGGAGAACTGGTTTAAAACAGTTCCCTCAGGCTCTGCCATGCCCCCTCTGCCTCTGCTCTGTGTCTTGTTCTGCTCCGCTCTGCCATGCCCCCTCTGCCTCTGCGTCTCGTTCTGCTCCGCTCTGGCTCCCGCGGAGCTTCCAGAACATTCTCCTCTCTGTTTATGTGGTCGCCTTAACAACCCTGCTTTGCGACCATCTGGCCACTTGGGCCTATCTATGCGGTGTTTTGATTCCACAATACCACTGTTAAAGGCGCGGTGTACACAGTATGTCAATTTCTCGGAATAAAGGCAAATTACATTCCTACTTCACAATACTCCTTTTTAAAGGCACAGTTCACTTAACATGCTAATTTCACATTACACCTGTACATTACACTCCCACATTACAATACTCTCTTTTAGAGGGTTGCACCTGTAAGACCTGAGGGTGATACACTATGTTAGTCTTTAACTGGGTTGATGAAACTGAGATGGGGTGTAGGCCACATTCTGATTGTACTTAAATTATGGTCAATCATTATGGTCAAATATCCTGAGTGACCAATCAGAAGTCCACTTCCTGACATGAATAGGAGCTGCTTAGTCAATGGCCACTAATAAGGAAAGAGCAATTGGTCCCTGACTATCTTGACTCATCAAATGACCAACAAGTTTTTTAAGTGGGAGCACCATAACAATTGTTTTATTTATAATGGCCCGTGATATACATTCTGAAGAGGCTGATCATACTCCATTGGTAATCATAATTTATGTTGTTAAAGCAGATCCGAGATGAAAAATTAACTATAACAAGTAACTTGTCTATATATCTTATCTAAAGTTTAGATAGTTTACACAGCAAATCTAGCTGAAAACAGCTTCAATAGAATATGATTATTTCTTCCTGTGATACAATGACAGCAGCCATGTTGTTTGTAAACATTACAAACAGGCAAGCTTATCTGCATCTTCTGTGGAAAAAACCTAATCCCCCACCTGCTCCCTCCTCCACTCTGCCTCTGAAATCTCTGGCTAGTAATACCTCCCCCTCCTCCTGCCCAGACTGAGCTCCCATGAGCCCTTGCTACTGCCAAGGCTCTCTGAAAACCTGTGGGCGAGGTTTGTTTAGTTTATAGGGAATTAGAGTATTAAAACAAAAAAGTATTTGGGTTCAGGAATGCCCTATAAACAATAGGAAAGGAACACAATTATGCAATGAATAAAAGTTCATCTCGGATCCACTTTAAATAAAAATATGCAGATTCACTTTAACATAGGATGGCAGAGGCTTCTATAGTCAGTGAAATTATTTATTATCTCTATATTTTATGTAGAGCACGAACAATGACCGTTCACTGATTACCAACTGATATACAGTAAGAAATTTATATTTGCAGGCCTTCATAAGGAAACACTTTCCATAGCTAACCCCCTAAATGTGTTTGGCCTTTACATTTATCTGGGATTGTTCTTCTCCTTTAGTTATGTGGGTGAGAGAAACAACCAGGATGGGGAAAGCATAAGCAAATAATAAAAAAGACTGTCAAAACTAAAATGACTTCACAGGAACGGATTTTCCTAGGAAGAAGGTAGAGATATTCCTGCCATTAGTCCTGCTGTGATTATAGACAATATCAATTGGTGGCTCTATAATGGGGTTGGGCACAGCACAATAAAAGACAACTGTAAATTGGGACACCATATGAGGCACTATGAATGAAAGGACGACTATATGTGGTAACATTATAATGGGGGAACACTATCGCAAATGTAATTCTAATGGAAACACTTAAAGGGAGGCACATGGAATGGGAACATGTAATGGCTGACCCACTCAGCTTTTTGGGTCGGGAGAGCAGGGAGGGACATGGGAGAACCAGATTGTTTGCATTGAATTGTCAAATACAATAATGTGATCTTTAAATACAATAGAATGCCAGAACTTAGTGTCAACAAAGCAGGGGGTATGGAAAATCCATTTAAACTCACTCTGTTATATGCAGATGCTTCGATAACAGAAATGTTATAAGCAAAGGGAAATGAAAAAAACAATTATTGCTAAAACTGATATTTCTAGTGTGGCATTTTATTTAACACTGTCTTCTCTTTTATTGCACATTTTGAGTTAGCAATGTTCTCTAAGTGCCTCTGTGGATCACAAATTTAAGTTGTTGAATAACTCATGGAAACATTTGTTAAAGAGAACCCGAGGTGTGTTTAAAGAATGTTATCTGCATACAGAGGCTGGATCTGCCTATACAGTCCAGCCTCTGTTGCTATCCCAAACCCCACTAAGGTCCCCCTGCACTCTGCAATCTCTCATAAATCACAGCCGTGCTGTGAGGCTTTGTTTACATCTGTAGTGTCAGTCTCAGCTGCTCCCCCGCTTCCTGCATAGCTCCGGTCCCCGCCCCCGTCCCTTCCCTCCAATCAGCAGGGAGGGAAGGGATGCAGGCGGGGACTGGAGTTCTGCAGGAGGCGGGGAGAGCAGCAGACTGACACTATAGAGATAAACACAGCCAGCTCTGACAAGCTGTTTGTCAGCAGCGTGGCTGTGATTTATGGAGGGATTGCAGAGTGCAGGAGGACCTTAGGGGGGTTTGGGATAGCAACAGAGGCTGGGCTGTATAGGCAGATCCAGCCTCTGTATGCAGATAATAATCTTCAAACCCACCTCGGGTTCTCTTTAAACACTTTTACACTACTAGAAATATGGAAATGCAATTTTAATACTGTTTTTGTGTTAATCAGTAGTACATCTTCCATCTCCTTCCTTACCAGGCACTTTGTTACATTGTTGTGCTGCAACAAACATAGGATATCTCATTATTGGTTGAAGAAGAAAATGATATTTTAGTGCTTTATTTTTGATGCATTTATAAAATAAAAAAAAGTGTTTGAAGAGTGTTATGCAACCTTAAAGAATGTAAAGGACATGGATGCTAACATTACATTCACAAATAAGCAGAATAAGAGAACATCATAGTCAAATTTTGTGAAAAAAAAATGTTGAAGTACTTGGGTAATGCTGGATACACACCATGAGTTTCCGCGTCAAATGCGTCCGTCGATTCGATTATTTCCGAGCATTTCCGAACGAATTTCGATGATTTTTAGGTCAATTGCCATGTAAAGTATGGCAAATCGACCTAACGATCCATCGAAGCTTGAATCGGACATGTCGGAAATAATCGAATCGACGCGTATCGATGGACGCATCGAACGCGGAAACGCATGGTGTGTATCCAGCATAATATTATATATTGCAAAAAAGTAAGAACTCACAATCAGGAGAAACCTGGACATCAATGGACTGGAGATAGCAAGGATTAGCCATACATTTTTTCTCTTGGAGTCATAAAAGTTTTATTGATAAGGTTTGTAAACATCTTTGGTGAGAAAATTCAGGAGAAAAAGTAATTG
Organism: Hyperolius riggenbachi; assembly: GCF_040937935.1. Lineage (NCBI taxonomy): Eukaryota > Metazoa > Chordata > Amphibia > Anura > Hyperoliidae > Hyperolius > Hyperolius riggenbachi. Next base: position 186,754,974 of record NC_090648.1, on the reverse strand, counting down.
AATAGTAGCCACTGGACCCGATTTAAATTACCTTTTCTCCTAAGTTTCTCTTAGGAGATCATTTTTTTACCTTCTTTTTAAATAATGTTTCAGCACTCTACAATTGAAAAAGTACCAAAAAAGTAAGTGAAAAAGTACTGTAAAAATTATTCTGAGTATTTTATTGCTTGCTGGCGGTTTAAAGGGCATTTTATTGATAAGATCTGAAAATATCCCCTAGTAGAAAACTTGGAGAAAAGGTGAATTGGTTTGAGCCCATTGTGTACAATAACTAAAACTTGTATAAGCCTACCCTTAGTGGAATCCACTTTCAAAGTCATGTATAGATGGTATCAGGCTGTAACTAGGCTGGCCTATATTACAAATGCAGATCTACCATATATACTCGAGTATAAGTTTAGAAATTTAGTTCTGACTCACTAAATAAAAGTGTAGGGGTCGACTTATACACAAGTCACGTACAACACTGAGCACACTGAGTAATGTGTGTACTGTTAGTGACATTCCCATTTGCAGCAATTTACCCAGTGGTAAGCGACACTTTCTTGATAAAGGAAATGCCAAGAAAACACTGGTCTGAAAGTCCTCCCTGTATGTTTTTGGGGAGCAAATCAAGAGGTAACATACTCCATATCTTTTGAATTTGTCTTAAGCCTGGTTTACACCATGCAATTTCCCATCAAATAGATGGGTTGATAGATAATTTCCAACAGATCCGATCGGATTTCTGATATTTTTTTATCGATTTTCTGATCACTTCTATGCAAATTGATAAAAAAAATTGATTGGAAATCAGATCGGACCTGTCGGAAATTATCTATTCGACCCATCTATCTGATGGGAAATTGCATGGTGTGTACCAGGCTTTAAGCTGACCAAACTATGGTCTTAATGGTCTTCTACATTCACTTTTTGGGGTGGTTAGTCAGAAAAACTCATTTTTTGGCAGTATTTAATTTTAAACAGGCGTACCTCACTAAACACTAGAGATTGTTCTTTTACTTTATAATGGTAGCAACAAAAAAGAGAAAATAGCCAAATCCAATATGCTGCTTGGTAGAAAGATAATCCTAACTTAACTGGACATACTGAGCTATGCTTAATCTGTAAAGTTTATGCTTCTAATTTTACTATTGTGTACACTCATATTGACTTATACACACTATTATGGTTTTGGACAAGTATTCTGGCAATTTTTGTATAATGTTTTGCTTTACATCATGGTACTATATTTTACGAAGTCTGAAATAGAAAAAAAAGAGAGAGCTCTGAAATGTGTAGGAGTATAAGTAGGGAAAACCAGCTGTAACTGTCAGGCATATGCTTAGAGTTAATGATACAACAATCATACATTTTCCATTCAACTACTCCTCTGCTGGCCATGATGTATAACCTCAGTGTACTGGTGTTCAGTGTTTTTCTGTGAAGCTGTGATAAGCACATGTCTCTCACATTCTTGCAATTTGTTTTACATTCATAGACCTGTGAGCCATCTTCCTTTATTGCTGTAATTTTACAATGTTCTATATTTTTAAATGAGCTACATCACAGGAGGCGGGAAACATGTGATTGTTTCTGGGTTTCAAAACAGGAATATCAATTTAAAGAGGAACTCAAGTTTCTGAGATTACCATACGTATTGTTATATCTAACATTCTTGAACATCACCAGCCCTGCCATATCCTTTACAAGTGTTTCATTTTTTTTCCTTATGGCTGCTTTGTGTAACAATGTAAATGGGTTGTCAATCAAATTATTCATTAATATTGATATTTTTTCATAGTAACAGCATCTCTCATAGTGCTATATAATAGACAATATATCAATATACAGGACAGGTGCCTAATGAGGGGATACAGACAATATATAACAGAACGTGTCAGCTGTAGGGTCGTAAATCAAGGCAAAAGTTAAAGTACACACCTCACAGCAGTACGGAAGCATGTTAGGAGAGAGGACCTTGACCTTTCAAGCTTACAATTTAATAGGTGAAGAAGTAGTAACAATAAATAAAGGACAACTGTGTGTAATGGGGTGGTATGGTAGCTGGTGACTTACTTAAAGAAGCTATAAATATAGCCACCTTCACTGAGTTGTTCAGTAAAGAACAATGAAGCATGACTTGATCAGGAGGTAGACTAGACACAGCAGGGGGTTGGCATCTGCACGATAATAAAGCTTTGTAGCAAAAATAAAACAACACACTTTGATGCTGCAAATAAGATGCCAGCTAATAAAGTGTGCTTGGGATGAATACCAGAGTTAGTTTGCATTGTGTAGCACAGCCAGTTCGTGTATGTAATAAAGAAATTGGTGCAGTAAACAGGATAATAAACTGCTAAAAGGATTAAAGAGGAGGAACAGATCATTTGGGTACCAGTCAATGTAGTTTTTATATCAGGTGGAAAAGAGAAAGATGATAGAGGGCTTGGACTCAAGCAGCAACAGTTCATTTCAGTATCAGTTTATGAAATATTAATACCTGTGAAGAGTAGAGGATGGTGTCAGATAACGATAATTTAAAGGAATTGTTAAATTTAATTTATCTTAATGTTATAGAACCACAGTTACAGAAAGCACAACCAAGTGCACTTGACACAGTTCTAAGCATCCAAAACATTGTGCTTTCTGTAGATATTGTACTAGGACATTGAAATAAAGCTATTTTTTTTTGTTTAAAGTCCACACATAGTCCCCGAGTCTACTTGTATTTGACGTTTGCCCATTCAGGGTCTGGGTTTCCTGGTTTGACTCCCAGATAAAAAAAAAATAATTTAGAACTATGGCTGACGTATACGATGGTTTTACTTTGATATCAGTTTGGTTGAATATTTATAATCCTTTGTTTCCAGCACCATTAGAAGACACACACTTTGAATGTGATCTCTGACCACAATTCAGCCTGTTTGAGGCTGAAACAGAAACAGTCAATGACACATCTGCTATTTTGTTCTGGGGAGAGAATGCAATGTGTGAACATAGTCTGATGCTTTCATTTGGGTGGATTTGCCAGTCATAGAAGCAGCCATGTTTAATGAAGCATCTTTTTATAGAGCCTAGCGAGAAGTAAGCAATCAGAGGTAGCAAGCCACTGAATTACATTTTATTTTATATATTTCTTTTCACTGTGTCATGGCTTATCAATTTATTGATACTGTAAAATGTGAGAGCCTGCTACACAAACAACTTCAGGAAAGTGAGAGGCAGAGCTACACTGTAATCTCCCTTATTGCACAGACTAAATTGTTCAATACTGAAGTAATTTTCAACTGAGAATGTGATGTCACAGGGAACTGAGTAATCACTCACAAAGTAGAAGCATAGCAGCTGCTTGACAAAAAGGCATCACATGACTACTATATTTGACTCAACACTAGCAGGAAATGAAATCCTCATTTTCAAAGTTGTCATGGCTATAGCTAATCTGTTTTCATTGGGATATGCAGTGGTACCTAAACTACATAAATAGTATCTACTCTTACATTAATGGACATCAGAAGTGAGAGGTTTATGGAGGATGCCATATTTATTAAGCAATGCCATTTGCTTGGCAATCCTGTTGATCCTCTGCCTCTAATACTTTTAGCCATATACCCTGAACAAGCATGCAGCATATCAGGTGTTTCGGACATTTTTTAGCTGCATGCTTGTTTCTGGTGTGATTCAGACACTACTGCAGCCAAAAAGATCTGCAGTGCTGCCAGGCAACTGGTATTGTTTAACAGGAAATAAATAGGTCTTCCTCCATATGCCTCTCACTTCAGGTGTCCTTTAAAACCATTATTTTAAACTGCCAGAACATGTTTATTACAATAACAGTGCACATGTCCCTTTAATCAAATACCAAGCATGTGATGCAGTAAATCACCTTCTTTCCTAAATCCATTAATTCATAGTTATATTGAGCCCATTACATCATCAAACCTCTTTAATAATATTTTGTTGATGTTATAAATTTTATTTCAGCATGCTGTCTAAGAAACATAGAAATATGGACTTCATTATGGACTGAGGCACTTAGCCCAGAGGTCTCTAACACAAATGTATCCTAATGGTTTTTATGATAAATAATATATGGCCAATGTGCAACTGCTGATTTTATACTTCATCTAAATCCATTGCCTCTATTGATTTCTGTTTAAAATTTGTTGTGATAGATGGTGGAGGGGTTGTGGTTTGGTTCGAGCACTGGGGAATGCTAAATTCCCTGAGTGCTAAGAAACCAAATAGCCTTAATGAGTTTTATCTTTCCAGAGGCAAGCCCCAGGCACTATGTGATCTGCAGTTATCAACGGTCAAGAACATAATGGAAAGGTAACCCAAAGACAGAGCACAAACAAGATAGAGACACAGAGGCAGAATCTTCAATTCCAAGGTGACAGCATAAACAACTAAAGGACTTAAAAAAAAATAACATGGCTATAACAATTTTTCTACCAGGCAGAAGTAGAACACATATAAGCAGATTGAGCTATGCAGAATCCCGGAGATATTGAGTCAGGTAATGTGATCATCATTTTAATTCAAGAGAAGCTCCTTCTAGATTACAGATATAATTGGCCTCATGGATAGATAAAGTTCTCTTAAAGCAGCGGGTGACCAGAAAGGTAACTGATTCATGTCTAATGGACAGAGTGAGTGTTTTCTGTAATGTAGTATCAAACCTGATATTAGTCTCATATTGGACACAATCATCATGAGCTTATTCTGGTTTTAAGTAAGTAAGCTAGAATTTGAAATCTGTTTTATAATGTGCAACGAGACACATACAACTGAAATGATGACATTTTGCAAGTGAAGAAAAGTTAGTTACAGTCAATATGGCATGAAGCTTATTACTGCTCTGTATATGTAGGCTAGAAATGTTATTGCAATATGGAAGCATTATAAAGACATTATAGCAGGCATGATGAAAACAATGTACAGTAAAACCCCTGTTATCCAGAACTCAGTTAACCAGAATTATCAAGCAACCAGAACAAAATTCTGGTCTTGCTGGATGCATACATCTGCATATTCTTTATACAGTAATAAACCTCTGTTACATTAGGTGAAGTCTGTCCTGTGTCTTAATTTGTTTTAAGTTACTGTATTTCAACATTAACCACTTTACCCCCGGCGGTACGAATGTCTCTGTCCCTTTTTTCCCTCCTAAAAAACCAGGGACGGAGAAATCCGTACCTTCCGCGCTCCCGCCGATGCCCGCGCTACCGCCGCTCGTGCGCGCGCACCCGCCGCTCGTGCACGCCGCCGCCCGCTTGCCCGGAGATCAATGAATGGGAAAATCCATTCCCGTTCGTTGATCTAAGCCCCCGCAATGATCTGCTGCTTCTTTCAGAAACAGCGCGATCATTGTGAGTCTCCCGGCCTCCTACTGCTTCCTGTAAGCGTCCTTCCGGTCGCTTACAGGTCGCATGTAAACATACTCACTGTGGCCATCTTGTGTCCAAATAGTAAACTACACCCTAATGCATTTTACACATACAAATAAATTGTTTTACATAATAAATTAACTCATTACCTCCCACACTCCCCAATTTTTTTTTTTTGTAATTTAAAAAAAAATATATATATACAATAAAAAAAAAAAACATAAATAGTTACCTTAGGGACTGAACTTTTTAAATATTTATGTCAAGAGGGTATAACACTGTTACTTTATAAACTATGGGCTTGTAATTAGGGATGGACGCAAAACTGAAAAAAATGCACCTTTATTTCCAAATAAAATATTGGCGCCAAACATTGTGATAGGGACATAATTTAAACGGTTTTATAATCGGGAACAATGGGCAAATAAATTTCATGGGTTTTAATTACAGTAGCATGCATTATTTAAAAACTATAATGGCCGAAAACTGAAAATAATAATTTTTTCCCACATTTTTTCCTATTTTCCCCATTAAAACACATTTAGAATAAAATAATTCTTGGCATAATGTCCCACCTAAAGAAAGCCTAATTGGTGGCGGAAAAAACAAGATATAGTTCATTTCATTGCGATAAGTAATAATAAAGTTATAGACGAATGAATGGACAGAGCGCTGAAAGGTGAAAATTGCTCTGGTGGTCAGGGGGTAAAACCCCTCAGTGGTGAAGTGGTTAATGCAGAGTTTATGCTAAGTAGAGACTGTGGCTATAGTCCTGTGAAGCCTGGTAGATCTCTTGTCTTCCTTCAGCCTCTATACCCCAATTTAATACCACGCTCTTCACCTATACGCAAGCCCCCGTGTGAACAGGAGGCCAGTGCGCCTACCCAACTATGATTACCCCGCAGGACTTCAGGGTGCAAGGTATAGAGACTGAGGCTGGTAAGACAAGAGTACTACCCAGGTCCACTAAACAAGATACACGTTACTGGATGATATCAGGAAATAGTAAAGGATGCAGTAGTGGAGGAGAAAACACAGATTACAGCAAGAGTAGTAGACTATAGAATGAAATCACACTTGAAACACTGCGCTCATGTAGGAGACTTCTCAATTTTAGGAAAATTATACTGTAAGTCAGTTACAGTTTCATGCAAAAGTCTATGTACAAGCACCACATAACCAGTAGTATGCTGCTGTATTCAATATACAAAATATAGAATCAAATCACACTTGGAACACTGCACTCATATAGGGAACTCATCAATCCACAGTGAAATTATACTGTGAGTCAAATATAGTTTCATGCAAAAGTCCATGTACAAGCACCACATACACACTACAAAGTCCAAGATCATAAAACAGGTGTGGAGCGCTGCTATTCAGTTTTTGTACCAATTTTAAGCATACATAAATATAATAGCTGTGCTTCTGTTTGTGCTTGTGTTTCTTCCAGTATAAAACAACCAGCAGGTAAAAACAACCCCCCACCCCCATCAGGTGGGGACTCACCGGATGGTGCGGCCTCCAGGGCCTGATATCGCGTTTGGGGTATTGGCCACCCCACAGCCTCTCTGGCACCTCCCGTCTGGTCCTTAAGGGACTCAAGTTCATCACCAGCCGTTTAAAAATAAAAATAGAGATGCCTCATTGCGTAAAATTCTACTTATGGCTTTATTCATTTTTAAAATAAAGCTTGAGGACCTTAGCGGCCTTTGCATCTTGCAGAGGTCCTGTAGCTCGGGCTTACAAGCTGGGCGCAGCCACAGAAGCTGCTTCCCTATTTGAGGCATTACACACCGCGGCTCTGCAGCCCCTGAGGAGTTGCCATAGCAACGAAACATTGGGCGGAGTTGCGGTGTGACGTCAGCGCAAAGGCTCGGTCGGACGTGACCGGTGGGATTCGCGCAGTTGTTTTATCTTTCCAGTTAGCAGTAATAACCCCGATAGTGGGAGTGACATCCGTGGACACCGAGCAGGCTGTTAGTTGATCCTTGGGTGCTCTATCCACCCTAGCTAAGTGCATTACTTTACTTTAAGTGATCCCTAATTGCTCATATTGAGTTGTTACTATCCCATGTTGGGAACACTTATTACTGGAACATTTTTACATTTTTGCTGATAATTTTTGCATACACATGCATATTTTTAAAACGAATAAAGCCATAAGTAGACTTTTACGCGAAGAGGAGTCTCCATTTTTATTATAAACAGCCGGTGATGAACTGGAGTCTCTGAAGATATAAGTCCAGAGGTGTAAGCGCCTCCACGGTATCCCGGGGTGATGTTTCACACTACTCTCTCTCCTAAGGGATATTCCACCGGTTCTGGAGTGTGCGTGCCAGCCCTCAGGTTAAGTTGCATCCAAGTAGAGACATAAACATGGGGAAAAGAAAAAAAACACTATATAGGGTAATACCGTCAGATAGATATTGCAGCCTCTACCAGACCCACATCACACCGGTATAGCACACAAAAATTGATTCCAAGTTGCGCTCACCAGATGACGTGGCTGTTCAGTCACAAACAGCGTTAAGAGCCTGCCACTTAAGGCCAATCGATCAAATCACTTCTTATTGCAGCTGCAGTCATCTCCAGTTCTGCTACCACCTCCGCTCTTACATAAGTCAAGAAAAGAGACACAACATAGTGCAGTATTTTGTCACTTTTTTTTAGCACTTCCACCCCAGCACCCTGTGCAGAAATGCGCTCACCAGATGGGGTGGCTGCTCAACGACAAACAGCAATCAAGGCCTGAAGTATATAGCCCCTGGTTTAACGGTCCTTGCCCTCAGCTGCAGTAGCTTCTGATCATGCAGGTTTCTCCAACTTGTCACTCAAAAATAAACATATGCACAACATATAGTGTAGTAACTTTGTTACAGGTGCACCTCCACCTTTTCCCTTCTGTGGACACAGCACTCGTGCACCCCACCAAAATTGCAGAAGTAGTAGGGTAAGAGTGTTTGGTGCAACAGTAATACTTTGAGGACTGAACCTCAGGAACAAGGTCCGTACAGCAAGGAGTACAAATACAGATTCCTTCCGAAGACCTGGACTCTCCCGGGGGAGGAGTCAGGCTGAAGGTAGGAAGGACAGAACGGGAGTGACACCCTGGAGGGGGTGTCACTAACAGATCTAGGAACTGCCTCTAACAGTAAGGTCAGTTCTCGAGGTCGGACAAGCCAGGTCGAAAACACACGGACAGATAAAGTACAAATTCAGAAGGCAGAGGCGGAGTCTAAAGTACAGGCAGGGTTCGGCAACAGGATATCAGAAATATCGAGGTACAAAATCAGGAGGCAGATGCAGAGTCTAAGGACGAGCCGGGGTTCGGCAACAGAGTATCAGAATGGCAAGGTACAGGATCAGAGTTCAGAAGAATAGTCAGGCAGGCAGAAGGTCATAACAGATAATCACAATCAAACTAGTACTTTAGACTATCAATAGAATCTAGCTAAGTGTAGGATTACAGCTCCAGCTGGTCCCGGCACACTTTAGGATCTGACTCAGGTCTGAGTGCTACCACTAAGTGATCGCAACGCCAGACAACCAGCAACTGAACAGCCAGCAGTATATATACAGAAAGACTGCCCAGCACCTCCCTAAATGCTGCACCAATGAATGGTGCTGCAATTGTCAGCTGACCGGCCTGGTCAGCTGCCTAACCTCTGGCTGTCATATAAACCTTGCCTCTCAGCGCGCGCACGTGTTACTCTGAACCAGTGTGGACTATCAGTCCCAGCCACACCAGTCATACCTTGCAATGCCTCCAGCGAACCGAGCGTGGGGACCGCCGCACCGCTCACTACCCCAGCGGCGGCTTCCCTACGCTCACCCCCATTGTCAGGGACACTACCATGCGACAAATCCGCCGCCTCTAATGCGGACTCCGCCGCTCTGCCTAGGCGGCATGCGGCGGCTTTCCCGCATTGTGTCGCCATGCTGGACGCGGAAACAGCCGCCTCACCATGAGAAGTGGCGGCTTTTCCGCGTCTCTTCACAGCCAGAAAGCGTTTATAGCACAACCTCAATTTCCAATCTTCTTAATATGGCTCCTTTAAAAACTAAGCAGACATCTCCATTGCGCAGTACTACTTTAATATTCAATAAAAAGATTCAAAATTACACCCACATATTCCACAAAGATAAAAAGCGTTATCAGATTAAAATCCAGCGTCCTGGATCTAAAACAGCATGCTCTTCTTCGTGTGCCGACCACTAGCCCCGGGGTGCCAGAGAGGTGTGGGGTGGCCAATACCCCAAATGCGATATCGGCCCCTGAAGGCCGCACCATCCGGTGAGTCCCCACCTGACGGGGGGTGTCGTTTTTACCTGCTGATTGTTTTATACTGGAAGAAACACAAGTACAAACAGAAGCGCAGCTATTATCTTTATTTATGCTTAAGAGTAGTAGACTAGTGACAGGGAGTAAAATTGTTTAGAGCGACTGCAGCTCTGAGCTTCCGATAATCGCCACAACAAGACCAGGATGATTGCTCAGAGTCCAAAAACAATAAGGATGAGGCACTCCACGTGCTTCAAACTTGCGTTTGTTTTATTCAGAGCATGGACACACATGTTACAGGTCACCTGACCCTTCCTCAAGTGTACCACCCACAACACCAACTTCCCCTTTTAAAGGACCACCCCACAGAAAGTCACACCCAAGTGAAACATTACATCATCACAAATACTGAACTATATACAATTTCATAATTTTTGTACATAGCATAGCAAGGTACATCAGCACACCAGTCTCCATTCAAAATGCAACACACATTTTACTGTGCACTAAACCACATGGTCAACCGACAATTGTTTCGGGGGCCACGCAAGGCAATGTGGCATTTAGAATGGAGACTGGTGTGCTGATGTACCTTGCTATGTTATGTTCTTAAGGTGACGTTGCCAGGTCACCACATCAAGCACCCAGAACAGGACGGTGTGTCCGCTTTACTTTATTTCTATAATTCCTATACAGGGAACTACTATACCATCTACATAGCAAAGATTAGTGGAGGGGTCATCAATATTCCCGCAGCACTTGTAAACACACCGAATTATTCTTTCCTTGTAACGATTGGTGTCAGCAACACAGATTTTTTCTGATTATTGGTGATCTGCAGTATCACCAATAATACAGATGCTATACCTGATTATGTGTGATCTGCAGAATCACCAATAATACTAGTATAGCCAGACACAGGACACCCAATGTGTTATAGTGTTTGGTGCAACAGTAATCAGAGAAGTTATCTCCCTTAAGGCGGGAGATACAGATACTACTGCAGCCAAGGATTCCCTGAGGAGCAGGGAACCAGACTGCACTGTAGCCAGTGGACCCCTAAGGGGCAGGGTCCCACTGATTGGACTGTAAAGGGGACAGTTGGTGGAATTAGTGATTATGATGGAACTGCAGCTGAGGATTCCCTGGGGAGCAGGGAATCGGATGGTATTGCAGCCAGTGGACACCTGAGGAGCAGGAACCACTGACAGGACTGCCGGAGTATAACTGGTTAAATGAGAAATATGATTTGACAGCAGCCAGAGACTTCCCAAGGAGTGGGGAATCAGACTGTACTGCAGCCAAGGATTCCCTGATGGCAGGGAATCAGACTGTACAGCAGCCAGTGGACTCCTTAGTGATAGAGACCACTGGCTGAGCTGCAAGATGGTTTCCTGAGGAGCAGGTGACCCTAAACCCGTGCTTGCAGCTGGTGAACACCTGAAGAGCAAGTGTCACAGATAGTGCAGTAAGGCTGACCACCCAAGGTTTGGGTGACAGCCAGAAAGGTCAGACAAGCAGAGTCGGCAACACACGGACAGGTAAAGTACAGAGACGAAAGACTGATTCGGTATCCGGGTACAGGCAATGTCAGCAACAGGTAATCAGATAGGCGGAGGTACCGAATCAGTGAGCAGGAGAATGGTCAGGAAAGCCAGAGATCATAACAGGTAACAGAATATGAAGTACAAGTTTCTGGAAGCGCTCTCTATCAGAGTCTATATAGTCCAAGCGTTATAAATAGTCCTTATCTTCCCTTCAGTACATATAATCCTCTCACCAGATGTTGTTGCTGATTATGTTATAGATCAGCAATGACAGCATTGGTTGATATCTCAATCTTCACCGGAATCCACGTTCTCCAAGATACGAATTACCTCAAAGGAATATATATGGAACAAAACATAGCGTAATACTGTCACATATATTGTGATAATCACCGTGCACCAACACACTGTGTATGCTTCCACCTCACGCCTATGAGCAAATTGTACGCTCACCAGATATTTATGCTGACCACATGGACCAGCCAGTGCGCTTGTAATTGATTGATCTCTCCTGTAGATGTGCACGCGTTGGCCTCACTCCTCTGTGAAGTATCCAAATTGCTATAAACTCAAATCAATAAAACAACATGGGCCGTCGCTTATCTGCCTGTTTCTTCTGGGTCTGAAAGGCTTTCCCCAGATTCCTCTTAACCATTCCCCAAATCTCCCTCAATGCTCTCTGCCAGTCCTCCAAGGCCGGGAATGGTGTAGATGCCACAGGTAACAGAGCAAACTTGGGAGATCTTCCTGATACTACCTGAAATGGTGAAAATCCTGAAGAGGAACTCTTCAGATTGTTATGTGCAAATTCCGCAAATGGCAAAAACTTTACCCAATCGGACTGTGCATCTGCCACATAACATCTGAAAAATTGCTCAAGGGACTGGTTAACTCTCTCTGTCTGACTATTGGTCTGTGGGTGGTAGCCTGATGAAAACGAAAGGTCCATACCCAACTGATGGCAAAAGGCTTTCCAAAATTGTGACACGAACTGGACTCCCCGATCTGACACCACATTCTCTGGAATGCAATGCAGCCGGAAAACGTGCTGGATGAAGAGATCAGCCAACTCCTGGGCCGAGGGGAGTCCTTTCAAAGGGACAAAATGGGCCATCTTACTGAACCTATCTACTACCACCCAGATGACCATCTTGCATTCAGACTTGAGGAGTTCTCCTACGAAGTCCATTGACAAATGAGTCCAGGGTTCATTTGGCACTGGTAGGGGTTGTAATGTACCCACTGGTGCCTGGCGTGAGGGCTTACTTCTTGCACACACTGAGCACTCTCTTACAAACTACTTACAATCTGTTGCTAGCGTAGGCCACCAAGCACATCTGGCCAGTAAATCCTGAGTTCTAGCAGCCCCAGGATGCCCCACATTTTTATGGGAATGGAAGAATTGTAAGAGTTGTAGACGGAAAGGCAGTGGTACAAACATAACTCCCTTAGGCTTCCCCTCTGGAAAATCCTGTTGATAAGGGCCCAGAGTAGCCGTCCAATCCTTCCAAGTCTCAGTAGCTGCCAAGACTATTTTCTGAGGTACGTAAAAGGGAAAGAGGCGCCCTGGTGTAATAAAAGCATCTAAAATCAGCTTAAAATCAAAAAGTGATATGAGGTAGCTTACCTCAATGACGAAACCTCTGTAGTTAATACAAGTAATTTTTATTAGCACAGGCAACGCGTTTCGCGGGTCTCGGCCCACTTCATCAGGCCAGTAAAAGTGCCAAATAGAAACGATCATCTAGCATAGGGAGCCTTTGATTTTATTACACCAGGGTGCCTCTTTCCCTTTTACGTGCTAAGTATACCCCCGAACACATCCTGTCCGAGGGGAGGTGGCAGACCACCAGTGGAGTCCCCACAGTGGACTCTGTCCCCCTTTTTTCCACTAAGAGAGCGACCATCCTTCCGGTTCTGGCTAGGACCACCCCGAGTGGAGTCGGGTTTATTGTCTCCACCTGCTTTCTGTGGTTGGTTGCCCCCAGCAACCTCCCTTTGTGAGTAGTGCTTCTAATGTATTTTCTTTTATTGTGGTCATTGACATATTGCACTACTGGGCTCCCGTTTTTTTGTCTCCTGTGACTTTTTCTACAGGGTGTTCATCCACCCCTACTACAATTTTCTGAGGGAGGATGGTTTCAGAGGTTGAAGGTTGCACTGTCTCAGGCTCGAAACACCTAGATAGAGTGTCTGCTTTGACGTTTTCACTACCTGGTGTATACATTATGACAAATCTGAATCTTGAAAAGAATAAAGACCAACGGGCCTGTCGAGGACTAAGTCTTTTGGCCCCTTCTATGTACTGCAAGTTCTTATGATCTGTATAGACTGTGATAGTATGCTCTGCCCCTTCTAGCCAATGCCGCCATTCTTCGAATGCTAATTTAATGGCCAAAAGCTCTCGATTGCCAATATCGTAGTTCTTCTCAGCAGAAGAGAACCTACGGGAAAAGTAAGCACAAGGGTGAAGCTTACCCTGCAACCCAGAGCGTTGAGACAGTACAGCCCCAACCCCGACCTCTGAGGCATCGACCTCCACTATGAAGGGGAAGGTGACATCCACATGTCTCAAAATGGGAGCAGAACAGAACAGTTTTTTCAATGTGGAAAAGGCAGAATGTGCCTCTGCTGACCAGTGATAAGTGTCAGCCCCTTTCTTGGTAAGACTGGTGAGGGGTGACACTACAGAGGAGAACCCCTTGATGAATCTCCTGTAGTAATTGGCAAAGCCCAAAAATCTTTGGAGTGACTTCAAACCCACAGGTTGTGGCCACACCAAAACAGCAAAGACTTTCTCTGGATCCATGGAGAGACCAGATGTAGAGATAATATAACCCAAAAAAGGAATGGAAGTGACCTCGAAGAGGCACTTTTCTAACTTGGCATACAGTGAGTTCTGTCTTAATTTCTTTAAAACGAACTTGACATGTTTACGATGTTCGGCCAGATTAGGAGAGAAAATCAGTATATCCTCATTGATCAACTCCTGGAAGACGGCAGGAGCATTACACTACCCAAAGGGCATAACCAGACACTCGTAGTGCCCGTCGGGTGTGTTGAATGCCTTCTTACATTCGTCACCATCTCTGATCCGTACCAGGTTGTATGCACCTCGTAAATCCAATTTGCAAAAAATACTAGCATTGGTCACCTGAGCGAACAAATCATCAATCAAAGGCAAAGGGTAACGATTTTTTACTGTAATCTTATTTAAACCTCGGTAGTCAATGCAAGGTCAGAGGCCTCCCTCTTTTTTCTGCACAAAAAAGAAACCTGCCCCAGCTGGCGAACGTGAAGGGCGGATAAAGCCTTTGGCCAAATTTTCTTTGATGTACTCCTGCATTGCCACTTTCTCAGGTCCTGAAAGATTATAAAGGTGACCCCTAGGAGGCATACAACCAGATCTTAAATCAATGGGACAGTCGAAGCTACGGTGAGGCGGGAGTTTATCTGCGGATTTAGGACAGAACACATCTGCGAATTCCGCATACTGTACTGGCACTCCTTTAACCTGAATCTTGGTAGCACAAACAGTAACTTTCTCCAAACAATGATGATGACAATGGGCCAACCAGCTCTTTAGCTGACCTGAAGCCCAGTCAATCTGAGAGGAGTGAAGTTGCAACCAAGGCATACCAAGGATAACGGTGGAGGTTGCCATTTGCAGGACAAGGAATTGTAAACTCTCTTTATGTAGCCCCCCTATATTACACACCAACAAGGGGGTTTGAGAAAGGCGTTGTCTACTCTGTAAAGGAGAGTCATCAACTGCAGTGACCAGGATCTGTCAGTCTAACAGGAGTACGGGAAATCCCAATCTTTTTACAAAATCATAATCTATGAAGTTGGCCGCAGAACCAGAGTCTACAAATGCTTCTGTGGGGACAGTCTGACCTTCCCACGTGATAGAGCAGGGAAAGAGCAGACAATTATTGTTTAGAGGTAAAGACTGCTCACCTAGGGTATTACCTCTGACTACACCTAGGCGGCAGCGTTTCCCGACTTCTTAGGACAATTCTGAACCATATGACCCTCCTCTGCACAGTATAAACAGAGACTTTCTGATTTCCTGCGATTCTTTTCCACCTGCGTCAGTCTCGAGTGTCCGATTTGCATCAGCTCAGGCGGAGGTGACGAGGTTGGAGAGGAGGCGTAGGAGACATATCTTACAGCTTTTCTACCCCGGGTCTGTTTTTAATAGCGTAATCGGCGATCTACCCGTACCGCCAAAGAAATTGCCTCATCAATGGTTTTGGGCTCAGGATGTCCTAACATCAAATCAGAAACTGCATCAGATAAACCTGACAAGAAACAGTCCAACAGTACATATGTTCCCAATCTAGCTGATACAGCCCACTTCCTGAATTCTGCTGCGTAAACCTCAACCGGATCTCGGCCCTGACGCAGGGTCTTTAGCTTCCATTCAGCGGTGGAAGCGATATCCGGATCATCATATATAATGGCCATGGCCTTAAAAAATTCCTGAACTGATGACAGAGCCTCATGCCCTGCCTGAAGACTATATGCCCCTGTTTGTGAATCCCCTGATAAAACTACGGAGCAGTACCTTTTCTCTGTCTCCCTCTCTGCGTAGAGGGGGGACAGAATCTAAAACCATTCATCTCAACTGGGAAGCCGAATGTCCAGCCTGAACAAAATGTCGGCCCACCGGGACATTCTGCTTCTCAATCCCCTTTCCCAAATTTTTGTGGACTTCAGCAATGCTTTGCTTGTGCTCTTGAATGCGCACCTTCACATTGCGGGTTGTCTCCCCCACATAAACAAATCCGCAAGGACAATTCAATGTGTAAACCACAAATGTTGTGTCACAATTGTAACTCCCTTTTACGGGTGCTCTATGACCAGTATGCGGATGAGACAGATATTCACCCCGTATGATGCCAGAACAACAATTACAGGAATAGCACGGATGGGTACCCTTGCGTCCCTCCAACACTGGTGGTTTATCAAAAACCCGTTTGCACACATGATTGGCAATGGTTCTGCCCCTTCTGTATGCAAACAGGGGATAATCTTTAAACAATTTTCCGCATTCAGGATCCCTCCCGAATGGGCCAGAATTTGCAGACTATCCCTCTTATTCTCCTGGATAAATGTCCATAATGGAGTACAAAAGGGATCCTGCCCTTGCCTCTCTTCTCTTTCCCCTTGGGCCTCAGCAAGGACTCGCGCTCAATGCTGGAAATGTCCTCACTCACCCTGACCAAACTGGAATATTTAAAACCCTTTGCAGCAAAGTTCTCGATTAGACAGCCTGCAGCTTCATGGTACTTAGTATCTGTGGATGAGATTCGACGGGCCCTTAAAAATTGGCCTTTTGGAATACTCTTTTTTAATCTTTCATCGTGAAAACTATCCATCCGCAATAAATTGTTTCTCTCCGTCGGTTTCCTGAACAATTTTGTGCAGAAATGTCCCTCTTTTTTGGATATGGTCACATCCAGATAATCAATTCTCAAATCTGAGCATTTAGCAGTGAACTTTATGGTTGGATGCATTAAATTAGCCTCATCAACCATAGTTCTGAAGGACAATTCCGTTCCTCACCCCAAAATCAACACATCATCCACAAATCTGTAGTACCTATAAAGCTGCTGCTTGTACTTTGTATTATGGATAAACATACGATCCTCAATGTCTGTCAAAAAAAGATTGGCAAAGGACAGAGCTACCGGTGATACCATGCTCGTCCCCTGGGTCTGAACATAATATTTGTCCCCAAACTGGAAGTAATTTTGTCTCAAAACTAAATCCAGGCAATCTAACAAAAAATATTTTGTTGTGATGCAAATTGGTTTCTAGCAGCTTGGTTTCAATACACGCCGTCCCTTCAACATGAGGGATGGATGTGAACCAGCTCTGCCTGTCCAGTGTGCATAACAGCAAGTCCTCAGGTACCTCCTCTATGGCATTCAACCTGATTAACAAATCAGTTGTGTCTTTTAAACATGTAGAGATCTTCAGCGCTAGTGGTTGAAGCACTGAATCAACGTACTTGGATAGAGGATACAACACTGAATTTACACTGGAGACAATTGGACGCCCCGGGGGATCAATAAGGTTTTTATGAATTTTAGGTAAAAGGTACAACTCAGGTACCTGTGGGTATTCTGTTACCAGGAAGTTGGCTGTAGATTTATCAATGGTCCTTAACAGCTGGGCATCATTGACCATCAAATCAACCTTCCATTTGTGTGTCCATGCACTGAGTAAAACAAACGCAAGTTTGAAGTCCGTGGAGTGCCTTATCCTTATTGTTGTTGGATTCTACTGTGGCAGGAGTGGTGAACCTGCAGGACAAGTGCACTGGCAAGTTACCTTATCCAGGATAGCGTTACTGAAGGAGCACCTAGGAGACTATTGGAGTGATTGCTCAGAGTGACTGCAGCTCTGAGCTTCCGATAATCGCCACAACAAGACCAGGATGATTTCTCAGAGTGACTGCAGCTCTGAGTTTCCGATAACCGCCACAACAAGACCAGGATGATTGCTCATAGTGACTGCAGCTCTGAGCTTCTGTTGTCCGCCACACTAAATAAGACAAGGACAGACAAACAGACAGGAATAAATGTTTGCAATCTAATTGCTACGGCAGTGATGGCACACATCCACACAAGCACAAACAAGACATAACAAGAAGGAACGTAACTAATAGCAACCGCTGGTATAGTCATGTCCAAAAGATCAAGACTAGCAGGAGCACTAGTCAATCACTACCACAGTGATGGCTGCATTCAGGCTAGCAGGACTGGAAGGACTTTGCTGTTTGCCCATGCAGAAACAACAACCGCCCACAAGGAAGCAAGATAAGGTAAATTACAAATGAAACACGGGACCCAGCCAACAGCTATAGCAAAGCTGAAAGCTATGACAGGCAAAGTGTCAAGGGATGAAGAGGTTTTTATATGGACATCGCCCAATGAGAACAGGCATGCAATTCCAACACAGCTGAATGGTAGTCACACAATTCTGTGCTACTCTGATTGAAGACTGCAGGCTGATTGCAGATGGATAGGACACATTACATATGCATGCAACATTTTGCAGCAACATGCATGCAGTGAATTCAGCATTGTCTGACTGCAGCTCAGCTGCAACAAGCCATAGGTGGATTCATGACATCCTGAGCTGCTTTGGACTGCAAAGTGATTGCAGATGGCAATGACACTTATTGTGAATGCTAGCAAAACTATGCAACTGTATGCAAGCAGAGAAATCAACTGCAACCAACAGGACATGCTACAGGAGAGATCATGAGAAGTCCTGTTTTTGAGCTAGGCCTATTTTTAACTTTGACTCTCAAGCACCCAGAAACTACACTTATCCAGCATTAGCCAATCTCTGTTGGTGCTGAGTAATGGGGGTTTTACCTTATAAGGTTTATGCAAAGAGACAGAGCTGAATGTGAAAAGTTATATTGCCAAAAGGGACCATATTGTATATTTTTAATCTCCTTACAAAATCATTAGCTTAAGAAGACATGTGTTATAAATTGTTAGTCTGAGCGCCCTGACAGTTTGAAAGAGTCATGGCATGAGAAATAATTTCCATTTAAAGGAATAAAACTCTTTTTGACAGTCTTTTCTACTTGAAATATTATAGTCATTTCTACAGCATAATGTACAATTCCTGGAAAAATTGCTGCTTATTATTCTACCAATTTTCCCACTCAATCAGTACCTTGTTCTTTTTTATGTACTTGATCAGTTTTCTGAGCTTTGGTGTCCCCTACTGTTGCTATCTGGGTTAAAGTCAAATGCATCATAAATATCATTCTGAATGATAGCTAATGTTAGTGGGAAGACCTGGGCATCCAGGCCAATCAGTTGGTTAGCTGTGAAAGAGACACTCAATCAGAAGCTTTGTTTTTCTTTGAAAGTTCATGCCAACGGTTAAAAACATGATTAAACACCTGGGCATCTCCAATATTGCTGCAGCCAAAATGGTGACTAGACAGTGGAGACTTTGGCAATACTTTGGGTAATGCCAGTCAACTATGGAGAGTCCATTACCATTAATTGTGTAACTAAGGGGTCCATGAACATCTATACTGAGATTTATTAATAGTGGTATAAAAATAAAATGATTTGTTAACTAATTTCGATGTCCCAAAATATTGGCTGCTGCCATCTTGATGTAAACATCTGAGCTAGTACCTATGTCTAGGGCTAGCTAAGGTGATGTGGTGTGACTAATGAAAATAAGAGGACCGTTGCTCCAGGTTATTTTTCTGAAACAACTCTCACCCTCCTCCCCATTAACATTACCCCTAGTGTCACAAGAAACCCCAACATTTTCCACTATTCTGTGTCATTTTGCCAGTACCCATAGTATAATATTGCTTCTTTTATAAGATTTTAACCCTAGAGGTGGCTTTCAGCACAAAGTGGATATCTTAACAGCGTCCTCATTTTCAGATAAGCAACTGCTTGGCTGAGTCAAGCTAATCAGTGGCTTATTTAAGCCACTTATGATTGCCTGGGTTACCTTCTGCGCAGTGTAGGTGACTAAGCAAGAGAATGCATTCTTTTGTGAACTAAGACCCTGGCTTTTAACTTATATATCACAATACAAACAACCACTACTCACAGAACTGTATGCCAAAAATAAGTTTATTTGTAGAAGAATAGCGTGACCTCCATCCCCCTAAAAATTGAATCCCTAAAAGCAAGACGTGGGCATCAATCACCAAGGTGTACACCTGGAACCAAACATACCAAATTCTCCTCACATTCACACTCAAATATGGATCAGCCGATCCTAGCACAGTGTGTGTGTATACAAGTGATAGAGAGCGCCCTCAAGTGCTAATGGCAAGAGTCTATGCAGGACTTATTTGATTTATCAAAGGCATCCATAGGCCTATTTCATTCTATGTGCAACCAGTCCCTGCATTACAGATGCAGATTACTTCTCTTGTTCCAAGCGGCTTCAAAAGCTGTCGCACAATCACACTGAGGAAGCTCACGTGTTAGTGGGTGTAACGTATGTGGGCAGGGCTTGAATGATGTTGAGGCTGGAGGAATAGCCTGGAACACGTACCCAAAGCGGAGAGCCTGACAGCGGTGAGTGAGCCCATCCGATACAGGTACCTGATAGCCGCGGGACGCTGCGGCTGCTTGCACGGATTTCCAGCGAGACTAAGGTAACAGGACTCCTATGATGCCCGCTGATGCGGAAGTGAAAGTATATGAACTATGCTGAATTAAGTTTGACCATAGGATTATGCATGCTTCTGAAGCCGCTTGGAACCAGAGAAGTAATCTGCATCTGTAATGCAAACTTTTCGAACTGCAATAGACTTCAATGGGCAGGCAAACTTTCAAAACTTCAAACATTAATTCTGGCCACAAAAGTGATGGAAACGATGTTTCAAGGGGTCTAACACCTGGAGGGGGGCATGGCGGAGTGGGATACATGCCAAAAGTCCTGGGGAAAATTACGGATTTGACGCACAGCAGGGTTTTAAGGGTAGAAATCACATTGCATTTGAATTGCATCGAATTTGGTCTGTCCACAATGAAGCAACGACCTTATTATCTTGGGTGTGCCCCCCAACACACTCATATAGCGCCCTTAAAAATTCAGGAATCCACCTAGAGTCCTGGACCCTGTTGGTGGTGGAGGAGAAGGCAGTCAAGCGGCTTACAGGCAGAGATGCTGTGTGGGGACCGGCTTAGTGGGGCAGGCAGTCACACTGCATGCAGGCAGAGATGCTGTGTGTGGGGACTGACTTAGTCTTCGGGCAGGCCTGACTGTGCTTTGCAGACCAGGCATCCGTGGTCAGATGAACCCTTGACCCAACGCTGTGTGCCAGAGATGACACCACTTACCTTTCAACATCACGGTACAGTTTGGGTATTGCCTTTTTTGAGAAATAATTGCGGCCTGGTATCTTCCACTGCGTTGTGTGGCTTTGCTTTTGTGTGCTGCTTTTCCTCAGGTGTAATTTGTGCTTTGTCATCATGTGCCTTTGTGAGGAATTTGTCCCTACACGGGTCTTGGTCTTTCCACAGATCAATTTATGTATATATGTGTTTTGTTTTTTTTGCTTATTTAAAAATAAGACACCCAATTGGATACTTTGTAATCCTCTGAAGAAAGGGTTACAATTGACAAAATTTCTTTAATGCATCTACTAGGTGGGTGTACAGTAGCATCTGTTGGGACTATGTCACTAACCTTGCCAGCGCCATCTTTGTTTCCACCTCTTAGCTGGCTGTAAACAACAGGGTTAATTTATTAATAATAATAATAATAATAATAATAATAATAATAATAATAATAATAATAATAGTAATAATAATAATTATTATTATAATCATTATTATTATTCATTTACATAGCACAGATATCTTCCATAGTGCTGTACAACAGAATACAAGGTATAACAATGCAAAACAGATAAAACAATAGTTAACAATAAAGACAATGGTGTATTACAGCTGATGCAATGAACTAGAGGGGCTTTTACATTTTTACATCAGTTAAATGGTTTCAGCTGCTGGGCCCTTGCAATCCTAAACATTGTGCCCTGTTTGGCTAAACAGTCCTCATACCGAACAGATGCATATTCAACAAACAGTGTTCAACATCAACTTTATTAACGTAACTTTGAAAATGAAGATCTAACAAATGTCTGATTAGCTGTAGCAGCTAGGAAGAGATGGGCCTGGTGGTTAAGTTTGAGCAACTAATGGGAAAATGTTATGCTTACTATGAAAATATACCAGAATATGTATTGCACACTGCTTTTTTTTTTTATTATAATTTTGCATTATAAGAAAAATTGAAGCAGTACAGTAGGTGCCAGTAGTTCTATGGTGCATGTAACAATCACAAATGTAAAATTACTTTAATACATTACAAAGTTACATAGTTACATAGTTAGTTTGGTTGAAAAAAAGACATTCATCCATCAAGTCCAGCCAGAAAAAAAAGTATTAGTAATCTTTCAATGTAAGGATATATATAAATTATTCCACTACTTTTTGTTATAATCACTCTCTGGGGATTCATAGCTTGGATATTCCCCCTACTATCTGTGATATGTTTTCAATGTATCTAATACCTGCTACATTATTCCTTATACTGAAGGACATTCACTTATCTCTTTAATATTATTGTTTTTGTCCTTTGGGATGGTTCTACATTTTTATTTTTTAAAACTAATAAACATGTTGTTTTTATAATACATCTTATGGTGATCTGTGTACAATCCATAGGTTACATAGTTACATAGTAAGTTTGGTTGAAAAAAGCTATCAGTCCATCAAGTTCAAAAAGAAAAAAAAAAGGAAAAGATGATACCTGCACCCACACATATCCAAGTTTATCAAGATTAAAGTGAGGAAACCTTAAAGGACAATTATACCGAGAGGTATATAGAGGCTGCCATATTTATTACCTCTTAACCACTTCAGCCTTCAGTCGTTTTCACTTTATGCATCCGAGCAATTATCACCTCCCATTCATTATCCTATAACTTTATCACTACTTATCACATTCACAATGAATTGATCTATATCTTGGTTTTTTCTGCCATCAATTAGGCTTTCTTTGAGTGGTACATTTTGCGAAGAGCCACTTTACTGTAAATGCATTTTAACAGGAAGAATAAGAAAAAAACGGAAAAAAATCATTATTTCTCAGTTTTCGGCCATTATAGTTTTAAAATAATACATGCCTCCATAATTAAAACCCATGTATTGTATTTGCCTAATAGTCCCGGGTATGCCACCATTTAAATTATGTCCCTATCACAATGTATGGCGGCAATATTTTATTTGGAAATAAAAGTGCATTTTTTTCTGTTTTGCATCCATCACTATTTACAAGCTTATAATAAAAAAAATTGAAATATTTCATCTTTACATTGATATGTAAAAAGTTTAGACCCTTAGGTAAATGTGTTTTTTTTTATTGTAATGTTTTTTTTTATTAAACATTTTATTTGGGTATTTTTGGGAGGGTGGGATGTAAATAGTAATTTTTTAATGTAAATATGTAATTATTTTTTATTTTTTTTACATGTAGATGTAGTTTTACTTTTTGACCACAAGATGGCAACCGTGAGTTTGTTTACATGATGCTTACGTAGGGGGATGTAAGAGGCAGAAAAAGGGAGGCTTCCGAGAGAAGCAGTCGCTTTTCCTGCCGGGGATTGATTGATTTCTGGGCTAACGAAGCATGGGCGCGCACATGGCCTTCTGGACGTAGCTTCTACATCCAGAAGGCTTAAATGGTTAAGCAATACCAGTTGCCTGGCAGCCCTGCTGATCTATTTGGATGCAGTAGTGTCTAAATAACACCATAAACAAGCATGTGGCTAATCTTGTCAGTGTTAGAAACACCTGATCTGCTGCATGCTTGTCTAGGGTCTATGGATAAAAGTATTAGAGACAGAGGCTCAGCAGGACAGCCAGGCAACTGGTATTGCACAAAAGGACATAAAAACATGGCAGCCTCCCTACAGTTGTCCTTTAAAAGAGAGGACAAATTCCTGTTAGGCCTCTTGCACACTGCATGCATTTCCGATTCTGATTCCGCTTTTTAATCAGTTTTTACATCCGATTCAGATTCCGATTTGCAGTGTGCAGGGAGCAAACTGCAAATCGGAATCGGATGTAAAAACCGATTAAAAAGCGGAATTTGAATCGGAATCGCTTGCAGTGTGCAAGAGGCCTTACGGATATTCTTTAATGCAAGGAATGCATTCAAGCCCTCTTTAGATGCATATATAGAATTTGCCATAACTACTTCTGGCGGTAAGATACAGTATTTAAAATACTTAAAGAACCCCTGTCTAAATAGATGGCAAAAACTTTTTTTCCTCTACACACAGATCAGGTGTCCTGTCCTTTCTACAAGTGTAGGGACAAAAAGCTAATTTGCCAAGCGTTTTTATTGTCTTCTGATGTATTTTTACATGTTAATCAGGTCACCTTTCAGTTGTATTTTTTCCAAGCTAAATAAGACCAGTTTATCCAACCTTTCTTGGTAATTAAAACCTTCCATCCTTCTGATTAATTTAGTTGTCTGTCTTTGTATCTGTTCTAGAAGGAAAATGTCCTTTCTACAGTGTGGTGCCAAAAACCCTATACTACAGATGTGGTGTCACAAGTGATTTATACAGAGGGAGTAGTATACTAGCATCTCAAGATTTTATGACCCATTTTATGCAATACAGTATTTTATTTGCTTTATCTGCCATTGCTTTGCATTGTATATGGTTACTTAACTTGTTATCCACCAGTATTTCCACGTCTAATGTTCCCAGCTTTATGCCATTTATTCAGATATCCAATAGTTCCAATAGTTTTCAATTTTGATTAATTTATAATTACTGTATTAATATAATTTTGTCAATCAGAGTTAAAAAAAATCTAGTTACTAATAATAATACTAATAATAATAATGATATAAAGGTAGAAAGGATGTGGTCCGCAACAAGTTCTCTCCACAGATAGCGTAGTTTATTTAGGACGTGTCCTCACAGCAGATAAAAAGTACATAGGCTGACATGTTTTAGGCCATGCGGCCCTTAATCATAGCTCATGATTAAGGGCCGCATGGCCTGAAACATGTCAGCCTATGTACTTTTTATCTGCTGTGAGGACACGTCCTAAATAAACTACACTATCTGTGGAGAGAACTTGTTGCGGACCACATCCTTTCTACCTTTACGTCAGTATCCGGGCCTGGCTGCCTTGGGTCCAGCACTGCTCTACCCGGTGCAGTTGAGCGGTGTTCCATCCCTTTTTGTATCTACTAATAATAATGATAGCAATACTAAAGTATGTCTATAAATGTTATGCTAATCTCTGTGTTAAGGTCAGCAAATGTTTCTGTATTTATTTTAGTTTGAGTGATAATTTGCTATCAGCTGTTAAAGCTGAACTTTACGGAAAATTGTGCACAATCCAATAAATTCTTTCTAAATAACGTCAAAATATGCTTTGCTTATCTTCACTCTATTTCTCATTATTTCTCAATCATTGTTTCCTGAGGGGATTAGCAATGAATTTCCAAACCAATTTTCAAGTCTTTCTGGTAAAAAGGGGCAAAGCAAATGTAAAAAAGAAAAAAAGGCTAAGTAATTAAGAATGAAGGAATAGCATCCTTCAATAACTGTAGTGCAATTCTAGTGTAATATTTGTCCATACACAGTTTCCTCTGATAGCAAGTTGGCTGATAAATACATTCCCTTTATATATGTTACGGCCAGAACCCGAAGTTTGGCCACTTCTAGTTCTGGCCGGCCACTTCGGGTTCTGGCCAGCCAATGTGCGAAGTGGCCGCTGCGCTGCGGCCAATGTGAGGAATGGAATGATTCATGTAAAATGAATGTATCTTCTAGCCGCAGCGCAGCGGCCAAATGTATCGCAACCTAGTTCATTTAATGACATTAAGCCGGCGGCAATGAAACAGATGAAGCCGCCGGCTTTTGCTCTGCCTCTCTCTCCTTCTCTTACCATTGGCAACCGGTGGGGACACGCGTGTCCCCTCCGGAGTCATTCGGCGCGGCAGGGAAGCCTGCCGTTCTTGCAGAGCGGGTGCTGGCAGAAGCAATGTCTGCAGCCTCCCCGCTCTGCTTTCCCTGGCACGACGAACGACTCTCGGACACGCGTGTCCCCACCGGCTGCCCATAAGAAAAGGAGAGAGAGGCGGAGGGGGGAGGAGAGAGAGGCAGAGCAAAAGCCGGCGGCTTCATCTGTTTAATTGCCGCCGGCTTAATGTCATTAAATTAACTAGGTTGCGATACATTTGGCCGCTGCGCTGCGGCCAGAAGATACATGCATGTTACATGAATCATTCCATTCCTCACATTGGCCGCAGCACAGCGGCCACTTCGCACATTGGCCGGCCAGAACCCGAAGTGGCCGGCCAGAACTAGAAGTGGCCAAACTTCGGGTTCTGGCCGTAACATATACATTTTATTGATGCTTTTAGATGGGAAATATGATGTTTAACCACCCTGGCGTTCTGATTAAATCGCCAGGGTGGCTGCGGGAGGGTTTTTTTTAAATAAAAAAAAAACTATTTCATGCAGCCAACTGAAAGTTGGCTGCATGAAAGCCCACTAGAGGGCGCTCCGGAGGCGATCTTCCGATCGCCTCCGGCGCCCAGAATAAACAAGGAAGGCCGCAATGAGCGGCCTTCCTTGTTTTGCTTATATCGTCGCCATAGCGACGAGCGGAGTGACGTCATCGACGTCAGCCGACGTCGTGACGTCAGCCGCCTCCGATCCAGCCCTTAGCGCTGGCCGGAACTTTTTGTTCCGGCTGCGCAGGGCTCAGGCGGCTAGGGGGGCCCTCTTTCGCCGCTGCTCGCGGCGAATCGCCGCAGAGCGGCGGCGATCAGGCAGCACACGCGGCTGGCAAAGTGCCGGCTGCGTGTGCTGCTTTTTATTTCATCAAAATCGGCCCAGCAGGGCCTGAGCGGCAGCCGCTGGCGGTGTTGGACGAGCTGAGCTCGTCCAGACCGCTCAGCTGGTTAAGTATTCTAATAACTTTGTGTTCCATTTATTTTTTTATTTATTTAACAAGAGGCAAAGCAAAATTCAAGGTATTCAGTAATTAGACATAGTCAATGAGATGCAAATAATTCTGGCATGCATGCACTTTTAAAGAAAATTGGATGCAAGTTGGAAGCGGGCCAATCAAAACTGTCAGGAAGTGCATTGGACTGGCCCAATTCCAAGTATCATATCATTTGCATTAAATTTGCATGCAAGACAAAATTAGTAACATCTCATTGGCAATTTCTAATAGTAATGTTGTGACATCTGGTTCAGGAAAATCATAATTCATATTTGCTGTTGGTAATCCTACCTAATAAAGCCCCTGTGTCTCTGCGTCCCATGTCCGTGTGTGTGTCCATGCGTGCTACTGCGCATGTGCCGCAGGGTTAGCTGTGGGATGGGAGCAGGATAGGTAGGGGGCTGGACGGCCGGGCGCACGCGCACGTACGGCGACGGCCGTAGACCATTAAATGGGCTAAGGTGCCTAGTAATCCATAAAATCCTGGTTGAATGTAGCATATCAACTTCAGCAGCATGGTGGTATAGTGGATAGAACTTTCACCTTGCCACGATGGGTTCCGCATTTAAAATCCCAACCAGGGAACTGTGTATGTTCTTCCAGTATCTGCGTGGGTTTCGTCCAAGCACTCCAATTTCCTCCCACAACATACAGAAAAGTTAATTGGGTTCCCCCTAAAATTGGTCCTAGATTAGGATAAACACATGACTATGGCAGGGATTAGATTATCAGCTACTCTGAGCGACAGTTAGTGACAAGTTTATATATACTCTCTAAAGCACTACATGTTGGTGCTATATAAGTAATCATAAAAGTAACAATACTCTGTGCTCGTACTGATAGTACACCAGCTTCAGTGCATGCTGATCCTTGTTTAAAAATTGAGACTTTTGTTTACAGTGCCCACTGCTGCTACAGTTGTAGGCTGTCACTACAGATAGCCCGAACGGTTCGCCGGCGAACGGTTCCCGGCAAACTTTAGTGGTTCACGTTTGCCAGCGAACGCGAACTTTTCCGGAAGTTCGGTTCGCCCCCATAATGCACCATTAGGGTCAACTTTGACCCTCTACATCACAGTCAGCAGGCACATTGTAGCCAATCAGGCTACACTCCCTCCTGGAGCCACTCCCCCCCCCTTATAAAAGGCAGGCATCGCTGGCCATTTTACTTACTTGTGTGCCTGCAGTAAATAGAGAAGGGACAGCTGCTGCTGCAGACTCTCATAGGGAAAGATTAGTTAGGCTCTTGTAGGCTTGTTAGCTTGCTCCTTGCTGATTCTTATTGCTAAAATAGCACCCCACAACAGCTCTTTTGAGAGCTAATCTTGTTCTTGTGATCATTTTTTTTCTGTGTGTCCCATTGACACTTGTGTTGCATAGACACCCTTGACAATTCATACTGTGTGTGCCACTGCCAGGCCCAGCACATTCAGTGACTATCTGTGTGTTTGACAGGTGCACATTGTAATACCCATTACTGCATATACCTACCTACCTGTTGTTCACAGTGCACCCACCTACTTACGTGAGCTGAGCGCACGCAGTGTCACTGTGTCTGTCCGCTACCTGTCTGTGTGTGACAGGTGCACATTGTAATACCCATTAATGCATATACCTACCTACCTGTTGTTCACAGTGCACCCACCTACCCACGTGAGCTGAGCGCACGCAGTGTCACTGTGCCTGTCCGCTACCTGTCTGTGTGTGACAGGTGCACATTGTAATACCCATTAATGCCTTTACCTACCTACCTGTTGTTCACAGTGCACCCACCTACCTACGTGAGCTGAGCGTATGCAGTGTCACTGTGCCTGTCCGCTACCTGTCTGTGTGTGACAGGTGCACATTGTAATACCCATTACTGCTTATACCTACCTACCTGTTGTTCACAGTGCACCCACCTACCTACGTGAGCTGAGCGCACACAGTGTCACTGTGCCTGTCCGCTACCTGTCTGTGTGTGACAGGTGCACATTGTAATACCCATCACTGCATATACCAACTTGTTGTGTTCAGTGCACCCACCTACCTACGTGAGTGCACGCATGTGATATACCGTTCCGTGCATACCTGTTTACTGCACCTGTGTGACTGCACATTGTACTAGTCAAGTCAGTGCATACCTTTCACTTCATCCCCCCAATATGAACAAAGCAAAAGGCAGAGGCAGGCCACCTGGCAGGTCTGTTTGAGGTCACGCTGTCGTGATTTCATGCAGCCCTCGATCAAAGTACAGTGTTCAGAAGAAGGCACGTGTCATCAACATCCAATATTGTCAGGACGTAGTTGACTATTTAACACAGAACACCTCATGTTTCTCAGCTTCCGCACGGAAGCGTGGCATATCTTCCTCCTCCTGCTCTGATTCTGGCACCCCACTTAACACTCAGTCGGCCACCACCACCAAAGTGCCATCACCCCAGGGCTCAGCGGTGTGGAAATTTTTGTGTGTGTCTGCACTGCCATCTGTACTCTCTGTCACTGAAAATTGAACCGTGGAAAGACCAAGACCCGCGTAGGGACAACTACCTTACGAAGGCACATCATTACAAAGCACAAACTGCAATGGGATGACCACCTGAGGAAAAGCAGCACACAAAAGCAAAGCCACACACCGCAGTGGTAGATACCAGATCGCAATTTTTTCTAAAAAAAAGGCAATACCTAAACTGTACCGTGATGTTGAAAGGCAAGTGGTGACATCTCTGGCACACAGCGTTGGGTCAAGGGTCCATCTGACCATGGATGCCTGGTCTGCAAGGCACGCTCAGGCCTGCCCGAAGACTAAGTCAGTCCCCACACACAGCATCTCTGCCTGCACACCGTGTGACTGCCTGCCCCAAGACTAAGTCGCTCCCCACACAGCACCTCTGCCCGCAGGCTGCTTGACTGCCTTCTCCGCCACAGGGTCCAGGACTCCAGGCGGATTCCTGAATTTTTAAGGCCACTGCTAGCTGCAGCCGCTATAATAATTTTTCTGGTGCGTGTACATGCCTGCCTAATTTTTCTGGCTGCACTGCGGCTGCAACAACAAAACAAAAGGCATGTACATGTGCCCATTCCCCTTCATGATCATTACCTTGCCACGGTGAAGGGGCTTGCGTATCACAATGAAGCAATGACCGCCGGCTATGTGAGTGTCTCGGGGGGTGGCACACCAAAGATAATAAGGTTGTTGCTTCATTGTAGACAGACCAAATTTGATCAGCTGGACAGTCACTGTTGTTCTATCATTGAGCTACCACAGCCCGGCGACCATATGAGCTTG
The DNA here is from genome assembly GCF_040937935.1 of Hyperolius riggenbachi. Classification (NCBI taxonomy): domain Eukaryota; kingdom Metazoa; phylum Chordata; class Amphibia; order Anura; family Hyperoliidae; genus Hyperolius; species Hyperolius riggenbachi. Next base: position 186,724,937 of record NC_090648.1, on the reverse strand, counting down.
AAAACCGCCATGGCCTGCACTCTGGCCATGGTGTGCACCAGTCCAGCAGGGCCAACACTACGCAAACAGCTGTTTGTGGTGCGTTACACAGTGAGTTTGGTGTGTCAGTGTGAAGCAGTACTCTAATTACACTCCCTGATACACATGCAAGATGTTTTAAAGCACTTTAGGCCTGTAATTTAGCATTCAATGTGATTTCTGCCCTTAAAATGCTGCTTTGCGTCCAATCCGGATTTTTCTCCGGGACTTTTGGCATGTATCCCACTCCGCCATGCCCCCCTCCAGGTGTTAGACCCCTTGAAACATCTTTTTCATCACTTTTGTGGCCAGAATAATTTTTTCTAGTTTTAAAAGTATGCTTCCCCATTGAAGTCTAGTGTGGTTTGCAAAAGTTTGCGTGAACCGAACTTTCGCGGTAGGGTCACGAACCTGGTTTGCGAACCGAAAATCGAAAGCTTGGGCCATCCCTTGCTGTCACTCTGTACTCCTTATTATCCTTTTTCAGAACTCACAATCACTTAAGCACTAGTACTGATTGATAATCATGTTTGTTATGGAAACAATGGCATTGACAAAATTAGCAATGTTTATATATATTGTAGTGCTCAAGCTTTTATACAGTCCCATGGGAATAAGTCTGGTTATCCCTGCTAATCATCACCACAAAGAAGCTTTACACCTTCAGTGCAACCTACCCCCCCCCCTCCTTCCTTCAATTAATGACTCGCCAACAGATCCTCTAGCCCAAAAGTGTGCATGTGTGGGTTTCATGGCCACCCCTCTTCCAGCACACCTCACAAAATCACAAACAGCTTTGGATGGTGTAAAAATACCTTTTTTAAAATTGATAAAACACTAAAATGTACAGACAGGCAACACTGTGGCAAAATAGCAAGGCTTTTGCCGTGGATCACTGTACAGCTGTATAAGGGTCCATTGCAAATATACCTATTATAGCCAGGGAGTTTAGGCCTGGGTGGGGTTCATGGTGGCATCTGGGGGGGGGGGCTTTCACAAGTTGACTTCTAGATGCCTGCCCCCCCCCCCCCCCTGGGAAAAATAGTATGAGGGTACTGAAATATATACAGATTTCAAAGGGTTAAAAGTGAAAGAAAATTGCAACAACGGAAACAAGTGCTTTAATATTCTAAATAAACCATAAATACTTACCTTTAATTAATGTTTCCATGCCAATATCCTTGGAAATAATTCCATGCCAATATCCTTTTGAGACTCGAATGAAGATCCCCAATGAACACGCCCACACACGCCTCTCCACACCACCGCCACATGCTATACAAGTTATCTAAATATAAAACAACATTTGGCTGGCGTTAATGTCTACCAAATAAATGAAATAATACCAACTGTTTGTTTGTATGATATGTTTCAAACAATCTTCTATCAGATATAACTTGTTTCTGTGCGATGGATGCATATTACCTATTATTATTATTATTATAGGAAATTGCAGCATTGCTATGCATTTAATTTGAGTTTAACGTATGAGATGACAAATTACTGTCATACAAATAAAAATTCAGCTCAGTAAATGAGGCTGTCGCCTGCTCTATATGCACACATTTTTGTGTGAGCTAAATACCATAATGCATGTATAAAGATATTAATCATAGCAGGGTACATTGCAAAAATGTAATGCGTTTAATGCCAGATTGACTAATGCTTTAATTATGTATAAATGAAATGGACATTGAACCGTAGAGCTGTGGCTGCAAAGCTTGTTTTAGAAATGCAAAATATTGAAAAATAAATGAAAGATTTGGAAATAGTCATGGGGTAAAAAAAAATAAGTAGAAAACAAAGACCAGCACAGCACAGAATGGTTATATTGCAAAAACACCAACAAAATGCTGATATTAAATGTGTTATGTACATAAATGGGATGAGCCAGCTTTTTATGTAAAATCAATTTCATTTTGCAGTGAAAGTGTCTTTTTCTCAAAATTACTGTTTTTACAAGTCTCCTGCAATCATGAAATGTGCATTACATTAGGAGTCTCATCTGCCTCTAAGTGATGTATGACAACTACTTGGCTTTTATTTATTTTTTTCTGCTTAGAGGTCCTGAGTGTTCCTCCTGACTTCAGCTACCTGCTGAAACTTCTTATAAAAAGTAACAGCATTTTCAAGCTAGTTGTTAAAAATAACATAATTAGTGTAGTTTGGAAACACTATTGCTCTACAGTAGGACATCAATAAAAAAAAAAGATTTAAGATTTGCTTCAAAGAGATGCTGCATAACACCCTGCACATGAATTCCCAAGTCATTTAGCATCCCCCAACAGCATCACTGGACCAACAATCAGGGATAGTCACGAGATGCAAAAACTTCTGCGCTAAAGCAAATGTATGATCATTTTATGTAAATTGATTCAGCTTGAATATGAGATCAGATGCAGCCACTGAAGCTGACTCTCAAATCCACTGCTCTCTAAACTGTACCACTGCAAGGGTAAGGTCCTCCCCCCATTGTACATCATTTCTACTGTACTATTTAAACAAAATTAAAAATGTTACTAACTTTCTGCCTATAATGCTATTAATATTGCCTCACATGATGAAGACAATTTCTGGCCGACACATAGAATTGGCAATATTGATTATGGTACTGTGTTGTTTGAGTTCTATCTTTGGTGAATATCTCTTCAAGCTATGTTTCATTAATATATTTGACATCTACTAGTATACAAACATTGTGGGATGCAACCAGATATTGTTGTCGTTATCTGAGATATGTATGGGCTGGTGCACACCAGAGCGGTTCTGAAGCATGTTTTTAAATGCTTGCAGGGGGAAAACCGCTTGGCTAATGAAAGTGAATGGGATGGTGCACACCAGAGCGGTTCGTTTTTTCCACAAACACAAACTCAGGGGCTGCTGAATTTTTTAGATTTCTGAGGCATTTCTGCCTCAATGATTAAGTATAGGAAAGTGGAAAACCTCTCTGAAAAATGCTAGATCAGAGCGGTTTTCCAGGTGTACATAAGCTGATCAGTAACAGCTTTACTGTAACAATATTTGTAATCTGCTACACAAAAACGCTCCCAAAAAAACGCTAGGCATGTTTAGAAAATGTCTCTAAACATGCCTAGAATCGCTCTGAAATCTGCTTCAAAAACCTCTAGCGTTTTGCAGATCTGCTAGCAGTTTTTGGTGTGTGCACTGGGCCTAAGAGTGTATACTTCTGGGCACTGTATGGCAAGCATATTGATCATAGAACACTGTACTCCACTCATGGAAATGCTTTTGGTCATCATTATAATTATGTTGTCTGTGATGGTCCAATTCTTTGTTCCCCTGGACCAAGCTTTATTCCAGTGATGTTAGGTTTAGGTCTGATTGCTTCCACCAGTGGTCCTACCATTATTGCAAAGACCAAAGGGGACAAAGGACACCCCTAGTGAGTGCGGCTATGGGTATTACATTTCAAAAACATATGAAAATGCTTTTTTGATTGATTTTATGCAAGCAATTTAATCCAGAATTTTAATGCACCATTCAAAGAATAAGTTCAAATATACACAGTTAGTTATGAAACTAGTTATTAATTATTAACAGTTAATAGTTATTTGTTTGACCTAAAATAACATTTTTCACACACCATTGTCATTATTTATAGATTAATACAATACAGAAATAAATAAGTAAAATGGGCACATTGGGCAGCTTCAGAAGGACTTTCTGTTCGTAGCTTTACAGTTTCACCATTACTTGTATCCTCACAACAGTTGGAGCTTTTTCATTATTTGCAAACAGCGGTCATGCTTCTATTGTATGAAAAGTAGTAGAGGGGTAATACATAATACAGTCAGGGCTGGTTCTAGACTTTTTGGCTCCTGAAGCAATACATTGCTGCATCACTCACACACTCTTAGCAGATTAGCAATGGGATCACCATCCACACATGAAGTCTCACTTTCTCTCTGACTACAGTGACAAATCATGTAGCCCGGCAGCATGTAACAGGTCACATGATGCTGGGGGGGCAGATGGAGATCCCATTGCTGGAACGCTGAGAGCAGGTGGGTGCTGTGCATCTAGGGAGGGAGAGATGGGAAGTGTGAGGAAGGGGACATTTGGGGAGGGCAGCCCCTCTTGTCGACAACTAATTGTTTCCATCCCGAAGCAGGTGATTCACGTTGCTTCATGGAAGAACCTCAGACCCCCATTTGATTTTTGCTACCTCTTTTAACACTGTATCCCCACGAATCTCTTTAGTAATTAAACAACACTGGCCTATTCTGAAGTCTATAGGGCCTGAAGTCCCAGCATTTAACACACCACCCATGATTGCACATAAAAGAGCACAATCAATAAGAGATCATCTTATAAGAGCCGACATTGGCTCGAGTCAGGTCAGCTTACAGAGGACCCTTGCCCCAACCCGTAAGGAAACATTTCCATGTCTTAATTGATCCTTTTGCCAGTTGGTTTTAAAAGGGATAAGCTTCAATCATCCAATGTCTGGGCAACAAATGAGGTTTTTGTACTATGTGACATGCGAAACTACGCATGTCGTATATGGTATAAAGTGCCCCTGTGGCAAGCTCTATGTCGGTGAAACCACAAGGGCAGTAAAAGAACAAATAATCGAACATAGATCGAAAATGAATGTGACCATTTGCCGTAAACTACCTGTAGCTCAACATTTTGTGCAAATGGGACATGCAGCAAACCAGCTGTGTTTTTTCGTTCTTGAGGTTGTCACCCCCTTAAGAAGAGGTGGAGATAGAGAAGTTACTCTACTTCATAAAGAGGCACAGTGGATCAGGTCTTTATAGACTCTGGTCCCCCTGGGTATGAATGTGGAATACAGACTACAGTAAAATTGGCTAGTGTATATATTGTATTGAAAATAAGGTCCTTATGGTTAGTTTATTTTCTCTTCCTTGATCATAGGTTCTGCACCTTTAAGAATATATGCCCTATCTGGACTTACATGGTGGAACATCATTGGACAGTATGCTGAGTGTGGGGGATCCTTGCTTTGCGCCACCTCATGTCTGCAATAAGCCCAATAGCTGTCTCTTAGTTTAATTCCTCTTGGATCAATGGTACCTATAGATGTGCATTGGATTTACAAGGGACACTGATCCTTGTGTTTATCATAAAGGGCAAGAAGTTCAACAGATGTTCCCTTTATGCGATCCCCCTTTAATGATACCTGCAGATATGTATTGTATCTGTACAGGGTATTTTCCTTTATGCCCATTGATAATGGGTATATTGTTTTGATAGGCACTTGATGCTTGGTGTAAGTTATTGGTGTATTCATCTGGATGCTGTTTCATCCACTATTATATCTCCATGGGGGCCCTTTTTCCCTGATGGGACTAGTGCTTTTTGATGTTTGCGTTCCAGCGTGGTTATATTTACACTCTGGAGGCTTAGTTCAATTGGGTAGCTGGATGTAGTCTCTAAGGAGACACTGTTTATGTCACCTCCGTGGTTGCTCTGGGGCCTGCACTCCAGCGTGGCTACGAGTACACGCTGGGCGCGGCCGCTGACACTTGGAGGGATGCTTCTATCTAGAATAGAGCCTCCCAATTAGGTCATCTCCAGTGCTGATTTCCGGCTTGCGTTCCAGCGTGGTTACAAACACGCTGGACGCAGCCAGTCACTTGAAAAGATTAGAGCAGCTGGGCACATCCAATTAAAAAACGCCTTTATTGGAACAGCATTAAAATAGATTTCACAGCATAAACGGCCCCCCATGGGGGGGCTCATTTGTCCTGAGGAAGCACTCTTTAGTTGAGTGCAAAACAGCTGTCGACATCTTTGCATGCTTGACCCTCTATCTCCTGGTGGACTGATGCCGTTTATGCTGTGAAATCGATTTTAATGCTTTTCCAATAAAGGCGTTTTTTTAATTGGATGTGCCCAGCTGCTCTAATCTTTTCAAGTGACTGGCATGGTGGAACTGTTTTTGAGCTTGGAGCATTCCTGGGAGGCCTGTGTGGTGGTCCTGTGCACCTTTTTTTCTACTACTGTTGGACGCTGGACGCAGCCATTGGTCTCCAGGACGGCCTCCATAATTGGATCTGTACCTTGCTATGTAGCCTCACTTCCTGACATGCGCAGTACCTCTATGGAGACGCCGGGTGAGCGTATTTAAGCTGGATGAACTCCATTACTCATTGCACTCCCATTGTAGCAGTCTGGCTGGATGTTCGCCGACCATTGGGATTGTGAGTATTATTGTTTTATGTTGATATGGATTTATCTGTTTGATACAATTGGCCTTAGATAGTGTTGTAACTGGCTGGTCCCTATGTTTGAATTTAATGAGTATGGCAGTATGTTTCCATGCACTATCACACTGTGACTTTGTTTTGTGAGACCCATTATAGATATTTGTTATGTGGTCCATCATGTTCTAATATATCATTTTGATGTCAATACAGCCCTATTATCTACTATTTGGAACTATTCTGATATAGGCTGAGTTATGGGGATATTTCCCTATGTACTTTTGGAATATTATGGGCTGACAGTGATAAGGCCTGGGGATTTCACCCCATGTATTGCGCACCCTGACTTTATGTGCGGACTGTGGTGGGGTTCAGTAACGGCCTCTCAACACTTCTTATTTTCCATCAGGTGCAGTTTCCATCTGTTTTTGGTTCAGATGGTTAATCATTGTTTCTTTGATGCTCCTACCATGCTTTGCCCAAAGGGTTTATAGGTGCGTTTTTATCTTTATTGTATGCTTATTCTAGTGCATCTTTTGTACTTCACTTCCTTTAGTACACATTTCTCCTTTAAAATAGTTGCAACATCTGGACCAATATTTATCGGCCCAGTGTGTTTGACGCTATCACGGAAAACTTTGGCTTCTCTATGTTGACTAAGTGGCTTGACCAATATTTATCGGTCAATGTGATATATGCCACATTCTCTTTCTTGACTACTTGCTCTGTCTACTCTCCTTTATTCTACCTTGTATTCCCTTGTGGTGTGAAGAACCTTCGTTTGGGGGCCTTTGTGCAATACACACCACATATCTACTTCTATTTTTGGTGGTATCTACTGTAATGTGCTGGTATTTTGACTATATTATGTTAATGATTTTCATGTGTATTCTTTTTTTTAGATTGTGCTTTGTACAGTGGCCTGATGAAGGACGCTTGTGTGCCCGAAATGAGCGTGTCGTTGCCTAAATCGAATGTATTAAGCATACAGTATATTGCTAATTAAGCACTCTATCCCTGTTTTTGGATGTGTCTGTTGAAATAAGGAATACTTTACAGAGATTTTTTATGGAAATACCTTGCATTTATGTCAAATAAAGATTTTTGAGATTTTTTGTACCGGAATACTTTGTAATTTGCTTATTATATATGGTCCTTTCTACACATAAAGAGTCTGCTGCAGGTGAAGTGGATCACTTCATAAAGGATTTAAAGGTTTTTTCCTTTTTCCTATAAAAAAGCAAACTCCCAAATCTATTATTACCTCATGGAAGAACCTCCCCTGAATACAATATTAGCATCACTGGTTGTCTGTAAAGTTTTCTTCAATATCCATTAAAAAGTTTAGTCATAATGTCCATTGCTGTTATTTCCTAAATAGTAACATTCACATGAAGCAGGCTTCAAGAAGTGAAATGATGGGGTAGGATGGCAATCAAATCTACAAAGACATAGTGCATCCACAAGGGGTGGATATGCATAGTGCATCCACTATTAGGCACTTTTGTATAAGAATGCAAAGATGCTGGTGGTCTGGTCTCAAAAACAGAATTAAGTTTTTTTTATTAGAAGCTAATACACATCCTGCAAAAAGCTTATATAAAACTGGTATCTAGAGATCCATTTTAACAAAAGGTTTACTGCTGTGGTCAAGTTTATGTTTGCCAAGTGCCTAATTAGGAGAAAGTAGGAATAGAAGCCTCTTTAACCACCATTATGTATTTATTTGGAATGGGCTCAGCATTGACAGCAAAAGCAGAAAGCTAACCACAGGCAACATTGATATATGCATCTGTGGGAAAAAAGCAAAGGATTATGATAATACAAGGCTCTTACCAGACCCCTACTAATATAGGACAATCCCGAGAAATCCGCAATGGTTGAGAAGTGAGCCTTGCAGCTCATTCTTAAAGCAAACATATGACTTGAATTCAGAATTCTCACGTTTAAAAGATAAATAACTTTGAACAATGAATCACAGGAAATGTAGTCATCTATGAAAGGCGAATGAAAGGCAATAAATCTGTATTTATCTGGGGCAGGAATGAATATTGTGCATGGGAAAAAAAGGAATCTACGTCATGGTGGTCTTTTCTGATGCTATTTTCCCAGCTTATAAGTGGATCACGTTGGCTTACTGGGGGATTTCCACTCCTTGCACATGTTCAATTTTTATATCACGTGTATCTCTTTAATACAGTATTGTTTCCCCCACTTCTCTTTTTGTATATTCATATATCGCTTGTACATACTGTATGTCTTTAAAGGGAATCTGAAGTGAAAATAAACATATGATATAATGAATTGTATGTATAGTACAGATATAAAATAAAACATTAGTAGCAAAGAAAGAGTCTCATATTGTTTGCAGTACAGGAAAAACTAAGAGACTTCATTTGTTATCTATGCAAAACAGCTTTTCTAAGCTCCCTGACTAATTTAATCAGAGAACAGTGCCATTTTCTGAAGCACTTCTACATCAAAGAAATAGTGAAAGACAACTTCAGATAATATTCTACTGCAGGGAAGTTCAAAGGGTCATTAGCTCTGCAGTGTAGTTTGTAAACTGTTATAAAAAAAAACCTATATAACGGAAAATAAAAATATGAGATTCTTTTCTTTGCTACTAATGTTATATTAATTATCTGTACTACACATACAATTCATTATATCATAAGTGTTTTTTCACTTCAGTGTCACTTTAATGTTGATAAAACTACTTTCCGCCCAAATATTTCCTCCCTGGAGAAAAGATATTTTGGCTCTCAGTATGTCAGAATGTTACTGGCAGGCCTCTTGCATATATTACACTGTTCTTGTCAATCCTAGTGTAATGTCATTTTCGCTTACCTTCCCTCACTTGCAGAAATGTAGCGGTTTATGGAAGATAACTTTTACATGACACTCGGATATGATTTATGTTATTTGCTTTGTATAGCCTACTAACGTAGATATTCCCTTTTTGTGTTTCAAAATTGAGCATGTGCCAATGTTTTTAACAGCCAGCTCCTGTGTGGGCCGCCAACCTCTCCTATTTTAAAGAGTCTGCAATAGTTAAAGTGTCTAGGATTTTTAGAATTGCATTTTTCCTGACATCTATAAAACAAAGAAATCAGTGACATGATTTAAAATTCATACCCTTAAAAGTCCTTTTTTCCAATTTTGTTTTATTTTTACTTCGTATGAGGAATGTTCATACTTCATGTGCTTTATTGAACATTTAAAATGTATTTTGCCCATTGGAAGGGTACCATGAGTAAAGAGGTACTGTAATGGCATATAATAGAATGTAGTACATCATTCAGGAGACAATGTATATTTATTAGCAGACACTAGTGTATAGCTATGTTACTGTGATCACTACTGCTACTACTATGCTTTGTCCTCTGGGACTTATTCCAACACCTTACAACTCATTAGTAGTTAGTAAAGGCAGGGTCTCTGAGATTTGTAAGACAGGGCACAGCGCTGCATCCATTTTGCAGTATAGCGTAGTTGTTTTTTAAACCACAGTCACTGTATATTGATTTTTGTTGTGAGTAAGTTTACATTTACAGCTATTAGACCAAACATTCAACCTCCGTGCATATTGTCTGCACAGTATAGCCATAAGCCACAGTTACTATTCATTGCTTTGTGCATGGGCTTATTCCACTGCTTTTACAGCATATTAGACAATACAGTCAGCATCATTGCTGCATGATCAGAACAGTAGCTTTAAACAGCATGTGCAGTTCATTGTTTTGTGCTGTACATAATGCAGTCATATTAGACATGGCACTCAGCACTAGAGCTGCATCACCTGTACAATATAACAATACTGTAATCAAGCTATTCTTCATTACTTTGTATTATATACCACACTATATCAGGTAAGCAATTCATGGCCAGAACTACAGACCAAGCTGGGCGACCACATTTCACACAATAACTCTATTAAAACCCAGCATATTCTGTGATCATGTGATCTCAAGGGCTACGCAGTGATTGGGGTTTACCTTAAGAATTCATTCTTCAGAGACTCCAATTTTTGAATGAATATACTTTTTTCTACAACATGCTTTATTATTACACTTTGTTTTGACTCAGGATGATATACTTTGTGTGACTGTTCACAATAAAGTTTCCCTTATCTTGCTGGTTGCTTTAGAGAAGCTACTGAGAGCCCAGTATACAATAAAACCTCAACTAATGTGGATACGGGAGGTTCTTTACCTACTGCCTTCGGATTATGGTATTTGCTAACTTAAAGGGACACTTAAAGGAGTTATCCGGGCTATATAAAGAAAATAAACGCTACTTACCGGGGGCTTCCTCCAGCCCGAAGCTCCCAGGACCTCCCTCGCCGCACCTCTGCCCGCAGCCGTTCGCCGGAGCTTCGTCCCAGTCCCCGGCGATGACATCAGAGTGACCTCCAGGTTGCTCTGTACTGCGCCTGCGTATCACGGCACTGTCAATCACCACCACGTGGGCCGGAGCGGACTGCGCAGGTGCAGAACTACCTGGAGGTTGCTCTGACGTCATCGCTGGGGACCGGGACGGAGCTCCGGCGAACGGCTGTGGGCAGAGGTGCAGCGAGGGAGGTCCTGGGAGCTTGGGGCTGGAGGAAGCCCCCGGTAAGTAGCGTTTATTTTCTTTCTATAGCCTGGATAACTTCTTTAAGCCAGAAAAAAAATGAGTTTTACTCACCTGGGGCTTCTACCAGCCCCCTGCAGCAGTCCTGTGCCCTCACAGCCACTTACTAATCCTCTGGTCCCCCGCTGCCAGCTAGTTTTGTTTTTGCCGACAGACCCGACAGGACTGGCCACGCGTAGCTTTCTACGCATTCCCGACTGTAATTAGCGCTATTGCAGACCGCAACGCGTACAAAAATACGCGTTGCCGCATACCTACCGCATACCTAGCGCAATAGCGCTAATTACAGTCGGGAATGCGTAGAAAGCTATGTCTGTTCAGTCCTGTCAGGCCTGTCGGCAAAAACGAAGTTAGCTGGCAGCGGGGGACCAGAGGATTAGTGAGTGGCTGTGCGGGCACAGGACTGCTGCAGGGGGCTGGTAGAAGCCCCAGGTGAGTAAAACTCATTTTTTTTCTGGCTTAAGTGTCCCTTTAAGAATAATCTGCTTCAAATAACTTCTGAATCATTTATTTAGAATGGCCATACAGATCAGATGTTCTGAATTTTACCTTAAAGAGACTCTGTACTAAAAAAAAGTCCTCTGGGGGGTACTTGCCTCAGGGTCCCAAAGAGGATTTCCCCATCCCTGTAGCTGCAGACAATCCAGCGCTGGCTTCCCCGAAGTGTCCCACAATCCTCGCTCGACAAGCCTGACAAGGCTTGATATATTTACATCCCCTGACTGCAGTGATTGCTGCTGTTGCGGCAATCAGAACAGAAATAGATGGAAATAGTCGATTCCAGTCGGGTCCGCTCTACTGCGCAGGCACATGAGACCTGCACCTGCGCAGTAGAGCGGACCGACAGAGATCGACTATTTCCGCCTATTTCCAAGCACAAAGCCACTACACCCCCGCTTTTTGGAGGGGCACAGGGAGACCGCCATGGGACACAGGAGGATGTGGGAGCCTCGATCAGATCTAGAGGCTTCCTCCTACTGAGGTAAGTATCCCCTAGGGGATTGTTTTTAGTTACAGATTCTCTTTAATCTTGGTATGTACCTCAGAATGAAATTATTGAAGCCAACAGATCAAGAAAATAGTTTGGTAAATTGTATTTTAAAAGAGAAATAGAGATATCACCCTCTGTAATGATTTCAGTACAGATTTAATTTCACATTTAAAACACTTTTCCAGTTAAAGGTTGTGTGTGTATGTGTGTGTGTGTGGGGGGGTGCTTTTTAAAAAAAAATCAGACAGCACATTTATTTCTGCTCCTAAAAGAAAATTAAATCCCACATCAACAGGGCCAGTTCTAGACTTTTTGCTCCCTGAGTAAAACTTGTGAGGATTGCCCCCCCCCCCATATGGAACGATCGGACAGCAACCAAAAATGTTCACCCTCACAGGTAGCCAGGTATGGGTGCTCCTGTATATAGTAGTTGCCCGTTACAGGTAGCTAGTATAGTTGCCTCCAGTATAGTTGCCTCAGTATAGGTAGTATAATTGACCCCCTGTATAGGTAGTATAATTGCCCCAGTATAGGTAGCTAGTATAGTTGCCCCAGTACAGGTAGTATAGTTGCCCCATAGGTAATTTAATTGCCCCCATATAGGTAGTATAATTTCCCCCCGAATAGGTAACTAGTATAGTTGTGCCAGTACAGGACGTATAGTTGCACCGTATAGGTAGTATAATTGCCCCTTATAGGTAGCTAGTATAGTTCACCCAGTACAGATAGCATAGTTGGCCCTGTATAGGTAGTATAATTGCCCCATGTAGGTAGTATAATTGCCCCCCCCATATAGGAAGTATAATTTCTCCAGTATAGGTAGCCTGGAAGGGGTAGCAGCCAGGAAGGGGGGGGGGGGGGGGCAGCAGGCACAGCGGTGGGGAGGGGGATTGGACCCCCCACCTGGATCCCCATTCCCTCTTCACCCCCAGCTATGAGCGCAGCATGTATGTCAGGCAGCGGGCAGGGAAGGAATTTACTCACCTCTTCCTTCGGTGTTCCAAGCGCTGTGTACCACAACTTGTCTCCTCCTCAATGTATCCCATTGTACTTGTGCAAGTACAGTGGGCATCATTGAGGAGGAGACTAGCTGTGGTACGAAGTGTTTGGAATGCGGAAGCTAACACACACTCATGCTGCGCTCATAGCTGGACAGGGAGAGCGGAGGCCCAGGTGAGGGAGAGGGGTCCAACCCCCCACCCCACCACTGTGCCCCCCCTTTCTGGCTGCTACCCCCCTCCAGCTTACTTCACGGTGGGACCCTCATGACCAGGCGGGCGGCTGTGAGCAGGATGATGGCAGGCCAGGCACACTTCCTGGTCCTGCGGTCACCCATATAGAAAAAATGTGCATGCCCATGACTAATGCATGTGTTTACTTTAGCAGTGAGGCATACTCTCATTGTACTGTATGCCTCACTGTATGGTTGCACTGAAGGGGTAACAGGCGGTGGTGCATCTTTGAAGCTATGTTGCATTGCTATCTTTTTGTAGCGGGCTTGGTATGGAAGGGCCCTTTTGGATGTTTGTGTGCATAAAAATATGGAAAAATCCTAATGAAAATGAGCCCTGCACAGTAACACTGTTCAGTGTTCAATGACTTAATGTTCCTGTACTTCATGTCTTTATTATCTGCCCATAAGTGCTGCTTTTGGAAAAAAAGACCATTGTATGACTGTAGTTTGAATGTTGCAGAATAGTAAAAAGTAAAAAAAAAAACAATAACAAAATGTTTAAATGCTACTAGAGTAGAGTTGGTTAGATTATTATGATGCAGAGTCAGTAATGCTAAATGCATTCCTGAATTCTGTTTAGAAAATGCTATCCTTATTCTCAGCTATAAATGAATCTGAAATAAAATGAATTGCCATTATGATTGAAAATGCTATTTACTGCACTTGTCAAACGTTACCTAAACTTAGTATTCCGGTGTATGCAGTCATGGCTGAAATGCAGCAGCTGATCATGCTGTTAAAAATCAATAATGGATGAAGAGATTTGTTTTCCTATCCCAATAGGAGACATAAAGAATTTGATGGTTTAATTAAAGGCAGTCTTAATAAGAAATGGCAGGGATAGTGGGACAAATAAACCATGAGCAGACTCATATAAAATCAATGAAATAAAGAACAAAAGAGATAATCACACAAAATGCTTGCAGAGCTTAGGCATTTATTTCAAATGAGGACTAAAAAACAGCCCTTCATGATGTGCAGATTTAATACATAACTAGAAAAATAAATAGCTAGAAAAATAAATACCTGTAATATAAAACACTTACATCTTTTTTCAGGGGTATTTCATGTATTTAAACATACATTCACATATGATTTATTTTTAATGTTTGCCTTTCTTTTTTATTATGTCTAACTAAACTAAAAGTTACCATAGATTTTTTTTAAATTCGATTTTTGTACTTTATCAGAAGAACCACCTGCTGGTTTTAACCCTCCTGGCGGTATAAAAAAATCCGCCAGGAGGGAGCGCAGCAGTTTTTTTTTAATTTTTTTTTTCTATATCATGTAGCGAGCCCAGGGCTCGCTACATGATAGCCGCTGCTCAGCGGCATCCCCCCGCCCTCTTCGATCGCCTTCGGCGATCTCCGATCAGGAAATCCCGTTCAAAGAACGGGATTTCCTGGAGGGCTTCCCCCGTCGCCATGGCGACGGGGCGGGATGACGTCACCGACGTCACTGACGTCGGGACGTCATTGGGAGTCCCGGGCCACCCCTCGGCGCTGCCTGGCACTGATTGGCCAGGCAGCGCACGGGGTCTGGGGGGGGGGGGCCGCGCGCCGCACCGGATAGCGGCGATCGGGTGCGCGGCGGCGGCGATCGGGGTGCTGGCGCAGCTAGCAAAGTGCTAGCTGCGTCCAGCAAAAAAAAAATTAAACAAATCGGCCCAGCAGGGCCTGAGCGGCACCCTCCGGCGGCTTACCCCGAACTACGTTCGGGGTTACCGCCAAGGAGGTTAATGGCAAATGTTTAAAGCACATAGTGTACTTTTGTACTGCTGTGTATTAGAAATATCTTCTTGGTATTTGCATTCTTCACAAAGCATATTTAGGGTTTTTTCACAGATGTATGTATGCTGATAGGTCTTATATCATAGTATACCTCACTGCTAAGTTTTTAAGAAGAGCCGTCAGCCATACTATCTCAGAAAAAAACACATATATAAGTAGATCAATACTTGCTCTACTTACATAACATATGTATTGCACAGTCCACATTTTGATTTTAGTGATTTCTCTATAGCAAAAAAAGAGAAAATCCTTTTTAGGATTTTCCATTTTGACTGTGTCTATCTTGAAGCCATTCCTGACATAATTTCCTCCCTTACTCTGTCTGTGCATCATTGCCCGCCCTCCTTCCAGTCTTCAGACACTTCCACCTAGTTCTGCAGTAGAAAGTTCATTGTCTCAGCATGATAAATATTGGACATGTCATCAAATGACCATCCAGAACCTCATATTGGCTGAAAACCCAGTTGTTATGTACTTGGTTAGTGAATACCACAAAGGCAGAAAATCCCATCAGGAAAGAATCTGAGTAATGTTTACACATACGTTTATTATGTAAGCGCACCAGTGAAGTAACCACAGCAATAAATGATAGACATAAATCCCAAAACACCATAATCCCAAAACCTATCTCTCTAAGGCAAATATATACAAGTTATATATAGGAAACATATAGAAAAAAGCAGGACTAAATCAGCAAAGAACGATTTTAGTCAAACATGCAAAGTTCAAATAAGGCAACTAATGAGGGCAAGGCTACTGAAGTTTTGTCACTTTCCATAAAGCCTATGGCCACCTGAAACTGATTAGCAGTTGCAGATAAGTGCCATCCTCTACTCATGGAACAGAATCCATAGAAGTGAAGAAAACATGAATGCAGATCATTTTATAGTGGCAAATCTGCATCCACCTGCCATAGTAATAGCTAACTTGCATGCTTGCTAGCATTATGCAGTGTTTGCTTAATGAATATGGATAGATGCCCCTTGCAAACAGGGACGGATCTAGGGGAGGGGGGGGGGGGGCAAGCGGGTATCTTGCCCCATGCGCAGTTTGTTGAATTCTTAAAAAGGCGGCAAAATGAATGGCAGTTTAGGCGCCAAAACCTGACCTTTAGGCGCCAAAACCTGACCTTGCCCCAGGCACAACTTGGTCTTGATCCGTCCCTGCTTGCAAAATACCAGTGTTCGAAGCATGGCTCTTTGGTTCCGTGGAACTTAAAAAGTAGTGCTATCATTTAAGTGGACCTGAACTCTTGAACAGGACACAAGGAAAACATAACAGAAATGCAGTATGTGTTTAAAAGAGTTTAGCCTGTGTAATCCCCCCTCATTTGTGTCTGATCACTAATTGTAATTTGATCTCCCCCCTGTGTCACATGACTGCCTATGACTGTTAGGGCCCTTTTACACTTAATCAGTTGCTCTCAGTTAAAACGGAAAGAAAATGATATTCACAGTAATTCCCATGTTTTCCTATGGCACCTTTTACACTTAACGAGTTTTAACTGAAATCTTCTTCCCAATTCACTGCTATGGAAAAAACGTGTACTAACGCACACCAACTGATTAAGTGTAAAAGGGACCTTAAGCAGATAAGTCCATTTTAAAGTACAGACTGAGGCTTTAAACAATATGTCTGCTTCCATGAATCAGGAAGTAGAAACAGTGCAGATTTATTTTAGGATTTGTATCAGCTGTAACAAAGAAATGTTTTTTTGTTGAAAGGTTATCATGCTGTTGTGTATCTTTTAGAGAACTTTAAAGCGAAAAGTAAACATAAAGTCAACTCTCATCAAATGAATGGATGTAAGTTTTTTTTTCAACCCAAATAACTCTATAAGTATGAATGAACGAAGCGGGCATTTTGACAAGATGCATGCACAATAGTAAAAAAGAAAAGCAGTGACACCACCCCCCATTGCAAATATTTCAAATCCATTCCACATTATATTTAAAGAAAACCTGTAACAAACAAAATCCCTGTAAGGGGTTCTTAGCTCGGGAGGGGGAAGCCTCTGGCTCCTAACAAGGCTTCCCCCATCCTCCTCCATTCCGGAAATCCAGCGCTGCGACCCCCCAAACAGGGGCGAGGTAGCTATTTACCTACCACAATCCAGCGCAAGCGCAGTAGCGGCTCTTTGTTCAGGCTGAGTCGGAAATAGCCGAGCCCAATCATATCCGCTCTACTGCGCAGACGCAAGTCCTTTGCATCCCTGCAGTAGATCAGATCGTCCGGGCTCAGCTATTTCCACCTTAACCAAAACAAAGAGCCGCTACTGTGCCTGCACTGGATCGTGGTAGGTAAATATTGCCGTGCCTGCGCAGTATTTGTCAGCCTTTTTTGAGGACGTTTTTTGGGAGCCAGCAGTAAATTCCCCCAGGCTACCGAGCACGGCAAAGTAGTGATGATTTTAATTAGCTAATTACGATTATGCAAATTGTACGTACATTTTCACAATTACACCTATACATCATTACTTTTGTAAATTCAATTGATTTTGCAAAGTCATTCGTAATTTTTTCGTCAAATTTTATGTAATTTTTGCGTAATTTCGTGCAGACTTTAGCAATAAATAGCAACTCCCCCATACATGCTATTGACACCAAAATTGCTACATATGTTAAAGAAAATAGTGGGTACACATCAAAAATGTTTTCCAAAAAGACCTTGTAGTTTTTGAGAAAATTGATTTTGAAGATGCGAGTGTTTTTTAAACTCAGAAATATGAGTTTAACTACCTAAACACTGGGTAACGCCCATGGGCGTGACCACGGCGGCAGCCCCAGGACCGCCTAATGCCAATTGGCGTCAAGTCCTGGGGCTGCAGTTTGCAAGAGATCGCTCGCATCTCCTGCTTGGGGGGCATCGTCTAATTAACATGTACAGCGATGCGATTGGCAGCAACACTGTACTGGGGACAGCTGAGTGACACGGCTGTCCCCTCCATATGCTGTTGAGTGATCGGCTGTCATAGGCTGAAGTCTATGACAGCTGATCACACTGATTGGCTCGCGGGGGGAGGGAGGGAGGGAGTAGGGAAACAGATAAAAAAAGAAGCACATTTTATTAAAAAAAATAATAATATTTATTTTAAAAAAATGAACACAGGGGGCCACCAGACCCCACCAACAGAGATCTCTGTTGATGGGGAGAAAAGGCAGGGGGGGATCACTTGTGTGCTGTGTCGTGTGCACCTGCAGCTTGGCCTTATAGCTGCAGTGGCCCATTTAGTTAAAATTGGCCTGGTCTTTAGGGGGGTTTAACACTGCGGCCCTCAAGTGGGTAACAACCATATTTCTTTGTATTTTTAAAATCGATTTTTCCAAAAAGGTCTTTTTGAAAAAAAATGTTTCACTTGTACCCACTATTCTCCTTAACATATGTAGCAATTTTGGTAGCAATAGCATGTATGGGGGCACAAACCGTACGCAAAATTATGAAATATTACTATTACATACATTCATTATGATTTTCTCTGAAAGTTTGCATTACAATTATGATGCGTAATTGCAAATTTGTATGCAAAATATCGCATATGCAAAATTTTGGCCCACCACTGCAGGGAAGCCTCATTGGGACCCTGAGGCTTCCCCCACCCGAGGTAAGTATCTCTCAGAGGGAGATTTTTTTTTGTCACAGGTATCCTTTAAAATAAACTTAACCAACAGAATCAGAATCAGAATCACTTTATTTCGCCAAGTGCAGCAGGAGCTGTAATCGGAATTAGTTGTGGTTCACATGGCATAGACAGTATAAGACAGACGCACAGCACGTACAATTTAAAATGCAGAATCAGTTCATATCGTCCATTTCACTGCTGTGCAAATACAGCCCAGTAAATAATAACAATAATAATAATAATAATAATAATAATGGTAATAATAATAAGGGTGCAGGTAGTAGCCCTGAGTTCATCTGGATAGGTCAGGCAGGCAGCAGCGGGGACCAGTTTGATCGAACCAGCTAGAGCGGGATGGTATGCGGGTCCGTCAGGGAGAGGTTGGAGTTCAGTAACCGGACAGCTTGGGGGAAGAAGGTGTTCTTCCCCCTGGTGGTTTTGGATGGTATGGTCCTATAGCGACGGCCCAACTGGAGGAGCTTGAAGTAGTGGCTGTCTGGGTGAGAGGGGTCATGGGAGATCATGGTGGTCCTCTTCCTCATCCTGACAGAGTGGAGGAGATCGAGAGGTGGAAGAGGAGATCCGATAATCTTCTCCGCGTCCTTTATGACTCTCTGAAGTTTGTGTTTGTCGCTGGCTGTTGTGCCAGCATACCAGACAATGACTGAGGAGCAGAGGATGGATTCAATGGTGGAAGTATAGAAGCTGGTCAGCAGCTCCCTGGGCATGCCAAATCTCTTCAGTTGGCACAGGAAGAACAGCCTCTGCTGAGATTTCTTCTGGATTTTGGTGGTGTTTTGCTCCCACTTCAGCTTGTTAGTAAGAGTTGTGCCGAGGAACCGAACAGATGTCACCTTAGAGACTTCTGTACCCCCAATGAGGACAGGTGGGAGGGGGGTAGGGTTTTCGCCTGAAATCTACCACTAGTTCCACAGTCTTTGCTACGTTGTGGACCAGGTTGTTGTCTTTGCACCAGTTGCATATTCTCTCGACTTCACTGCGGTACTCCTGCTCCCTGTTGCTACCAATAAGTCCAATGATAGTGGTGTCGTCTGCAAATTTGATGACTTTCACAGAGTCAGCGGATGAGATGCAGTTACTGGTATAGAGCGAGAACAGTAGAGGTGACAGAACGCAGCCTTGTGGAGCCCCCGTGTTGGTGGTTTGAACCCTGGAGAGGTGGTTGCCGAGCTTCACCTGTTGCGTTCTGTTGGTCAGGAAGTCATTGATCCATGCATGAAGAGTGGGGTCAACTCCGAGCTGCGACAGATTGGTGAGAAGGATGTCTGGGCAGATCGTGTTGAACGCTGAGCTAAAATCCAGGAACAGGATCCGAGTGTAGGAGGCAGGGCTGTCTAGATGCTCAGTGATGTATGCCATGTTGGCATTGAGGGCGTCCTCCACGGATCTGTTAGCCCTATAAGCAAATTGGAGTAGGTCTAAAAGTGCGTCCGTGGACCTCTTCTGGTGGGCAAGAACCAACCGCTCAAGGAGTTTCATGATGTTCGAGGTAAGGGCCACTGGTCGGAAGTTGTTGAGCTCGGTATTGACCATCCACCTTCTTTGTTTCTCAGCAGACTTTAATTCATGGTCACAAATGTATTCAGGGATAGGGATAAGTGAGCATTCCATCCTAAAGAGGAACTAACTCACCCGCTTGCACACTCCATGGGATGTGCCCCTGTCAGCAGCTGTCTCCTCTCTACTTCTTGCTTCCCTGCATGACGCCTGATTACGCTCATCATGCAGAGATCGAGCAGCTAGAGAGGAGATGGAGACACATCGCATGGAGCGAGTGAGCAGGTCAGTTAATTACAATCCGCACTGCTGTACCAGCTCTGGCAAATCTTCACTAGTTTGCCTCAGGCAGCAAAAAGTCTAGAACGTCCCTTGCATATGAGCCTTAGTATGTATGAGCCCTTAGGTAAATATTCCCCTCACCACATAGCCATATGTGCTTGAAAAATATATTTTGAGCAGCTAAAAAGACACTAGTGATCAACCTACAGTATAACTCTACATAAGAGAGAAATGCAAGTTTTCACACATTGAAATGTAATATAAATACCTGTGCTATCATTTTTTCTCTCTTGCCAAAAATGAGCAAAAAATATATGAAAAGGTGCTCAAATAAAATCTAGGCAACAACATCTCACAAAACATGAAAATGATATCAGCTTTTCTCTTCATCGGACATCATGTCACCGGAGTGTTCAAAAATATTTACTAATGAACAGTTTTGTCTCGCAATGCATTTTCCTAGACAGCCAGCTTAGCATAAAGATAGACAGAATACATACAGTAGTCATCGCTTGTCTTTTCTCAGTTAACAGACATCTTTGATACAGACATCCTCTGACGGGGGAAAGGAATAGTTATTAGTGTGTATGCCATCCCTCTCTGCTTAGTTATCCACTGCAGCTCTTCTGAAATTATTCATGAGTGTCACCAAAAACCTCAGTAAGATTTAGTACTATGGCAGGAAGGTTTATACATCCTGCGTAACAATCGTTTTCTGTTCCCGCTATTTTTCATAAAGAGAGAAAAAAGCACAGATGATCACCTTCCTTATGTTACAAAGAGCGACAGCTTTAGAGCTTTCTGATCTCCACTTTATTCTATGTTCACATGCTGTTATTCCACGTTCATTGACAGAGATTGAGCATTCAGAAGCTGGGAGTGAGATCTCAGTACACAGATGAGCTTGTCGCTAACACAATGCAGTGTAGATTTATACTATAAATGTCATGTACATTACAGCAGGGCCGGCATCAGAAATTTATGGGCCCCATACTGGGCAAGCCTGCTGGGCCCCCCTCAAGCCACAATCTGCATAAAAAAATCTCTTTAAAGGCCTGAACATGCACTGTAACATTGAGGTGTTGCTGAAAAGCAACCCCCAGCACACATCAGTAAGAGCAGCCAGAGCCAGGTAGGCACCAATCCGCCGGGCCCAGGGTAGGTTCTATGCTTTTTGCTGCCTGAAGCAAACATTGTAGTAGGTGTCCAATATATACACAGAGTCACCAGTCAGCTTTGATCCACTTTACAAGCTCTGCAATGTGAATGGACATATGAAACTTTCATATTAACATGCATTTCTATCCTCTGCCTTACCACATGACAAGATTAATTTTTACAGATGACTTACTTATCTCTTGCATTTCTAGGCTGTTTGAAACTAAAAATAAGTTAATTTTCAAGAGAACAAAGGCACAAGAAGAGTCTCAAAATGCCTGATGGACAATGCATGCACATGTGCATTATTAGTGTGGATGAGCCCTCAGGTCCATACTGTACAGAGCACACAAAATGCAAACACACATGCTCCATACATATTCATACATGACACATAGCCAGTATCCCTCACTCACTGTTTCCCTGTCCTGCTGAATTCATTTACATCTCTGAACTCATTATCAGCTTAGTTCAGAGCTGTAAACACAGCAGGGAGGAACAGATAAGGCTACAGTATATGAATCTTTCTCTACTCTAGCCTGTGTAAGGAATAGTGGAGATGCCGCCGCTGAGTCAAGCAGCATGGCGGCTATCTCCGCGTGTCAGCCTGCGGCCTCTGCCACGCGGTTACATGCTCAGGTTATGCCTGGTGCTTCCATTGCTCACAGGCTAAGAGCTACGTGCGCGCGAGCAGAGCGACAGGACCTTTATGCAGCTAAGAGGGGAGTCAGCTGATCATGCGGTCAGCTGACTCCAGCTAGCATCCGGATTGGCTGAGTGACTGGGGCAGCACTGTGGAGCATGTTGAGTATATATAGAGCAAGTCTGTCAGTAGCTCCACGTCTGCTGTTGCGAATGCTATAGTGTGTTAGCGCTCAGACCCCAGTCAGATCCCAAAGTGTGCTAGAACTGGCCGGAGCCGGGGATCCACACTTAGCTAGATTCTGTTGATAGCTTTAAAGTACTAGTGCATTGTTTATTTGTTATGACCTTTTGCTTGCTCTGACTATCCTTACGTTTGTCGATTCTGTACCTCAGCCTATCTGATTCACATTGCCGACCCTGCCTGTCCCTGACGTTGAGTCAGTCTTCCGCTCCTGTACTGTATCTGTCCGCTCATTGCTAACTCTGCCTGTCTGACCTCGCTACCCGCATCAGTGGACTCTGCCACTGGTGAGGGAATCTAGTTTTCTACACCAACCTCTCAGGTGTAGAATACTGCTGCTTAGTCTGTGATACCCGCCCTTCAGGTATCCACAGGCTGCAGTACTGTCTGTATCACTTGCTCCTAGGCTGCAGTACTGTCTGTGTCACTTACTCCTAGGCTACAGTACTGTCTGTATCAACTGCTTCTAGGCTGCAGTACTGTCTGTATCAACTACTCCTAGGCTGCAGTACTGTCTGTATCAACTACTCCTAGGCTGCAATACAGTCTGTTCCACCTGATCCTCAGGGGATCCCTAGTCCAGCATTACTGGGATTATCCCTCCTTGTACTTTGCACCAAACACTACCCGGTTGCAGTACAGTCTGAATCACTTGCTCCACAAGTGATCAGTTGTACAGCACTATTGTATTCCTTCTCTTTGTTGTGGTACATATATACCCCTTGGCTGCAGCACGGTCTGTCTCATCCACCCATAAGGTGAGCGCTGGCTGCAGCACACTCGGGGTCACCCGCTCCTCGGGTGAACTCTCTCATCCGTATTACTGTTACACCAAACACTATCTCCCATTGCTTGTCCAGTGTCAGGCTATACTAGTATTATTGGTGATTCTGCAGATCACCATATAATCAGGTATAGCATCTGTATTATTGGTGATATTGCAGATCACCAATAATCAGAGATCTCTGTGTGCTGACACCAATCGTTACAGCCTGGACCTGAGTGTCAATAATCTACACTAACACTTGCTCCTCAGGTGGTCCAGGTTCATATACTGTTGCACCAAACACTTACACTTCATCAGGTGTCCAGAGGTTAGTTATACTTGTATTATTGGTGATTCTGCAGATCATCAATAATCAGGTATATATCTGTATTCTTGGTGATACTGCAGATCACCAATAATCAGATTCTCTCTGTGTGCTGACACCGATCGTTACACTTTAGTGGTTAATAGAAAAGCCCCTATACATGCTATTGCTAGTGCTACCAAAATTGACATACAGTAATTGTTAAGGAAAATAGTGGGTAGAAGTAAATAAAAAGAATTTTTAAAAAAGACCTTGTAGTTTTTGAGAAAATTGATTTTAAAAATGCAAAGAAAAGTGGTTTTTAAAATGTAGTTTTTCTGAGTTTGAAAAAACACTTTTTCTTGTTTTTTTTTAAATCGATTTTCTCAAAAACTACAAGGTCTGTTATGATCACGTCTGCAGCATGTACTGCTGGCTGCAGTTTTATTGAAGACAAGCAGTTTTTGATGTCATTACATGCATTTGCTTGCATAGTTTGGGTTGCACTCAAACTAGTTTCTGATTCCATTGCAGTGGCTCTGCAGGTCTGGCCAGCTGAGGATTGAATGATTACCATTCACCTGTGTGGGAATCTGCATGTCTGCTCCCATTGGATGACCTCAGTATAAAGATCTGCTTCCTGCAGGGCTCCTCGGGCTATCATAGTACTGACTCCTGCAAAGGGGTCAGTGAGTCCTTTTAAGTCCTGTT
Source organism: Hyperolius riggenbachi (assembly GCF_040937935.1). Lineage (NCBI taxonomy): Eukaryota > Metazoa > Chordata > Amphibia > Anura > Hyperoliidae > Hyperolius > Hyperolius riggenbachi. The sequence continues at coordinate 186,700,831 of NC_090648.1, read as the reverse complement.
CTGTTTATCAGTAATTGCTACTTTGCTAGTCTTGCATCATATATCGGTTCATCGCCAATATATATACGCATATTAGCGTGTTTGTTATTTTCCTTGTATTCGTGTTACGTTAATACATCAGTGCCGCTGATATATATGTACTCAAACTGTTTATATCCTGTGTTCAGTCAGTCAGTTTCCAGCACGTTTTGGTAGGTTGCGCGTATCGTGATCACCCGTGCTTAGCTAGTTTAGTCCTGTTCCTCGTCCTGCTCCAGTTCTTAGTTTGTGTTCCTTGCTTATGTCATATATCGGTTTATCGCCGATATATACCGTACATATGTCAGTCAGTCGTTTGTAGTTCATTGATAGCTGTAATCGTTGTACGCTAGGGAATCATACCTATTGTATATTTGTGTGTATTACGTCTGCCTTTTTTTACTCTATTTCCCGACTATTCTGTCCTGTCCTTGTGAGGCACGCCACCGCTGCAATCGCATTGGCTGCCTCATTCCAGTCTGTCTTGTTATGGACACTTGCTGTCACTTAAGCAGTGACTAGTTCAGCAAGCGTTCATTCTGTTACCTGTCCTGATCTTCTGTGTTCTGGTTTATGCGCTCAGCGCTACCTTGCGCTAAGCCACTATAGTGGAAGGATTGTTTGTGGCTGTTCTGATCTAAGCCTGCTCTGTGAGCCACATCTCCTGTTGGAGTCAGTCCTCTCCTCCACTAAACTGGGAATATCCTGGTTCCTTGTGCTAGCGTGTGTACCTCCTTCACGTCAGGATACACACCACGTACTGACTGTGGAGAATATACCACCAAGCGTAACAAGGTCTTTTTGGAAAATTAGTCTTTTTTTTACTTGTACCCACTTTGCTACTTAAAGAGACTCTGAAGTGAACAAAAATTGCTATTTTTACCTGGTAGTTCGATTCAGTAGTCTCAGTAGATGTAAACCGCTGCTTCCCCACTGCAAAACGAGGGGTTTAGACCCCCCAAATCCCGGTGCAAACATCCACGACCATCTTGGTCATGGATTTTGCTGCCCGGGAGCAAGGGCGTAACTAGAAAGCACTGCCCCCCCTGCAAAACTTTGGATGGGGCCCCCTCCCGCCAAACCTGCAGAGAACAGAAAGCTTTTTCTCTCCATGCCCAGACTCCTCAAGCATCACTACAGGACACAGCACTTGGGGAGGGGTAGAAAAGAGCCATACACAAGCCCCTGCTGAACATTGAATAGGGATTGTCTACAAATCTTTATCTGCAAATCTTTGTATGATTTCTTATCAGTGGCTGAGCAGATGCAGACAAAAGAACTACTGTGCAGAGAGCAGAAAACTTTTTCTTTCCTTGCTCTTAATTGTCAGTCTCTCAGGATGGGCCCTCCTGTGGTTTCTGGGCCCCCCTGCTGCTGCATCCATTGCAGGGTCTATTGTTACGCCCCTGCCCGGGAGGCAGAGCTTTCAGCTGCAGCTCTGCCTCTACTGATGTCAATCGCTGTGCGGATCTCCACCTCTCTCGCCCCTCTCAGTGAAGGACGAGTGAGAGGGGCAGAGAGAGGTGGAGATCCACAGCGATTGACATCAGTGGAGGCAGAGCTGCAGCTGAAAGCTCTGCCTCTTTCAGGAAGCGCTGGCCGGATTGCCCCCCGGGGATTTGGGGGGTCTAAAGCCCTCGTTTTGCGGTGGGGATGCAGCGGTTTACATCTACTGAGAGTACTGAAGCAATCTAGAAGGTAAAAATAGCCATTTTTGTTCGCTTCAGTCTCTCTTTAACATATGTAGCAATTTTGGAGTCAATAGCATGTATGGGGGCTTTGCTATTCACTGCTAAAGTCGGCATGAAATTACGCAAAAATTACTCAAATTTTTTCTCAAAAGTACGAATTACTATTCAAAATCAATTGAATGTACAAATTGTAATTACGTATTGGCGTAATTGCGAACATTTATACAAAAAATATTGCTAATTAGAGTTACAAGTGGAGAGCTTACCCTTTGCCAACAGTCTCAGCACTGCATGTGGGGAGGGGAGGTGACTGCAGTGTATAATGATGAGGGGGGGGGGGGAGTCAGGAGGTCTGTATGAGAGATAGCAATGTCTGGGTGCTTTGCAGATGCTAGTTTACTATTGAAGGACATTCAGAATCTATAGTATACCAGCAAGCATCCCCCTCAGAACTTGCAGCTCAGGTTAAGTGACTGATAAGTGTCCCATACACTTCTCTCCCCTGTGATGCCCTATCGGCGGCCCCTCATTACAGGGACATTTGCTTGAGACATTTTCCTTATAGATTCACTCTCCTTTTATTTTTCCTGTTTTTTGCATCTTCCTTCCTCGAATAACAATTTAATTCAATGACGGTTTGCTGGGTTTATCTGTGAATTGATGTAATACTCTTGTAAATCTCTTAGTAACTGATTGTAGCACCACTAATGCAGAGATATTTTGAATATGATTGATTTATAAGCACATGTAATGTTGTAAACTCAGATTAGTTAAACGAGATATTGTCCTCAGCTTATGATCTGCGTTTTCTGTAATGGTCCGAAATGTGACTGCTGCAACCTTTAGAGAAACTCTCCAAATTCAGACTGTGTGCTGCGAATCTGTATTCAACCTTCTGCCATATGTACTGTTCCATTTGCTTGCTCATCACCTGACTCTTGTTAAACCAATCATACTTTCCCCCTTCCCCATGTTAGTGGGGAAGGGGGAAAGAGAGGGTGGAACACAAAGGTTCTGATCTAAATACAATACACATAGAAGTTAGTTTTATGGCAATTCTTCTTGAATCACAATTTATAATAAGGGCTAGAAACCAGTATCTAAATAATGAGTGTGTCGGTGGAGTCACATCACTACAGCCTTGCTTGATTACTAGGATCCATAAGACTAGGAGCAATCTGAGTACAGGACTGGGTAAGACCGATCAGCAGGGCCGGCCTTAGGTTTCACAGCGCCCTGAGCGAAACCGGATTTTGTTGCCCCCCACCCTCATAAGTAGCATAGTTGTCCCCATATAGGTAGCATAGTTGCCCCCAGTGTAGGTAGTATAGTTGCCCCATATAGGTAGCATAGCTGCCCTCAGTGTTGATAGTACAGTTTCCCCCAGTGTAGTAGCATGGTTGCCCCCAGTGTAGGTAGTATGCCCCCAGTGTAGGTAGTATGCCCCAGTATGCCCCCAGTGTAGGTAGTATGCCCCCAGTGTAGGTAGTATGCCCCCAGTGTAGGTAGTTTGCCCCAGTATGCCCCCAGTGTAGGTAGTTTGCCCCCAGTATGCCCCCAGTGTAGGTAGTATGCCCCCAGTGTAGGTAGTATGCCCCAGTATGCCCCCAGTGTAGGTAGTATGCCCCCAGTGTAGGTAGTTTGCCCCAGTATGCCCCCAGTGTAGGTAGTATGCCCCCAGTGTAGGTAGTTTTCCCCCAGTGTAGGTAGTTTGCCCCCAGTGTAGGTAGTATGCCCCCAGTGTAGGTAGTATGCCCCCAGTGTAGGTAGTATGCCCCCAGTGTAAGTAGTTTTCCCCCAGTGTAGGTAGTATGCCCCCAGTGTAGGTAGTTTGCCCCCAGTATGCCCCCAGTGTAGGTAGTATGCCCCCAGTGTAGGTAGTTTGCCCCCAGTGTAGGTAGTTTGCCCCCAGTATGCCCCCAGTGTAGGTAGTATGCCCCCAGTGTAGGTAGTTTGCCCCCAGTGTAGGTAGTTTGCCCCAGGCAACCCCCCCATTTATGTGGCAGCGGGCCGGGCAGAGACTGACTCACCTGACATCCAGCTCCAGCGCCGATGTCACTCTTCTCTCCCCGCCTCCGCTCCATCTGTAGTTAGAGCAGGCTACAAGAAAATGGCCGCCGTCTGTCTGCATTTGTGGACATCAGCGGCCATTTTCTTGTAGTCCTGCTCTAAATATAGACGGAGAGGACACAGGGAGACAGCGGGTCGGCGAGAGGGGCAAGGGGCGACAGGGCGCACGCGCCCTTGAGAGCATGGCGCCCTGAGCGACCGCACAGGTCGCTCATAGCAAAGGCCGGCCCTGCCGATCAGTGCAGTACACTTACACTGGATATAGCCAGTGAGATTATACTGCATTGATTTACCATCTTCCCTGTGTCTAGCCCAGGCCCTGGATTATTGAACTGTGTGATTGTGATGATGTGAGTGGTGTGTTAGCATGTAAGAGACTGGTCTTCTAAGCATATTATGGATCCTCCTATGCTGTAGGTAGAATACACTGCTGTTTGGGAAGTTTTTAAGTGTTTTTTTATGTTGGTTACGTATACTGTAGAATATAGCTGACATATGCAAAGGGTTACTTTTTATAGGAATTGTTTGAATAAAGGTTATTTATGTTAAACTATATTGAGTATCCTTATATTACTTATCACGAGTCAGAAAGAAAGAGGGCAAGGTTTATTCTCTGGAAACACATGCCAGCATACTAGTTCCTCCTGCTCCGGGCAGTCCATACTTCTGCCCTAATAATAGGTTTAAGCACCTTAGCAAACAGTTGATATACAAATATTGAGTTTGATTCACTAAACCGTGCTAAGTCATAGCACGGCCGCGCTAGCGTTTACGTGCGCATGGGAAATTCGCAATTGCGCATGAAAACCCGTGTAAAAACGCTAGCGTGGCCGTGCTATGAGTGAGCACGATTTAGTGAATCAAGCCCATTGGCTTCAATTCACTAAGCTTTATCAAACACTTTATCGAACGTTTGATAATTTACCTAATGGGTAAAATCTAACTTTGAATTCACTAAGGTGCTATAGATTTATTGAACATTTTATCGATAAAACATTCAATAAATACATAACACTTTAGTGAATTCAAAATTAGATTTTACCCATGAGGTAAATTATGAAACGTTCGATAAAGTACTTGATAAAACTTAGTGAATTGAGGCCAATGTGTTTAAATGTTAAACAAATTAGCTCACCGTATCTGATGATTCCATGCCACATCCTCTGAAATAAGGGTTCCATGACATGTACTGTGGACACATGTAGACAGTAAACGCAACACTGCCATTGATTCCATTTGCAAGAAGTTATTAGCGTTACCCAGGTATGTATGGGCAATGATGTGGCCTTTATGGGTTTAGTTTCCTATACAGGGGTTTTACAGAAATAGAGCCCACTGCCAAAACAAGAGGTGCCTGGTGGGGAGACCTCCATTTTATTATCCCCCCCTCTCCCTTGTATAGCAAACCCTCCCCTGGTTGCCAGCAAAGGAAGATCAGCATCATTATAGCCAAATATGTACTTGTGAAGTGAGATAAGCTTCTACTGTTGACAAAAACAATAAATAATTTCTAACCCATCATTATCAGTATTTATTTCCTACAGCTTCTCCTTTTAGAATTTTGTTCTGCTCAACTAGGGGTGCCAGAGCTTTCATTGTGGTCCGGGGAAGATTAAGGAGAACAGCCCTCTTTATGTGATCACTCTCTTATAGCACATACATATTTACAATATTGTTTTCATCTTGAGCAATAGCTAACAGAGCTGGGGAAGGAGGTGTCAATAATTCATTTTAGGGCTCTTTTAGTTGAAAGGATGGCAGCAGAACACTTAACTGCTTGTCAGTCTCTCCTGTTTATGTGCAGGGCATTGGCGGACAGCTGAAAGCCTCCAGCACTTGCAATGCATCAGCATCAGCATCATTATAGCCAAATATGTACTTGTGAAGTGAGATAAGCTTCTACTGTTGACAAAAACAATAAATAATTTCTAACCCATCATTATCAGTATTTATTTCCTACAGCTTCTCCTTTTAGAATTTTGTTCTGCTCAACTAGGGGTGCCAGAGCTTTCATTGTGGTCCGGGGAAGATTAAGGAGAACAGCCCTCTTTATGTGATCACTCTCTTATAGCACATACATATTTACAATATTGTTTTCATCTTGAGCAATAGCTAACAGAGCTGGGGAAGGAGGTGTCAATAATTCATTTTAGGGCTCTTTTAGTTGAAAGGATGGCAGCAGAACACTTAACTGCTTGTCAGTCTCTCCTGTTTATGTGCAGGGCATTGGCGGACAGCTGAAAGCCTCCAGCACTTGCAATGGTCTCTGCAGGTGTATGTGAATTGGCGGCAGTCAGCCTTGAATGCTACGTGCTGCAGTGTTTTTTATCCGGCAGTAACCACACCGTTAGTATACTGCTGCAATATTTTGCAACCAGAAGGTGCTTAACCTCCGGCAACTGAGCGGCTAAATGGCACATTTAACATGCTGTTTAGCTGTTCATCTGAAAGAGCCCTTATAGTTTCTTTGGAATGCACCTTTCATAATAGTGTGATCTATACCTTGTGTCGCAACTGCAGTATTTGTGGTCCTATAGTGCGCATCTCTCAAAGGTATCACATGAATTAGCACTTCCTGGAAATGCATTATCATTTCCAGATGCTTATGTGATCCGCAACATTTAAAATAATTTAAATAAGATTGTTCTGTCAAAGTAAAATTCCAACACAAGGGTTTACATTATAATGCAAAGAGCAATGAAGCACACTAACGGTGGTATCCAATCAGATAACACCATTCATCATTTTAGAGAAGCCATATAAGTCATGCTTTATGACTTTATGATGGCTTACTGAACATTCTACTTTACTGATTTAATCTAAAAAGCCCAATAGTTTCTTTTGTGTTATCTTTTTATAGTTCATTTTATAATTTTTAAGGAACATATCATTAAGCAGCAATAAGTAATAAAAAACGGAGAATTTGAAATGACTTTGAGCCACACTGCAAGGCAGAAGAAAAGCACATTTTTGTACAGATTGCTGTGGGAGTGACTGCTCTGAATTTAGCTTGTCTGAATAGAAAATGCAGAGCTTTGTTTTAGAAACACAAATGTGCCTTTCTTGGCAGAAGAATGAAGATACAACTCTCTGTGACTGGGTGGCATGTCTTTGTTGCTCCAAGCTAAATGACTTCTTTTTCCCTTTCCTATGGAGAGATCAGCAGGTTGTCAACTGTGTCTTGAGCTTTTAACAGACAAAGTACCTTCTAGTATGTATTGTAAAGTGATTAGAAGAAGAATGTTCCCTGCAGTTGGCTAGGAGGGGAGAGGGGTTCCTGAATTAGGATAAATTGATGCTGTGAAATAGGATTATTAAATGGTGCTGGATGAGAATTGCAATCTCACTGCTGCCGGTTGAATTATAACATGTCAGCATGCTGTACCAATCTGGGAACAGACATGCAAGGTTCGTCTAATGTGCATGCCCAGACCCTATGGCTGAATACAGCTATTCATTGAGATAAAGAAGGGAGAAGGGTTTGGCCTTCAATTTAGAAGGAGACTGCTGTCCTTTTCTCAGTTGCAAGGCTTAGCCAACTCATTTGTTTACAAATACTTAAGGTATGGGGTCAGTATAAAATGTTCTATGCATGTGCGCTTTCATCACAATGCTATGAAGTCAAATCATCAGGGGTCTAATAATCAGTCTCCTAGGAGCACATACCAACCATTAAAATAGAGACTTTCATACAAAAATAGCAATAAATATAACTTATGTGCCAATTAAATCTCATTTAAATAATCAACTCAGCCAGACACTCTGGCCCTAATCCAATTCACTTTTTCTCCTAAGTTTTGTCCTAGGTGATATTTTCACATCTTATCATAAAATACCTTTAAAAGCCACCAGCAAGCAAGAAATGCTCAGAATAATTTTGACAGTACTTTTTCACCTACTTTTTGGTACTCTTCAATAGCAGAGTGCTGAAAAGTTATTTTAAACTGACGGTGAAAATTATCTCCTAATAGTAGCTCATCCAGATTTTGCGGTATTGAAATTTCCACACTTCCGATCGGAAATCTGCATTTGAGATCAGAACTCGGAAATCGGAAAAATTACCAAAATAACACTACTCGGAAGTAAGAAAACAGAAATGGGAAAATGGATTTCTGCGGAAATACCACATTATCACAACTTGGTAGTTTTAGCCCAATCATAGAACTCAGAAGCATTGGACCAATCAGAGAATGTAGAGTCAACTCAGAAGTATATGGCCAATCAGAGAATGCAAAAAATGTCCAAAAAAACTCCCACTGCTAGGACATAAGAAAATTGAAATTGGAAATCCGTGGAATCGGTAATCGGCATTGGCAGAAACCAGAATTTCTGTAGGATCGGAAATTGGCATTTCTGACCATCCCTACCTACTAGAAATCTTAAGAGAAAAGGGGAATTGGATTAGGGCCCCTGTGGGGTGCGTGCATTGCTTACCTCCTATCTAATAAGCCATTACTGATTACATCTTTGGTGCCTCCATAACAATTACACTTGTATTTCAACCTTTGCAACTTGGTACTCCCATACCCCCTCATTTCCCTAACAAATTTCTGTAGTTCCAAGTGTGACCAGATGATTACAATGCCTTGGATGAAGACAGGTTTTCACCACAAGTGATATAACTAGTTGCAACTAATCAACCACCCAATGTAAGTACTACTAATTATACCTACTCACAAACAGAAAGTTTACATACTACTACATTTACTTACTACTACACTTAGTGGGCTTCTGCTTCCACTGATTTCTCTCTCTCTCTCTCTCTCTCTCTCTCTCTCTCTCTCTCTCTCTCTCTCTCTCTCTCTCTATCTCCTCTCTGAGGTTCTCTGAATTAATATAGAGTGGATTTTATACCTTCACAAATAAGGAGTATACAATGTCTGTCACACTACATACAATACCTGATACACCTGGTGTGAGAGAAGAGTGAGCTGGACCATCGGTTCAGCATCCATTGCATTGTAGGACAGTGGGAGCACTGTCCATCTGGCAGAAGCCCTTCACTTTTACTACATGCTTGTACCAAGGTTTTGTTTCTTAAGTAGCTAGTTATGTGGCTTTGCTAAATAAAGATTCAGAATTTTGCACAAGGAAGCCCCCCCCTCTCTCTCTCTCTCTCTCTCTCTCTCTCTCTCTCTTGCTATCTCTCTTTCTTTCTCTCTCTCTCTCTCTCTCTCTCTCTTCAGTGTAAATAAACCAAAGAGTTAACACAAACACAACAAATAGAGGAAGACCTGAAAAAAGTACACCATCGAGACAGGACTTTAGTAAGTGGTGTGTCTGAGCCACTAACCATTTACATGGACCACAATGGGCAGTTAGTGAGTTTCTTTAATAGGACACCCAGCTTGCTAGCGCTACTGAGGATTAAGTCTTATTACTGTAACAATACAGTGAGTAATCCTGCCCAATATATCTGGCGTGTGGGTGTTCCTTGATTGTTAGCAGGTTTTAAAAGACTTATTTAATAGCAAAGACAAAATACAGTGAGCCCCCGTATCTGTGGACTGATCCTATATGTTTGTGACATTAAAATAAAAACATTTCATTTAATTGGGAACAAGAAATGGCTTAGCAAGATTAATATACAGCATGGTTTTAATTTGAGACACTGTTACAATTTACTCACTGAGCTATTTTAGCATTGTCAACAGCATTCTGTTTAAAGTGGGACAAAACTCTAAATTAAAATCAATAAAAATATGTTTCCTTACTTTTTATTACCCATACAGTTACCATATTTGCTTCTGTGCATGGTGGTAGGGCAGATGGCCTAGTGGTTAGCACTCTCGCCTTGCAGCACTGGGTCCCCAGTTTGTATCCCAGCCAGGTCAACATCTGCAAGGAGTTTGTATGTTCTCTCCATGTCTGTGTGGGTTTCCTCAGGGCACTCTGGTTTCCTCCACATCCCAAAAACATACAGATAAGTTAATTGGCTTTCCCCTAAAATTGGCCCTAAACAATGATACATGCACTACACAATATAGACATATGACTATGGTAGGGACTAGATTGTGAGCCCCTCTGAGGGACAGTTAGTGACAAGACAATGTATACTCTGTACAGCATGCGTAATATGTTGGCGCTATATAAATACTTAAAATAAATAAATAATAAATAGGTAATATTATCTGTTTACAAATTATACGTTCCCAAAGTACAGTTTACCTGCTCTGAAAGCTGCCATTGCATTTTAAAATCTAGTGATCATTTTTCAGCTGCACAAATACAAGAAGTAGAGAGAGCTCAGTTCCAGCACTTTGCTAATGCTTACTAATTGTAGCTGATAAAGCAATGTAAACAAAAGATAAGGTTTTTTTAATTAAAGAAAGCGTTATTAAAGCATAGAATAGAAATTGGATATACTAACAAACAAACAATGAAAAGTACAATATTTATAGAAAAATAAAAAACATCAGGGGGAGCATATACATACAACTTAAGAAAAAGTACAAATCTGATCCACCTGGAAAATGGGGGACTAGAACCACCCTACTGAGATTCCAGGGATCATCTCAAATATAAAGTCTAGTAAAGTCTGTAAGGTCACCAAACCTGTATAAAAAGAAAGGCAAAAGGAAAAACATCAAAATAAGACAAACCATGTCATATCAAGTAGTATCAAATATGGGTCCTGGTAACCAAGGGAGGGTTTAAGAGAAATAAAAGAAGAAAGAATCCAGGGAATGTAAAATATCCATAGTAAGATAATCAAGTAGGTCCTTCATAATTGTCTATAGAGTTTCCAGTTTTCCCAGATAAGATCGAAATTTAGTTAGATTCTCTATACTAAGATAATACAATCTATCCATTAACATCATCATGTCCAATCTTTGAGCAACCAAAGAGATGTCAAGGGTAGATGATTTCCATTGGAAGGCAATACATCTATATATCTATACAGAATGCAAAAAATACCAGGTACATCGTTATTGGGGATATATAAAAGAGCTTGAGAAGCCGACAGTGAAATCGGAAATCCAAAAACCTGGCGGGCCATCGTTTTCCATTTGTCCCAAAATGTAATAGCCTCGGGGCATTCCCAAAAAATGTGTATAAGTGAACCATCAAACCGAACAAAAGATAATGTTATGACCTCTTCCAATGCGACAGGAAGCATTCTACTGAAGAAGACAGTGCTTTGTTAACTGTTTGAATGCTGTTCTGCTATCAGTGTTTTTTTCTGGTAGTACCTTTTCAGCGGTAAATAATCTTTTAGTGCAAGGAAGAAATGCTGAGTTTCATACTACTTTAAGCAACAATCTTTTCTATAATATCTAACTGGATAACAGGTGCTTTCTGCGTGAGGAGTATTCAGCAATAATTATGATTTTGTTATCTTGATAATTGCTATACAATTGTTAGATTAGTGGTGACTCAGTGTAACCAGGTGTAGGGTGAGGACTGAAATTATCACACCTCATTACAATTAAAATCTAGCCTGGAGCATTGGTGTATCAGGTATTATTTGAAGTGTGAGAAACATTGTATACTCGTCTTCAGAGGAACAGGGTTTATTTTATATTCTTTGAGATTTTTGCTTGTTGTTGGATGTCTTCATTTTGATTGTAAAGTTGAGCACATGAGAAATAATCTTTTTACTTGTACCTTATTTTTTTAGAACCCTTGATGTAAAGCACACTCCTGTATTCCTCTGGCACTGTCCTGTTATTGTTCTAATATTCCCTCTGTAAACATCCCTAGTTACAGCCAAGATGACAATCCACCTAGAAATGGAAAGTCAAATCGGCTAAAAATATACCTTCCATTGTTGAGCATGACCAGAGGGACATCCTAAACTCTCATGTGACATATCATCCATATAAATAAAATATACTGCGCAAAACCTTTCCACTGATGATATAAGGTTCTCAAGCAGTAACCAGCCAGAAAACCATGACATTCAACATTGTTGTGCTTCCTTTAAGCAGAAGAGACTGTAATCCATCTTTATCCTCTGTACACTAACTCCATTGTTTAGTGCCTCCGATGTTAGTGCAGCAGGACCTCAGGAAAAAAAGATAAAAAAGGGAACATAGCACATAATTTTACACTCTTCACATTCTTAGTGCAAAACCACGTGCTAGGAAAGGTGCCGTAACCAGCTTAGGGAAGCCATTGCACCCTACTTATGAGCCCCTGCTCAACCGCAGGCTTCTTTGCTCTCAGCTTATCACAAACAATCTCTACAACCAATGATAGATAAGGACGTAAGTATCGAACATGTTATACATAGTGTGACACTATAAATTTATTTGCTAAAAGGAAGTTGATGTACCCTTTACACTAAATTGTTTTTAGATTAAATTAACTTTTGAAGTTGTTACATCAAGCATGGGTCATGGTTGATGTGTTATAAATCTGCATGCTCCTTTTTAAATTCCTGCATATTTGTATTAATAGAAGACACAGTCAACGCATATGAATGCACGCCATTTGCGTTTGCGTGCATTGCGTGGCTGATAACTATTCACTGTAGTGAATGGGTCAGCCGCGCATTTCGGGAAAAAACTGGTCCGGAACACATGCAGTGTGAACATCAGACAGTGCAGTCTATGCACTTCTGATGTCGTGCATGTCTGCCTCCTGCACGCGTTGCCGAAATCTGGATGGCAACGCATGCAATGTGAACGGGGCCTTAAAGCAGTAGGATCAGCCATACTATTCCAGGGAAAAAAACATATATAAGTTGATAAATACTGGTTCTACTTACATAACACATGTATTGTACTGTCCACTTTTTGATTTCAGTGAATGTTATATAGTAAATGACGAGAATTCTGTTCCTGGTGGGGGCCATGTCTTTTGCCCACAGTAAAGGCTAACTCGTGATGTCATTTCTGCCCTTTACTTTTTTTTCTTGTCTCCTCCAATCGCTGAGTCACCCCAGCGTTGCTTGTAAACACAAGTGATTAGGGGATTAGGTTTCTGATAAGCAGCAGTCAGGGAAATAAAGGGAAGAGGAGGAATATATTATAGATAAAAAGAACCCCCAGCATGCAATTCTTTGGCACCGACTACTAAAGAGCCAAGTAAGCTAAGATATATGATAACTCCAAATCATAACAGCAGAAAACGTTTTGAAAGTTTCGAATGCAGGATTAGCATCTTTATCACTTAATACACTCAGACCAGTTGCTGTTGAAATTTGATTTTTATGGTGACGATACCGCTTTAAGCTTAGATTACAGCAAAGGATCAAGTGTAGTAAAGTTGCTTCTAGTTTTCTTTAAAGACTAACACAATGGAAAATGACCTGAAAGATCACCAGTGGGGTGAACTTTTTAGTATTTACTCATCACTATTAGTATCACTGCCATAAATACACGACAGGTTTAATAATCAGAGCCTTGGCATTAGTATTCCAGCTCCATCTTGTTTGCATTTTGTATGCTGTGCAGATATTTAACAAGGTAGTTACATTAACCACCAAGGATTACTTTAAGTTAAAAAGGCCATATTATGCATATAGAAGATACATTTATATGCTGTCTTACATCCCTTTGGCTTAGCATGCCTTTTTATAGTGCTTCTCACTCCGTTTAGGAAAAAGCACTAATTTTATATGCTTTTATCCCCGGCAGAACAAAGTTGAAAGGTTTTGTCAGCATCATTAAACATCCATGTAAACTTATTTAGAAGAAGACAGGCTAATTGAAAATGATTACAGACTTGGAGAAAAGCATTGTATAGGAAACATACAGTATTCTTTGTCCTTGTTCAACCTATAGCACGTGGGTTCTTATAATAGCAGTCTTAGAATTCATCTTAAAGGAGGTATCATTAAATTGCTAATTACATATTATTTGCCCAAAAAATATCTAAGTGTTTGTGTAATGGCCCTAAGCTATTCATGTTACAAGGTAAATAGCAAGTCTCCTACACATTTTAAGCTAAAGAATCCAACTGTTCATATTTTTTTCTTTTTGTAGAAAAGCATAAAAAGACACATATTAAAATCCCTGTGTCATTTAAATAACAGTGTTGCAGTTATTAATTAGAAATAATTTATTTTCCTGTTTTTCATAGGGTTACTCCCTTATAATTCAGAAATCTATATGACATACAGTAGGCCATTATTTTGCAAGCCATTTTGAAACTGAGTGCTGTTAAAGCATCTCCACCCTCCCAAGAATAAAATAAAAAACAATCATTTTCAGTCAATCTCTCTATAGTATAATTATATTAACAATTTTAATTACACAGAAGTGATTTACTGTATGTTTTCTCATGTTACTATCCAATAGTTCCAGTGTGAAAAATGTATCGCTTGGTTTTGTCAGATGTTAGTGAGATGGGATGATTCCGCCCAATTATGCTCACAAATATCCAATGCTCCTGAAATAGTAGAAAAAAAAATATGATAATAAGTTTTGTGTTCCCCTACAAGAAATGCTAACGGCTCTCTTGGGACACCAACATGCTAAACACTTTTCATTAATCGATCACCATCAATTAATGCATGATCTCTTATATAAAATCTTTAGACTTAAATAGTGACCCACTGTCTTTATTTTGCAGGAATGCAATGCTCTGCCACTGCACCCTTCCAACACATCTTGCATAGTATTTCAGAAACATCAAAAAACTCTTAAAACAGACAGGAACTCTTGCACAGCACACAATGAAATGTTTTATTACACATATAAATGCTGTAGAAATCTACTTCTCTAAGCTGTGTGAGTGTTTGCTTAGCTACATCAGAGTGTGATTAGCCTTATCAGTAGCTGTGACTTACAGCACAGTGGCTCTGCCTGTACAGGAAAAGGTTTTAACCCTTTCTGTGCTCCATGCAATGTTTATTCAGTATAAACTTCAGGTTTTTAGGATTTTTGTAAATTGTAGTGAAGGCATTTTTTTCCTTTAAAGTTATTATGCTGTACCTAAACTTTAAGAGAAGAGAGGAAATACTGTGTTCAGATCCACTTTAATGCCACACATTGTTGCATCAGACGCTGAACATCGAGGATTTTACTATTGATATGCGCATATTTTACTGGAATCTTGTGAGTGCAATTTTAAATATTTTTACTGCAATAAAAGCGGTGTTACACTATGGAAGTGTTTGTTTGAGTTCAAAGGTGCTGCCTGCTTTGAAGAGCCAAGAGAAAGAGTATATTGAATACAAAACGCTGTTGCTGGTAAGAGGCTAATATATTGGTGCCTGAGTGCGGGAGATAGAGTGGTGCTGGGTCACAGCCTGAAAGGGCTTGGATGTCAGGCACTAAAGGGTGTGCACTTAGGACTAACGTATTACGCTATAGAAGTGCTTTCTCTTACATGTGCGGTTTGTATGCGGCTGTCAAGCGGTTGAGAGCACGGAGGAGAGTAGTACTGGCTGGGCCACATGCGAGAGAGCCAACTGTAATGATTGGCACGACTGTCTGGTGAGCATACCTGAATTCTGCTAAGGATCCCCTGTGCTGCTGTAATTGGAAACTGCAAATTATGTATTGGGACTTGTGAACTGGGACCTGCAGTTTTATCATAGATATGAGAACTGTTATAATGGACTGATTCATTATTATTTTTATTTTTTATTCTAATAATTTATAACGGCAAACAACAGTGGAGGGCGCTGGGCTGATAAATTTTACACAGTAACACTGTAGCCATAAGTAATTGTATGATTAACACCTGTTGAGCGCTGGCATCATTTAATATAGAAGTTGTGTAGAGGGTATACACCCCTCATTGAGAGCAGCGCACCAGGGCTTGCTTATCATTTGAGATTATTATTTTAGATTATTATCATTGTTTGAGATAGTTGTTTAGGGACAGAGGAGCGCACTGAATATCCTTATCTGAACACTTATCACAATGAATTGATCTATATCTTGTTTTTTCCGCCACTAATTATGCTTTCTTTGGGTGGTACATTTTGCTAAGAATTATTTTTTTCTTCATGAATTTTAACAGAAAGATTAAGAAAGAAATGAAAAAAAATCATTATTTCTCAGTTTTTGGCCATTATAGTTTGAAATTAATAGATGCTACAGTAATTAAAACTCATGTATTTTATTTGCCCATCTGTCCCGGTTATTACACCGTTTTAACGATGTCCCTATCACAATTTATGGTGCTGATATTTCATTTAGAAATAAAGGTGCATTTTTTCAATTTGCGTCCATCACTATTTATAAGCTTATAATTTTAAATAATATAATAACATACTCTCTTGACATGCATATTTAAAAAGTTCAGACCCTTGGGTAACTATTTATGTTGTTTTTGTTTTTTTTTTAATTGTATTTTTTTTAATTTTTTTTTTTAAATAAAAAATGTATGTGGGTAATTTTTGGTGTGGGAGGGAAACTCCTTATTTTAAATGTAAAATAATAATATTGGTTAATTTAAAATGTATCTGGGTGCAGTTTACTATTTGGCCACAAGATGGCCACAGTGAAAAAAGTCCTGGATGCAAACGATCTCGCATCCAGGAACTTAAAAGCACGGGAGAAGTTTCCTGGGGGCAGAAATACTGCGCTCTCTGGATAGAAAGCGTCGGTATTTCTGTAGGGAAGTTAGATCTGTGAATGGGAATGATATCTATTCTGGGGTGCCCCAGCTGTCCCCCAGGCAGAGTCAGCTGTGGTGCTTTAAGGGCAGGCATGCTGGGAGCTGTGGTGCATCAATGGGGGATATGCTGGGTGGCGTGGTTCCTATATGTGGGCATACTGGGTGCTGTGGTGCCATGCTGGCCTCTGTGATGCTTATGGGGGCATGCAGGGAGCTGTGATACTTCTATGGGGCATGCTGGGAGTTGTGGTGGCTGAATGGGAGACCTGTTAGAGCATGGGAGGGGGTCCACTAGAAATTCAGGGAATTCTTTGGGGGAACTGCTAGACAACCTGGAGGCAGGCCAGCCCGCTCAGCAGAAAGTCAGTCCTGCCAGCACAGAAGCCAGGTAACTGCCTAGTTATGTTTAAGTGACACTTAATATGATATACTGCATTTTTTTTGTATTACTGGAGAGGGAGCTTCATCAAACATTTTGCTGTGCAGAACACTGTTAAACATCATGTATGACCACACCCACATTCTGGTGCGTGCCACGCCTATTTTCCGACTGGAGTGCCCAAAAGTGCCTCAGATCTCTTAGGATCCTAGCAACACCCCTGGTAACAGCCAGCCACTATATTGCCTGGATACTACAAAAGAGGGGAGTTGTCAAAGACCGCTTTCTTTTCTTACTGCAATACAAACTTTTTATGAATTATTTTTTAACAGTGGAGTGGATTAAATGGGTCAACCCAAACATAGGTAGAATACCCTGATGTCGAGATATTTTTTCTCTTATCTTTGTAAACCTTGAAAATGCTTCAAGTAGGAATAAACATACAGATGTGTCAATAGCTTTTCAATTTACATATTTATTACTCAATGTTGTGCTTTGCTTGAATTTCTTCTGCTAACTGTCCTTCTGTTGGAATGACAGGTGCATATTACTTCATATTACTTCTGCATGCATACTCATTCAACATATACATTTCCAGGAGGTGAATTTTATGTATAACAAAATAGATCCTTTACAAAATGTGCGCTTTATCGGGCTTGAGATTGAAGAATGCAGCGCGTGATGGATGATTATGGCGAGATGTTGCGTTGATGTTGGAATTAAATCCCTTTAGACACAGATTCCACACTGCCCTGACTTTCCAGAACAGACTGACAGCAACTGCCTGACTTGCGAAGTGCATAAAGCTGTCAAAGACTGAAGTGTCAGCCCATGAGATTCACAGACTAAACAAGTGTAATACAAATCTTGTAGTGATATCTACTGTGAGTGTCTTTAAATAAAACCTTGCTAGTGATGTAGCAAGTGAAATGTTTTCTTTCATTTTTTTTCTTTTTTTTGGGGGGGGG
This sequence comes from Hyperolius riggenbachi, assembly GCF_040937935.1. Lineage (NCBI taxonomy): Eukaryota > Metazoa > Chordata > Amphibia > Anura > Hyperoliidae > Hyperolius > Hyperolius riggenbachi. The sequence goes on along the minus strand of NC_090648.1, from coordinate 186,683,186 downwards.
GGGGGGGGGGGTACACATTATTATAATAATTATTATTGATGATTTATATATCGTCCTCATCTTCCATGGCACTGTAAAATGGAAGAAGCAAATGGTTACATAATATACAGGCATTGGTATACAATACAATACGGACATTGGTACATAGTATAGAAGTGATGGAAACTATATTAAATTACAGTGACAACTGTATGGTGATGAAAAAAAGCATACTGAATTTTCAAGATACAAAATGGAGAAATCCCTTCCCTTGCAAGCTTACAATCTACTGGGAGGAGACTAGAGGTGGGAAAATGCACAAGGTTTACATCCAGGTGTGTTGTATCAGTGAGCTTTATTCAGACAGGTACACAGCTTGTCCTGATACTAAAAGTGGAATATTCTAGCTTAGATTGTATACTAGTCTGAACAAGTGCGTTTTACGGATAACACTAATCATACTGCGTGTGATCATACAGTGTGCTGTTGTCGTACTGCACTGGCACATGGGGTGTACCATGTGTGCAGGGGCCACAGACGTGCGGGTGGCCATCGGCATGGGAATGTGCTCGAGCAGGGAGTGTGCACGCACAGGCTGCTTCCACAACCCAACCTAGTGCCTGTAAATTAACAAACAGGCCTAATGGCTAGTAATAATTTAACAATAAAGTCTGGTATACACCTTTAATTTTGATTTTGCCAATCAATTACCAATTTTATGTTTATTAACACAATCTTTTCATAGTATTTAAAATTTGTTGAAACTTAGCCAACCACAACTTAGCCTAACTTGGCCAATCAAAGTGAAGGGATGAACCAGACATTACGTTTCTTCTTCAATATGCCACAATATTCAAAGTCTCAAAATGTAATACCCCAGTCACATTTTAGGGAAAGTGTGTGTGTGTGTGCGTGTGTGTGTGTGCGCGTGTGCGTGTGTGTGTGTGTGTGTGGTGTGTGCGCGTGTGTGTGTGTGTGTGTGTGTGTGTGCCAGTGTGTGCGTGCGTGTGTGGTGTGTGTGTATATGTATGTGTGTGTGGTGTGTGTGGTGTGTGTGTGTGTTTGTGTGTGTGTGTGTGTGTGTGTGTGTGTGTATATGTATGTGTGTGTGGTGTGTGTGTGTGGTGTGTGTGTGTGTGTGTATATGTATGTGTGTGTGGTGTGTGTGGTGTGTGTGTGTGTGTGTGTGTGTGTGTGTGTGTGTGTGTGTGTGTGTGTGTGTGTGTGTGTGTGTGTGTGTGTGTGTGTGTGGAGTGTGTGTGTGTAGGGGGGGTGTGAGTGTGTGCGTGTGTGTGTGGAGTGTGTGTGTGTAGGAGGGGGGGGGGTAAGTGTGTGTGTGTATCACCTCTTAAGCTAAATGCACACTTTCAATTTCTGCTACCTTCAGGTATTGGATTTTAAACTTGGCCAACACTTTTCATTATGATTGGCCAATCAATGTCCAATTGTTTGACCTCCATGTAGTATGAGGGTGAACAGATATGGAATACTATGAGCAGATTGTGTAGGTGAACCCTAATACTACATATAGGGGGTTGATTAGATTGTAAGATTGTAAGCTCGCAAGGGCAGGGTCATCCTCCTAATGTTTACTGTTTTTGTAACAATACTTGTGCTGCTTGGATCTCTGTTGTACATTTGTTAGTTGTATCTATGTTCCCCTTGTCATCTTATTGTGTGTTGTAAAGCGCTGCAGATATATGTTAGCGCTATATAAATAAAAAATAATAATAATAATTAGAGAAGCCTACACTTTATCCACTATGCTATCAAGGCATTTTGTATTGACCTGAGGAAGCGGGCCAAGACCTGTGAAACACGTTGTCAGATTGCTTTTTGAATAAAAACTTGTTTCCAGTTGAACTGGTGTCTATATCTTCTGGAGTGGTAAACAATTACCTCTCTTTTTTATTATTTTTTTTTATTTTAATTTAAAAACACTAAAATTGGGCGCCTCCATCCTACTCATTACCAAATACTACATGGAGGTGTCAAAAATATGTCATGGTCAGTGATTAACCAATTATAATTGAAAGTGTGTTCTAGCCTTGAATCCCTTGGATGACAGTTCAGGGCTGAGTTCTGTACAAATGTGTCACTAGCCTGCTGCCTAGCCAAACATTCTGTTACAATGGAGGGTTACAGATGGACACCAGACAGCACACGGTGAAGGAGGAGGGATAAGGAGGGAGAACAATAGTGTTGGTCTGTGCTCATACAGGATTATCCAACAGGCTTGATTTCTCACTGACACATCGGGGAGGGTTGGGGGCCACTATACACACACTAGATTCTCAGCAAAATGGCTGCCTTAGCTAACAACAATCTAAGGTGCGTATGAGTCTTTAATCACCATTCTGCTAACAAACTGGACCAATGTGCTGCATGCCCATTTAGGGAAAGCCCAAGTTTCAATCCATAGTAAGGACTTCCTAACCCCTGATATTTAGTAAGCAAGTAGGGAGTCATCCTTGTAGTGAAATGATTTAAAATGTGAAAGCAGGAGACCCTAGGCAACTCATTTCTACACCATGATGCAGTTAAGTTATGTTTGCCAGATGCTGCTATTAAGTAAATACATAATTTTGATAAGAAAATAATCCCTAAGGATTCTCCCATTTAAATAAAATTCATCATACTAATTAGACATCTCCAACTCAGTGACCAGATATCAGAGGACACTGAATGACCAAAGGACATTACTATCTGTCTCCATTCATTCAGATGCCTGCATCAAGTAATTGACATCCATGCAGGGGCATATTTACCTATAGGCATTTGAAAGCCAGGCCCATTTGTGATATTGCCTGTGGCAGAAATTCAACGCACCTGCTAGACATTTTCAGTTGTGTGTTTAATATTCTCCCTTCTTTTAGCTATCAGTCTTTTGTAATGAAATCAAACAGACATATTAAACGGTACTACATTATTATTATGTATGCCATATATGTAAACATGATATTAAAGGTTAGTTTACATGGTCAGTCTTCAATGAGGAATTATTCACGTAAGAATCTAGCTGTGAAAGTCTAGTGTTTATTTGCACCTGTGGGCATCAGGAAGTGGTTGTTGTAACGTGCCATACTCAATGTGCCAGAGATTTTAAGGTGTTTGAGTAATACTTGTTAATTGCCTAGTACCAGTTACACATATGGAAGCTATAATTCAATTACACAAGATAGAAACCAAAATTTAAAAGCTGATGGATAACTGACTGCACAGTTCAGTCAACTGTGTGAACTAGGCATCACTTGGATTCAACTGTGTTTCATTTGTTGTCTATTGAAGTGATGATCATAATCTCCTAATTACAATTACGCAAAATTTGCATATATTTGCGCAATTACAGACATACCTAATTATGATTTGGACATTCAACTGATTTTGTATAATCCATTTGTAGTTTTGCGTAATTTTTACATAAGGGTTCTGCATCTGACACAGGAGACCTGAGTTTGAATCTTGGCTCTTCCTGTTCAGTAAGCCAGTACATATTCAGTAGGAGACTTTGGGCAAGATTCCATAACACTGCTACTGCCTACAGAGCATGTTCTCTAGTGGCTGCAGCTCTGGCGCTTTGAGTCCACCAGGAGGAAAGCCCGATAGAAATGTTATTTGTCTCATCTTATCTTGTCTAATTTCATGTTTTCACTTTAGAGGTTAATAGCAAAGCCCACATACATGCTATTGTCGTCAGATTTGCTGAAATGTTAAGGAGAATCGTGGGAATGAGTCAATAAACATTTCAAAAAAACCGTTGTAGGTTTTGAGAAAATTGATTTTAAAAATGCAAAGAAAAAATAGTTTTAAATTGTCAGAAAACTGCCATATTTATTTCCTTTTAAACAATACCAGTTGCCTGACAGCCCTGATGATCTATTTGGCTGCAGTAGTGTCTGAATAACACCAGAAACAAGCATGCAGTTAATCTTCTTGGATCTAACATTGTCAGAAACACCTAATCTGTTGTATGCTTGTTCAGGGTCTATGGCTAAAAATATTAGAGGCAGAGGATCAGCAGGACAGCCAGGCAACTGGTATTGCTTAAAAGGAAGTAAATGTGGCAGCCTACATAGCCCTTTCATTACAGTTGTCCTTTAAAGAGGCACTACAGCAAAAAACTGTAAAATGTAAAATATGTACAAACATATACAAATAAGAAGTACATTTATTCCAGAGTAAAATGAGCCATAAATTACTTTTCTCCTATGTTGCTGTCACTTACAGTAGGCAATAGAAATCTGACAGAAGTGACAGGTTTTGGACTAGTCCATGTCTTTATAGGGCATTCTCAGGGATATATTTATTTTCAAAAGCTCTTAGTAAATGGCAGTTGCTCTGTTCAACTGCCAAAAAACTGTGTAGCGAGCAGGGAAGCTGGCCAGCATCATTGTTTAAATCCTTTTTCAGGAATATCTTCATAAAGAATAAAAGCCTTGCTGAGAATCCCCTATGAAGAGATATACTAGTCCAAAACCTGTCACTTCTGTCAGATTTCTACTGCCTACTGTAAGTGACAGCATTATAGGAGAAAAGTAATTTATGGCTCATTTTACTCTGGAAAAAATGTACTTCTTATTTGTATATGTTTGCACATATTTTAAATTTTACAGTTTTTCGCTGTAGTGGCTCTTTAACATATGTAGCAATGTTGGTGACAATGTGTTGTATGTAGTGGTGCTTGTAATGGGTCAATTACGATTACGCAGAATTTTGCTTAATTTTTTTGCATTTACGCATTGCGTAATTGCGATTACGTTACGGACTGCATACTACATTTGTGAATCGTAATTACACCTGCAATTACGTGTAAATTATGCATACATGCGTAAAACAAAATGGCATCTAATTGCCAGTATACTGTGCATGTGGATATGTTAAATATTCAATGCGAAAAATGCATTTGTATGTGAAAATAATTGGGTTCATCAGCCAGTGTACTGCACATGCGCGGGTATTATTTAAATGTTAAATGTGAAAAAAGCATTCGTATGGGAAAAAATTGCATACACGTGTAATTAACGCAAACAAACATTTTGCATAAATTACGCTAATATGCATAATTACAGTTAGCGATCACGTTTTCATACCATTTTTTTAAAACGTATCTGCAAATATCACATTACGATGCGTATTTGCGAATTACAATGTGTAATTACGCATAGGCAAAATTTCTGCCCACCACTATTTGTATGGGGGCTTTGCTATTAACCGTTAAGGGCTCTTTCACAGTGCGACGTTAAGGTCGCACGTTGTAAAAAGTAATAACACAGAGTAACGCACAGCAACACAAAGTATGTGTGACATTCACAGTGCTCACATTGCGTTGTGTGTAACGTGTAGCAATATTTAGAAAGTGCTGCATGCTGTGCGTTCTCTGCTTTATTAGCTACTGGTTTGCACATGCTCAGTAATGTTTTTGATTTTTTTTTTTTAAATGTGAAATATGCACCGTTTTTGTTCTATCAGTATACAATGAAAACGGCGCACCGCGAGACACAACGCAGGGCAATTTAACGTCACACTTCAAAAGTGACATGCGTTGCGTTAGGGGCACGTTGTGTGACCATAACATCACATCAAACGCAACGTCCTAGTGTTGAAGAGCCCTAAAGCTAGCATGAAATTACGTAAAAAAATGAAGTGATACTACGGTTCCTGATTATGTTTACAAGCTAAATTGATTACAATTGTTCCTGAAATTTTGCATTGCAATTGCGAATTACAATGCGAAATTAGGATTATGCAAAATTTGTGCTCATCATTAGTCTTTTGATGTTATTAAGCTTTTGTCATCATTTTGTATTGCTACTTTTTTTAAGCACAAAAATTCTATATTATGACTACATTGGGCTTCATTCACAAAGCGGTGCTAACAGTTAGCACGCGGGTGAAAAGCCCTTTATCACACCTAAACTCAGTTTAGGCGTGATAAGTTTAGGTGTGATAAGTTTAGGTGTGATAAGTTTAGGGGTGATAAGTTTAGGTGTGATAAGTTTAGGCGTGATAACTATAGCACCAACTGGGTTAGCACCGCAGTGCACAGCTGATCAAAAGTTTTGCGCTAGCAAAGTCTGGTGCACTTCGCATAGAGTTTAATGGCGTTGCTTTGCGTGTGGGACTTTGCGCGCAATCTAAACTTATCTAAACTTATCACGCCTAAACTTATCACGCCTAAACTGGCTTTTCACCAGCGTGGTGCAATGGTTATCACGCCTAAAGTCTCTAACTGGGTTAGCACCGCTTTGTGAATCAAGCCCATTGTGTAGCTTTTAGGGCCTGAGCCCACTAATGCAGTTGTGTCCGCTTCTGTCTGCTTTTCAGCATCTGTAATATTGATGTATAACTGAAAAGCGGACACAACTGTGTTAGTGGGCTCAGACCCTTTTGTGGGACAAAAAACAACAGTATACATCTGGTTTCAGAATAAGAAAACTGAATTTTCTCACCCTTGCTGTTTTGCTGGTGGTTTTCCTCTACAATGCTTGAAGGAAAGCTGACATAACAGCTTTAAAGCGGATCCGAGATGAAAAACTAACTATAACAAGTAACTTGTCTATACATCTCATCTAAAGTTTAGATAGTTTACACAGCAAATCTAGCTGAAAACAGCTTCAATAGAATAGGGTTATTTCTTCATGTGATACAATGACAGCAGCCATGTTGTTTGTAAAAATTACACACAGCACTCAGCCTCTGAAAAAAAAAACGAATCCCCCTCCTCCTCCCTCCTTCCCTCTGCCTCTGAAATCTCTGGCTATAAATACCTCCCCCTCCTCCTGCCCAGACTGAGCTCCCATGAGCCCTTGCTACTGCCAAGGCTCTCTGAAAACCTGTGGGCTAGGCTTGTTCAGTTTATAGGAAATTAGAGTATTAAAACAAAAACAAAAAAGGATTTGGCTTAAGGAATGCCCCATAAACAATAGGAAAGGAACACAATTATGCAATGAGTAAAAGTTCATCTCGGATCCACTTTTAGGCTGAACACCTGATTACACAGATGTAAATGAACTCTGCCATGGGTGGGTGGGAAAAGCTGTCAATGGTATTTCACAAAAGGCGAAAATAATACAAGATGTATTAAAATTACAGATTAAAAGGGGTCATTTAAAATAACCATATTTGTATGCTGTGTTTTTGTCAGAGTCCTGTTGCTAAGAACCCATAGTAAATGAACACTAAGGGTGGTATAATATAATTTCTCCCTTTTTTCAGCATTTCCACCTATCACAACCAAATGCTGAAGTGTCACAAGAATATGCTTAAAATTTAAAGGAAGTGACAGACAAAAGAGGTTACTGAGTGTATAAGGCAATTAAGAAGCTATGCACAGTGACACACGAACTCGGAAATAGAAAAACATTTTTCCTATTACAGTTTGGAGCAACAATTAGAATGAGCTTCTAACACGACAGATCGCCTCAGGCAAAGGAAAAAAAATGACAGACATTGCAAATTGGTTGCCAGTTCACTCCTAATTAACAGGAAAGACTTATTTCCCATATATTTCTACTTATAATCAGTTTAAATTTAGTTGCAGTAGATGGTTACTGCTGTACTAGATGATGTGAGGAGAATATTTCTTTGCATTTTAAACATATGAACAAAATAGTTAAATACATAATTATATCCAAGAAAAGAAACTAAAAAAAATTAGGGTTTTGTCCAGGTATAGTTAATGACTATGATTACTGGGTGTTTTGGAGAGCTGGCCTTGCTGCTGTTTAAGGCCACCATAGGTCAAAACATAGCATGCAGATTTAGTTTAGTAATTTGGACACGCAGTGGTAGAGTGGGGTTAGTGCACAAGTTACAACAGTAATCCACCCAGGGAAGGCAGGCCAGCTATAGGGTAGACTTTGAGGCCCCGTTCACACTGCACGCGTTGCCGTCTGGATTTCGGCAACGCGTGCAGGAGGCAGACACGCATGGCATCAGACAGTGGATAGACTGCACTGCCTGATGTTCACACTGCATGTGTTCCGGACCAGTTAGGTCCGGAAACGCATGCTGCATGCATTTTTTACCAAAACACGCGGCTGACCCATTCACTTTCAGGGAATGGGATCAGCCACGCAACGCATAGACACGCAGATGGTGTGCGTTCGTACGCGCTGTGTTCCGAACGCACGGCCATCTGCGTCTCATGATGTGAATGTGGCCTTATACATTCTACTGCTTGAAGCTCTACCTGGATGAAAACCGGTTGCACACTTTATGATTTAACACATTGCTCAGTTCCATAACTACATCAGGTCAAAATAAAATTATTACTTTAAAAACAAACATTTAACTGTATTTTTTTTCTCAACGTGCACAGCATATAGAATATGAAAGCACAAAAAGTTTTATCAGCTCAAACAAAAGCTGAGAAAAAAATAAAGCAATTAAACAACTGATTTAACGTTTTGAGAGGTTTGTTTTGAAATTGGAAGCAAAAAATAATTGCCTTACAATCAGTCCATGTATGGGAAGTACAACAAAACAATGCTAAAATGCTCATGAAATTATTTAATACAAAATGCAGCTGTGTTAAAATCTAAATAATTGAACATGGGGAAAAAACACAATTTTCCATTTTCTTGACATAAACACAAGTTAGCTAGGGGCAAAAAGAAAATAATTATGTTGATGGAAAAGGGGTAGGAGTACATTTAATGGGAATCGGAAGTGAAAATAAACATACGAGTTAAAGGGACTCCGAGCAGTGCAGAAACTATGGAAAGATGCATATCATTTTAAAGCTCTCTTTCTCCTCTTTCCAATGATATATAAACCGCCGCCCTTTTAGTTTTCGCTATTTTCGCGATTGAAATTGCCGCGGCCTCGATTTCGTTCGTGAAAATAGAGAAAACTAAAAGGCGTAGGGCGACGATTTAGGTGTCGCGAGAAAGAGGAGAAAGAGAGCTTTAAAATGATATCCATCTTTCCATAGTTACATTGTATTACACAGGGCGACTTTTTCTCAAAGTCAGCAGCTCCATTCAGCAGAAAAAGTCGCCCTGTGTAATACGATGTAACTATGGAAAGATGGATATCATTTTAAAGCTCTCTTTCTCCTCTTTCTGACGACACCTAAATCGTCACCCTATGCCTTTTAGTTTTCTCTATTTTCGCTGCCGCGGCGGTTTATATATCATTGGAAAGAGGAGAAAGAGAGCTTTAAAATGGTATGCATCTTTCCATAGTTTCTGCCCTGCTCAGAGTCCCTTTAATTAATTGTTTGTACAGTACAACTAAGAAATAGAACATTAGTACTTTATTAGCACAGATATGAACCTAATGTTGTTTCCAGTACAGGAAGAGTTAAGAAACTTTATTTGTTTTCTATGCAAAAGAGCCTCTATGAGCTCTCCGACCCAACTTGGGTTGCTGTTTTCTGGAGTACTTATACATCAGAAATAGTCAGAGACAGATTAAGATAAGATTTTTACTTCAGAGAAGTTGAAAGGGTCATTAGCTATGCTTGTTTTATAGGTTAAAATACAGAGTGTGACTTGTAATTGCAAATATGACATGATTATGAAATGTTATAAAAAAAACAAAGCTATATATCTAAAAATTAAAATATCAGACAATTTTTTGCTACTAATGTTTTTGCTACTAATGTTCTATAAATTATCAGTGCTAAACACACAAATCATTACATCGTAAGTTTTTCTTTTTTTTTTTTTTCACTTCAGTGTCACTTTGAAAGAGCCATGAGGAAAACTGGGCACAATATATTGCCAATAGTATAATAGTAATAAAAGTATAATAATATATAATTTTACCGATATTTTACTATCAGCTGTTTTTGATTGTTGCATTAAGGGTTAATGATGCAATTGGTGGAGCAAGTGTTTGGTTTGGGGGGGGGGGAGGGGGCAGCCTAGAACCTGCGAGTCCGTAACATGTAGTGTTTCTGTTCCACAATATAAGCATTATTTGCAGCCAGTGGTGTGCCATCTTTTTTTTACACTGGATTGTCCAGGAGTGTTTGAGCAATCCAGTCAAGGCTTGGCCCTATTTCTAGGTTCTGTACCCGAGCGGCTGACTCTGTGGAAATCCATTTAGACAGTGCTGCTAGGCCCTAGCAGGGTCGTGTTTTCATATTTCTGGAAACAAGACGCTGCTTCCATGAACTCCAGATGAACCACTCAGGGTGAGTCCACTCACCTCTTTTCCCAGGACTAAACCCCTGAATACAATGATGTTCATATTCTTGCTTTGCTGCTGTAACGAAGAATGCTGACAATATGAACCCCTTGTATTTCTGAATCAAGCCAATAATTATTGTGTATCTGCTACAGCTGTGTGAATGTCAAACGGATACGAGACTGTGCAGTCATCGGATCGCTGGTGCTGAATGATGGTACCAAGGGTAACTACAACACCAAATATTTTACTAGGTAGTGGCTTTATAGTTTTTATTAAAAAAAAATGTATAGTTTTTATCAAAAAAAAAAAGTCTGCTTCACAATCTCTGACTGCAATCATTATCTGCACGTTTAATTGGTACGATTGCTGCTTCCTCTTCCAAAAGTCTGCTTTACAATCTCTGACTGCAATCATCTGCACGTTTAATTGCCCAGTGAGCACCAATTATTTATTGCAGGCCTGCTTTTTTGTTAGCCACTACCATCCCCAGCTGAACTGTTTTCCCAATTTCTAATTGAGAATCACTTACAATTCAACCAAGGCAGCTATCATACCTATTTAAGCGCTGGAGTGAGGTCACTATTTGTGGCCTTGGTCAATTTGCACCATTTAATTCCTAAGTGCCATTTATTACAAAGGGCTTTACAACTTACCAAGAATTTACCAAGAATTCACCCAGGAATTTAAACAGGATTCAACAGCCACGGGACTCTGCTGGAAACAACTACTCTGCATTCAGAACTGCCTCCAATGCTGTTGCTAAAAGTGCCACTGCTGGATATATGTTGCACAGTCAAGTAGAATATTCTTCCTTATTTACACAAGTTTGCTTGCACTAACTGCATACCAATATAAACTGTTTAGTAGATGGAAATTTCCTGGTTATACTCAAACACCCTTACCATGTTCACTGCGCTTATATTTGCATCCTCCTAATGTCCCACACTCCATATTCATTTCACCTGCTCTGCTTTCCTCCCCTTGCTTAGCTTCTCATGAACTGTTAGCTCTCCTGAAATCTCTCTCTCCCCCAGCAGCTCAAAAACCTCGCAAACATTTAAATCCCATTCACATTTGTTTACTCTCTCCTTCCTGCTCTTACGTGCAGCTGGTGATATATCACCTAATCCCGGGCCACAGCCTGCTGCCAGACAAGCATCCCCTGCTGACCTACTTCACACACTTCTCAGCCCTCTGTCCACAAATAACCTCAACATCCATCCTTGCCCCAACCTTATTTCCATCCATCCCACCCACAAACACATGCTCCCCCTACCCTGTGGTCTCTGGAATGCCAGATCTGTGTGCAATAAACGTACAGCAGTCCACGACCTCATACTCTCCAAATCCCTCACCATCCTTGCTCTCACTGAGACATGGCTCACCCGCTCTGACTCTGCTGCAGAGGCTGCCCTCTTCTACGGTGGGCTTCACCTTAGTCACACTTAGGGGTGGGTCTGCGCCTCTTCCCATCCTGCACCTTCCATGTCCTCATTCCACCTCCCTCCCTACAATTCACATCATTTGAGGTCCACACTATTCGCCTCTACAATCCCCTCCCAGCCATTTTTGCAGTCTTATACCGCCCTCCCTCGAGCTCCACACCACAATTTTTCGATAACCTTGCCTCCTGGCTCCCACACATCCTCTCCTCTGACCTCCCCACCATCATCCTCGGGGATTTCAATATTCCCATCGAAGAACCCAACGACTCTGTCATGACCCGGCTACTCACCATCGCCAACTCACTTGGCCTAGTACAATACACCAACACCCCCACCCACACTGCAGATTACACTCTTGACCTTATATTCACTAAATCCACCACCATTACAGACCTTGACATCGCACCCTTCCCACCCTCAGACCATCAACTTCTCACCTTCAACTTCCTCACAGAAGGCACCTCCAAACTACCTGCCTACCCACCTGGCTGATGGCAGTGAGACCTATGCAAACTCAACCCTAGTGTCCTTGCTGACCCCCTCCATGCCCTCTCCTACACTCTCCCCACCCTAACCTGTCCTAATCTTGCTGCAGCTCAGTATCACCAAACTCTCTCATCAGCCCTAGAGAAAGCTGCTCCCCCAATATTCCACCGCAACCGCCCCCCTAACCCCCAGCCCTGGTGCACTACCCATACTCGCAACCTCTGGAGGGTAACACGCGCCACTGAATGGAAATGGAGGAAAACTCAACTTAACCAGGATTTGCTACAGTACAAGACTAACCTGCTGCAGTTCCACACTGCCCTTGCTGATGCGAAGCAAGAATACTTTATCAAGCTCATCGGAGCACAAGCTTCAAACCCCCGGCGTCTTTTTGCCACTTTCAACTCCCTGCTTAAACCCCCCCCCACCCTCGGTTTCCTGCCTCTCTGCCACAGATTTAGCCACCCACTTCACCAACAAAATTGTCTCCATCCATCAGGAAATATCCAATCTTCAATCTTCACCTCCCCCCTATCCCCCCCTCACCTCCTTCACTCATACTACCACTTAGGAAGTCAACCACCTACTGCAGACTTCCCATACCACTACCTCCCCCCTTGACCCCATCCCTGCTGATTTACTCCAGCCTCACGTCACCGATTTAGCCCCAGTCCTCACTACCCTGCTTAACTTCTCTCTATTCACAGGCACCTTCCCCTCAGACTTCAAGCAGGCCACTGTACTACCCCTGCTCAAGAAACCCTCCCTCAACCCCTAACTACCCTCCAACTACCGCCCTATCTCTCTCCTCCCCTTTGCCTCAAAACTCCTTGAGCGTCTGGTTCACAAACACCTGACCCAGTACCTCAATGTCAACTCACTGCTAGACCAACTGCAATCTGGATTTTGGCCTGCCCACTCAGCCGAAACAGCTCTCACCAAAGTGGTCAGTGACCTTGCCATAGCTAAAACTGAAGGTAAATACTCCATTCTCCTCCTTGACCTTTCAGCAGCTTTTGACACAGTAGATCATTCCCTACTCCTCCAGTCCCTCCAGTCCCTCCAGTCTATGGGCATTCACGACCTCGCCCTGACTTGGCTTTCATCCTACCTCTCCAACCGCTTCTTCACAACCTTCTTCAATGAGTCCTCATCCATCCCCAACCACCTCTCGGTAGGAGTCCTCAAGGCTTGGCCCCCTATTGTTCTCCCTATACACATCCTCCATTGGCAAGGTTAGCTCCTCTGTGAGTTTTAACTATCATCTGTATGCAGATGACAGCCAGATTTACCTCCACACCCCTGACGCACAAGTTCTCCCCCTGCCTATCAGCCATCTCCTCCTGGATGTACGCTAGGTTCCTGAAACTAAATCTAGACAAAACTGAATTTATGATCTTCCCACCCCAGCCATCCCTGAACCTCACAGAACGTGCATGTCACTGTTAACCACACTATCATTCGCCCTACCTCTCAAGCCCGTTGTCTAGGTGTCACCCTGGATTCCGCACTCTCCTTCACTTCCCACATCCAAAACCTCACAAAGTCCTGCAACTTCCACCTCTGTAACATCTGCAAGATCCACCCTTTCCTGACTTCTGCCACCACCAAACTCATCATCCATGCCATCATAATTTCCTGTCTTGACTACTGCAATGTCCTTCTGTCTGGTCTCCCTATGACCCGAATTGCCCCGCTGCAGTCCATCATGAATGCGGCAGCCAGAATTATCCACTCCTCCCATCGCTCCACCATGGCGGCTCCCCTCCGTGAATCCCTCCATTGGCTTCCTATCCAGTCCAGAATAAGATTCAAAATACTGTGTCTGACCTACAAATCTGTCCACAAAACCTGTCCAACCTACATTTCCGATCTTACTCAAAGGTACACACCTAGCCGCTCACTCCGCTCCTCAAATGAACTTCACCTGACCATCCCCCGCATCACCCAGGCCCATGCACGCCTCCTGCTCCAACATTATGGAACTCCCTACCTCCACCCATAAGGTCAGCCCCCTCCTTCAACATCTTTAAGAAGGCCCTCAAGAAGGCAGCCAGGAGTGTAGCATCACAAGCAGTCAGTCAGGAGTAGTGTATGGCTATCCTATATTATATCACAGCAATATGCTACCTCATACCTCTACAGATCAGCCTCCTCAGACTCTCCTGTATGCTGTGACACAGTGAAGTATATTTGTGAGCTGTGTGAGGAATGAAGGGTGATTTTAAATCAGGGGGAGAGAAAGAGAGTGAGAAAGAGAGAGAACTGCGTGAATAAATAAAGTGTCCCTGGTGGTAATGTAACATAGAGGTTTATTTAAAGTTTTTTTTAATTTATAGAGTTCCTTTAAAGATTTGCATAACCATCCAGTTTCCTGATTGGCCTGGAAAACCAAGCCGGGGTGGTTATTTTCCTGTAGGCTCAAACAGTGGTTCTGCAACCCTCCTTTGTTAATATAATTACACTGCTTACATTTGACCCACTACCTTACAGTGCTACTCAATTAGGCTCCTGGTCTCTCTGTTTCCACTTAGGTGGCCCTGGGTAAAATGTCCAGTACAGGAATCACCTGCACTCATTCTTTGCCGCTACAGAGTTCTCTGATCAACCTCTGTTAGCTTATTATAGCATAGCTAACACATTGGCTTGTTCAAATTGATTTGTTAACTACAACATTTGCAGTGGCCTAGATAAGGATCTATGGGTGCGATATGTACATTGGGCCCCCCAAACATTCTATACATAAGAATTGATGCAGTGTACCTAAACCTGCCAAGGACAACCACAGTGTCAGAGGTGCAAAAGGGGAAGGGGAGCAGTTTGTTAACGATTACTACTATTCAAAGCATCTATAGAAGTGATTATTACCAGCACAGGACCAATAAACCTCTGCAGTCCCGATTGCTACGCCACTAAACATAGGCATCCTGGCTACCACACTGGGAATACCACTTGCTCATCACTTTGAATTCATTTTGGGTGTCCTCAATCACTTGAATAGAATGTGAGGAACTTTTTTAAGGCACTAAAACAGAGGAAAAAACTTTCCCATCTTGTTGTATAATGTGAATTTACTTTTCATTTGCACCTCAGTTAAAGGACACCTGAAGTAAGAGGGATATGCAGGCTGCCACATTTAAGTCATTTTAAAGAGACACTGAAGCGAAAAAAAAAATATGATATAGTGAATTGGTTGTGTACTATGAATAATTACTAGAAGATTAGCAGCAAAGAAAATATTCTCATACTTTTATTTTCAGGTATATAGTGTTTTTTCTAACATTGCATCATTCTATAATATGTGCAGATTACACAACACTCAGCATTCAAAATGAGTCTTTCAGAGCAGTCTGTGAAGTAATGACCTCTCCTCTAGCAGAGGAAAAGTAAATAGTCCACTTACAGTTGAGATAATAAAAGTCAGATAACAGCCCTCTCCACGACTAACTTAGTCGGAGAGCTTAATGGCTTGTTTGCATAGAGATAACAACTGGAGTTTCTCAACTCTTCCTGTACTGGAAACAATTACACTGATGTATCTGATGTTAATGTTTTATTTCTTAGCTGTACTACACATACAAATCATAATATCATCATTTTTTTTTCGCTTCAGTGTCTCTTTAAACAAGGCAAATTCCCTGGTAGTCTTGTTGGTCTTTCTGATCCTGTGTCTCTAATACTTTTAGACATAGATCCTGAACAAGCATGCTGATCACGTGTAAACAGCCAGTAGGATAAAAAATGCTAAAATTAGCAAAAGGATACAAGTAGACACAAAATACCATTTATATTATTTACATTAGTGTTGATTGAACACCCAGTTATTCGGGCTCGGGTCGGCTCGGCCGAACATGGTCCAGATGTTCGGGATATTCGGCCGAACACCGAGCCTAATGGAAGTCAATGGGGACCTGAGCATGCCTGCTTTTCAGGCCTGAAAAAACTTGCAAAATGAGGGAAACTTCTGCAAAATGAGTTGGAAATAGTGTGTGTGTGTGTGTGTGTGTGTGTGTGGGGGGGGGGGCATTTACACATAGATCTTAGGCTCAGAATAAAAGCAGGGACTCATGTATGCAGAGCAGTGCGCCAATTATACTTGACTGCCAATAAAATGATAATAATGGCAGTATTTGTATAGCGCCTTTCTCCTGTCAGACTCAAAGCACTTGTGAGGCAGCCACTATAGCGCACTCAGTAGGCAGTAGCAGTGTTAAGGAGACTTGCCCAAGAAACTCCTTACTGAAATAGGTGCTGGCTTACTGAACAGGCAGAGCCGAGATTTGAACCCAGGTCTCCTGTGTCAAAGGCAGAGCCCTTAACCATTACACTATCCAAATTATAATTTTTTTTTATGGGCACAACTGTTCCCAGCTGGCACTGAAAGTACTTTTTTTTCTTTTTTCAACAATAAGCAACAGTAAAGTGCAATAAACTGTGTTTTTTATGGGCACAACTGTTCCTAGCTAGCACTGAAAGTACTTTTTTTTTCAATAAAAAGCAAGAGTAAAATTCAATAAACTGCGTTTTTTATGGGCACAACTGTTCCCAGCTGGCACTGAAACTGGGACCAAATATGATGGGCAGGGTGGCTGCTGGCAGTGCCTGCTGGCAGTGGTGAGGCAGGTGCACTGTGGCTGGCAACAAAAAAGATGTGCACTGTGGCTGCTTGCAGTGCCTGCTGGCAGTGGTGAGGCAGGTGCACTGTAGTTGGCCTGGCAACAAAAACAATGGGCACAGTGGCTGCTGGCAGTGCCTGCTGGCAGTGGGCTGGCAGTGCCTGCTGGCAGTGGTGAGGCAGGTGCACTGTGGCTGGCAACAAAAAAGATGGGCACTGTGGCTGCTTGCAGTGCCTGCTGGCAGTGGTGAGGCAGGTGCACTGTAGTTGGCCTGGCAACAAAAACAATGGGCACAGTGGCTGCTGGCAGTGCCTGATGGCAGTGGGCTGGCAGTGCCTGCTGGCAGTGGTGAGGCAGGTGCACTGTGGCTGGCCAGGCAACAAAAACAATGGGCACAGTGGCTGCTGGCAGTGCCTGCTGGCAGTGGGCTGTCAGTGCCTGCTGGCAGTGGTCAGGCAGGGGCACTGTGGCTGCTGCCAATGCCTGGCAGTGGTGAGGTAGGGGCGCTGTGGCTGCTGCTGGCAGTGGATGAGGCTGGGGCTCTGTGGCTGCTGCTGGCAGTGGTGAGGCTGGGGCACTGTGGCTGCTGCTGGCAGTGATGGTGAGGCTGGGGCAGTGTGGCTGGCCTGGCCGGCAGTGAGGGCACCTAACCGCTAGCTCTGTCTCCTACCTACCCCAAGCTAAACCCCCATGTGAATGGCAGAGCCAGCGCGCGTTCGGGTATTTATATACCCGAACCACGTGACCCGCTCGGCAAATCACAGCTATGGCCACAGCCAGCTAGGCTGTGTGACCATAGCTGTGGAAAAAGCATCGTCACCACTTATTGGCTGCCTGCAAAGGCGCCAATAAGCGAGGGGAGGAGACCGAACAGCACGGCCGAGCACCATGCGGTGCTCGGCTGTGCTCGACCCGAACACGCCAATGTTTGGGAAATAACGAACAGTGTTGAGCACTGTTCAATCAACACTAATTTACATACTCCAAAAGTGCTGTGCAAGACATTTTGCAGGCATATCCTGCTTCATCGGGCTATAAACAGAGCATAGGACTGTGGGTCAGAAAAAGCTAGCTCAGTAACCATGCATAGTAAAAAATTTCAAGACATATGGTCATGTTTTAAAAAAGCATAAAAAATAGTTGTATCTATGATAATAATAGTGATAGTGGTAGTTTAAGGGTTAACATTTCTTAGTGTTAGGTCTAGGGTCACAGTAGAAATCAATGGTTTATATATATATATATAGATCTCTTTTGGGCTAAGCAAAAAAGAAGTTTAAAAGAAGGATAATGGAATCAGGCTTCTATTTGGCCTTAGTATCATAAAAAAGCTCTAACATGTGGTGCGGTGCGGCTGGCACGCCGCATGACATCATGCGCAAGTGCGCAGGCTTGGGGGAATAGCAGTGGCCATTTTTGGCAATGGCAGGTGTAAAGAGCGGTGCAGCATGCTAGGCGCATGCATAAAGAAGGCGCATGTGCGTACACATTGTAAGTTTAAAGGTTCCATCTTGGAGTGGGTGTAGGGAGTGAGCAGAGGTGCAGTGCATTGAGCCACACACGGTGATAGGGAAGGGGGCCAGGTAAATGTGTATCATTTAATACAGGAATAAATTAAGGGAACAATCAAAGTACGTTGGTTGGTGGGGGATAAAAGAAAGGTGAGGGGGAGGGGGAAGAAACAACAAAGGAAAAGAGGGGGAGGAGAGGTTGCTTGATAGAAGTGGAAATAGACTAAAAACTAAGCTAATGTTAAAATTTGGACCTAAAAGGTCCTTTGTTGCCACCTGGTGTTGAATAATAAATATACATTTCTTAGATACACTCTATCATTTGTAGCTCCACAACATAAGTAAAACATTTTTTTTTAGTAACACTGATTTTTATTAAGCAGATTAAATAATACACAAAGACCGTTAAAAGATTGGAAGTTAACTTACAAATCATATAAAATTTAAGAGTCAGTGATGTAAAAGTCTTAGGGTGAAAAGTTCTTCTGCCAGTCTTCATGTGGCTCGTAGAATTGTTTACTTCTCTGAGATGGATTTTAATAATATACCTATTTCTTTAAAGAAGTAAACAACCTTGTATATGGGAGGGGGGAGGGAGGGGTATGAGGGGGGGGAGGGATTAGGGGGGGGGAGGGGGTAGTGTGATAGGGATAAGGGAGGGAGGAATTATTATTAAAGGTCAACCAGCTAAATAATCAGCAGATAGCGACAATTGAAAATAAAGAACTGATGGACAACAGGTCCAAGTGGGTCACGATGGTCAGATATCCCGCATATCAGTTTTGATAGTTACCTCAGATGAGGTTAGTTCTATTTAGAGATAGAGGGGAGGAAGGGCCTAATAGAGAGGGTTGTATAGAGTCCTTGTATTGGATAAAGAGGGGGTGATATGGGGATTTGTTTTTCCCTCAACTACCACATTCACTCCAAAGCCCATTCGTCTCCTTCAGCATCCCAAAAAGATTTAAGCATATGTTCTACTCAGCTAGATAATAAAAGTGGCAAACACGCTGCACCATTGACATCACAGGACAGTTGCCTATAAAACTAGACTTCTGACTCTGGGCTCAAGCTTCATTCATCTTACAGATCGTTATCTTCATCTGGCAATGCTGTGGTCTGGGGCAACCTATATATCATGTTCATGTGGTGTTGCCAAGGCAGGATCCATATCCACTTCGGGTGGGGTATGGGGAGGCATGGCTAGAGACTCAAGGTTTGGGTCCCCTATCAGCTTCCTGGCAAACCCCAGGGTAAATAGGGTACCGGCTCATTTTAGGGAAGGGTGGGTGGTCAGGGTCCCCTTTTTTTTATTTAATTTTTTATTTTAAGGGGGTATGTAGTCTGAGGAGTTAAAAGTCCATGGGTCCCAGATCTTATGGAATCTGTCTTCAGAGTCTCTCAGAGAGGCTGTCATTTTCTCCATAGTTTTATACCAGGTAATTTTAATTTTTATCTCTAAGGTTGTGGGTGCTATGGAGAGTCTGGTGGCTGTCAGGATGTGGGTAATTAGATGCATAGAATGTGTAGGGACACCAGGTATGGTTTTACCCAGTAGCATATAAAGGGGATCGTGAGGGATAAAAGTGTCAGTGACATGTTGAATCAGAGATTGGATGTCTCTCCATAATGTATCAATGAGAGGACAGAACCAGAATATATGTGCTAGGGTGCCTTTATTTCCACATCCTCTCCAGCATAAATCAGAGGGTCCATTGTATATTCTGGAGAGTCTATCTGGGGTGAGATACCAATGGAAGAGGATCTTGTATATGTTTTCTTTTATTTGTGTGCAGATGGAGCTATGTTTAGCATTTTCCCAGATGTCTGTCCAGTCCTCCAACGTGATAGAAGTAGAGAGAGCGGACTCCTATTTAGCCATGTAAGGGTGAGAGGGGGTGAGGGAATTTGATTTAGTCTGAAGAAGAGAGTAAATTTGTGATATCAGTCCTTTTTGGTGTCCTCTAAAGTTACATAAACGCTCAAAATGTGTCCAGGAAGGGATTACTTTTGCCCCCTTGGTGATTTTTTGGAGAAAGTGTTTGATCTGGTAGTACTCTAGGTACATCTGAGGGGAGAACTGGGTCTTTTCTTCTAATGCTGTTCTATCCCAAATTTTACCCGTTAATGGATTAATCCAGTCTCTAAGGTTAAAAAAGCCCAGATTGAACCAGCGGGCCATAAATTGTTTTGAGATTATAAGTAAAACATTTTAAAAGGAGAACATACGGTCTATTAAAGCCTGTGGCAGAGAAAAAACAATTGGGAAAATATAGTACAAGAGACAACCATATAGAATAATAAACTAAAGTAAAATTGAATAAAATGATAATGGAAGAGTATACAAAACACTGATAGTAAAATGTAAATAAAGAAAATACTGAATATAAGAACCATGGTACGTTAAAAATGGTAGAGGAAATAAAAACAATAAAAACAACAACATAAAAGAGAGGGCTGGATAAAAAAAAAACGTATTGACATTAAAAAGGTGATGATTTCATACTTTTTCTCCAGCTGCTCATTCAGGCCACTTATAGTGAGTGATTTGAGTATCTGGATCCAGTACATTTCTCTGTTTTTGAGTTTGTCAAAAGCATCCAAAAGCTTGGGGTGAATGGACTCAATGACAATGAGCAGGGCAGCCATCAGGGGGGGACAACTGACACTGCAGTGAGGGTCCCAGGGCTTCTGGGGGCCCCCAAAAGCGCTGAAAGGGCCGCATGTGCTGGCTGTGGGCCTGTGGCTCACTAACCAGCAACCTGTGTTCCTGCTGTAACGCTTGGTGGTGTATTCTCCACAGTCAGCATGCAACGCATGAGCTGGCGTGGAGGAGGTACACACACTAGCACCAGGAAACAGGCTATCCCTAGTATAGTGGAGGGGAGGACTGACTCCAATAGGAGATTGTGGCGCACAGAGCCGGTGCAGATCTGACAGCCACAAACAATGCTTTCGTTATAACGTCTCAGCGCAAAGTAGCGCTGAGCGCATAAACCAGAACTGAGGAGATCAGGACAGGTAGACAGAATGAACGCTTGCTAGCTAGCGGCTACTTAGCGACAGCAAGCGTCCAAAACCAGACAGACTGGAATGAGGCAGCCAATGCGATGCGGCGATGGCGTGCCTCACAAAGACAGGACAGGATAGTCAGAAAATAGCAGGATTAAGATAGATGAACGTAACACAGATAAATATACAATAAGTATGTTTTCCTAGCGCATTACAATTACAGCTATCAATGAAACTATTTGTAACGTCTGACTAACATATGTATATATCGGCAATGAACCGATATATGACATAAGCTGGAACACTGACTTAGACTGGAGCAATACAGGGAACAGGACTCAGAAGGATTCACTATCTCTTCGCAGAGATGAACGCAATCCACAAACGGTAACAGAACAGGATTCAGAAGGATTCGTTATCTCTTCGCAGAGATGAACGCAATCCACAAACAGTACCAGGAGCAGGGTAACTACCTCAGCACGGGTGGTCACGGTACGCGCAACCTACCAAAACGTGCTGGAAGCTGACTAACTGCACACAGGATATAAACAGTTCGTGTACGTATACATCAGCGACACTGATGTATTAACGTAACACAAATACAAGGAAAATAATAAACGTGCTGGTATGCATATATATTGGCAATGAACCAATATATGATGCAAAGACCAGCAAAGTATCTTTATAACAAGAACCACGATCGGGGGCTAAAGCGACAGCAAGGCAGGCTTAAGCTGAAGCTATGAAAACCCAAGGAAACCCTGCAGGAAGCAGATCTTTATACTGAGGTCATCCAATGGGAGCAGACATGCAGATTCCCACACAGGTGAATGATAATCAGTCACAAGCTGACAGCAGGGAAAGACAGACAAAGCTATGCAACTTGCATGGAAATAGATCAGAACTGCCTGAGCTGCAGCACTACTACTTCCAGTAATAGCTGCTGCAGCAGCGATCATTACAGTACCCCCGCCTTTAAAAGCGGATTCCAGACGCTTTTCAAAACCGAAATTCCCAACAAAACAGTCTGACTGATAATTCATGATGACCGGGACAGCCCGGCAAGACCGAATTCCAGAATCAGTCCCCACAAGACTGGACCCATCAGAACCAGAACCTACAGAACCACGCCCATCAGTACCACAAGCCCCAGTGTGACACCCATCAGAACCATGATTTCCAGAAGAAAGCCCTCCGAAATTCCCTGAGCGATACCCACCGCCTTCCAGGAACCGTTCAGAAACGCCAAAGCCTTTGCAATGCCCACCGGTACTGTCTTTACCAACACAAAACCCACTGTTGAACCAGTCCAAGGCACCAGGACAAGTTTTCTCAGAGACCTCCCAGAACACCTTGAAGCTCCAAAGAGATCCCCATAGGTCAGAATGCCCCTTAGGCTCACATGGAGAACTATCAAGAACCCCTATGGAACCTAGGGCAATTCCCGAGTCAGGGCCACAAGGACAAACATCAATATCAGGGCTTTCAGGGACCAGAACCATCTCTGGGCATGCAGGCAGACTGGCAACATCAGAACGTGTTCCCACTAAGGAAGCATCAGAGCACGCTAACACCTTAGACACACTTGGGCATTCTGGCACACAAAGAACATCTGGGCACACCGGCACAAGAGAAACCTCTGGGCATGTCAAGGAACTGTGAGCCTCAGGGTCAGCCAAGACAGGACCAAAACCAGGACTGGCCAAAAAAAAATCATCATGACTAAACTTCGCAACCACTGGACTTTTACACGAGAATGCTGGATCAGACTTAGATGTCGCTGATTCCAGCAAAGTCAGTAACAAATCAGATTCAGGGGCACCAACAAAACAGGACAAATCTTCTGATGTATGCACTGAACCAGATAGGGACTCCACACCTACCTCTGGACTGGACAGAGACTCATTTAATACACTGGATTGGAGCTCATGAGGCGCTGCAGAACAAGTCAGTATTGCAGCAGCCCCCACTGGACTAGGCAAAACTGAGGAATTCCCTGGACAGGAAGGGGACTCTGGAACCTCTGCCACAGCGGCCAGAGAACTAGAATCTTTCAGGATACAGGGCTGGGTTTCAGGAACACTCATCAGACCGGACTGAAATTCTGAGATTTCTATTATTTTGACCAGAGAATCAGAATTATCCATGTTACAGGGCAAGACTTCTGAAACATTCAGAGGACAGGGCTGGAGTTCCTCGGCTGTTACAACACTGGAGAGGGACTCAACAACATTGGTTAAATCAGACTGTGTACAGGGCAAGGTATCTGACACACTTGCTGACGAGGACAATGTTTCAATGGCTTCTGCTTTGCTGGGCAGAAATTCATCAAGTTTTCTTAGAGCAGACTGTAATTCCAAAACAGCTGCTAGACAAGTGAATATTACTGCAACACCAACTGAGGTAAGCAGTGCTTCAGCCTCCTCTGCTAGAGGGTTTAAAGTATCCAAAATACTGGGTGAAGCATAAGACTCTGTGACCACAGCTTCACTGGACAGGATCACTGAACAGTTCATATTGCAGGGCAAAACCATGGAAGCACCTGCTGGACAGCATAATGATTCTGTGACCTGAGTTTCATTGGAGAGATCTACTGCACAATTCATGGTACAGGGCAAATTTATTGGAAAATTTTCTGAACAAGGTAATAATTCTGCGATTTCAGGTTCACATAGCAGATGCTCTGAGCTATTCACGAAACTAGAGCGAGGTGTAGAAACAGGAAGATCAAGACACAATGTTTGCGCATCTGCTGGATCAGACAGGAGTTGAACTTTATTAACACAGGTAATTTCTGCAGAAGTGTTTGCAGAGACAGGCAAGATTTTTCTGGTGTCTGTTTCACTAAACAAAGAGTCATGAGTACTGGCTAGGCTGGACTCGGAAGTCAGCAGGACCTCTGGATTCTCTGCTGAGAAATTTGCGCAGGGCAAGGTTAAGAATGTATCAGTGGCTTCTGTTTTACTGGGAAGTAACACTGAGTTATCCATGGTACAGGGTGGAATTGCAGGAACTTCAATTTCACACAAAAAGAGCTCCGAATCACCTGCTGAATCAGCCAGAGGTGCTGAAGCAGGCGGGTCAGAACGCCAAATTTGCGAATTCGGAGTCACAAAAAAATCATCCAAAATCAGTTCCCACACATCAATCAATGGAGCCACAAAGTCATACTCACACACACCAGTTTTTATTAGGTTATAGGCAGACTTAATGCATGCATTCAATACCAATTCACTTTTTGCACTGTAAAATTGACAAAATGAACTTGAATCATTCTTCCATTCATTGACCAGAGCTTCCATCTCTCCTTTCTCAAATGGAGGATTCCAAGCATACTTAACAGGCAGATCATGGTTTGCAGATATGATTGTAGCAGGGACATATATTGGGTTAATTAGCTGGTGATTGGCAGATTCCTTATTCCTAAGAATCTCCAATACCTGTAGCAAGTGCTGAACTGTAGTGTATGCAAACTTCCCTTGCTTTACAAATAAGTTGATTTGTTCAATACTCTGTAATATCTCCTCATAATCATACTCAGATAATTTTTTTAAACAAAAATCTTTATTTTCCCTAGCCAGGGAGGAAAGTTCATTAGTAGTTTCATAAGTCCATTTAACTCCCCTGAAAGACAATTGCATTTCATTATCTGTTAATGGCAGAATCTCATTATAGGTCTCAGTCGCTAAGGATAACGACTCTGCAGATCGGACACGTTTCTTAGAACGTTTGCGTTTGGCCTTAGACCCTGCTGTTTTCCCTGCTGTTCTTGGTGATTTATTCAAGGCTGCAGGAAAATTATCAGTAACACCTTCTGCTTGCTGAACATTTTTGCAAGCAATTGACGGAGTAGCTGATTGACCTGCTGCCAGGAGTTCATTAAGAGGAAAAGGCAATGGATCTATGCGCAACCAGTTATGGATCACAAACGCTAGAAATTCCAGCGGTCTTTCTTTCAAATCGGAATGATTGAGAACATCAAATGCCCACTGGAATAATTCCCCTTTAAACAAAATATAACTTAGTTGGAGTGCCCAGGTTGAAACAGGAGTCGCTTGGAGATCAGGATTGGCCAGGAACCTGGCACATTCAGAAAAAAACTCATTTTCTGTTTCAGAGCAAAGTTCTTCAAATTTCTTAAAGGAACAGGAACCATAATTAACAGTGTCATACTTTCTGGGAATCCCCCCCACAATGGGGATTGGTAATGGGGTTTTCATAATGTAACGCTTGGTGATGTATTCTCCACAGTCAGCATGCAACGCATGAGCTGGCGTGGAGGAGGTACACACACTAGCACCAGGAAACAGGCTATCCCTAGTATAGTGGAGGGGAGGACTGACTCCAATAGGAGATTGTGGCGCACAGAGCCGGTGCAGATCTGACAGCCACAAACAATGCTTTCGTTATAACGTCTCAGCGCAAAGTAGCGCTGAGCGCATAAACCAGAACTGAGGAGATCAGGACAGGTAGACAGAATGAACGCTTGCTAGCTAGCGGCTACTTAGCGACAGCAAGCGTCCAAAACCAGACAGACTGGAATGAGGCAGCCAATGCGATGCGGCGATGGCGTGCCTCACAAAGACAGGACAGGATAGTCAGAAAATAGCAGGATTAAGATAGATGAACGTAACACAGATAAATATACAATAAGTATGTTTTCCTAGCGCATTACAATTACAGCTATCAATGAAACTATTTGTAACGTCTGACTAACATATGTATATATCGGCAATGAACCGATATATGACATAAGCTGGAACACTGACTTAGACTGGAGCAATACAGGGAACAGGACTCAGAAGGATTCGCTATCTCTTCGCAGAGATGAACGCAATCCACAAACGGTAACAGAACAGGATTCAGAAGGATTCGTTATCTCTTCGCAGAGATGAACGCAATCCACAAACAGTACCAGGAGCAGGGTAACTACCTCAGCACGGGTGGTCACGGTACGCGCAACCTACCAAAACGTGCTGGAAGCTGACTAACTGCACACAGGATATAAACAGTTCGTGTACGTATACATCAGCGACACTGATGTATTAACGTAACACAAATACAAGGAAAATAATAAACGTGCTGGTATGCATATATATTGGCAATGAACCAATATATGATGCAAAGACCAGCAAAGTATCTTTATAACAAGAACCACGATCGGGGGCTAAAGCGACAGCAAGGCAGGCTTAAGCTGAAGCTATGAAAACCCAAGGAAACCCTGCAGGAAGCAGATCTTTATACTGAGGTCATCCAATGGGAGCAGACATGCAGATTCCCACACAGGTGAATGATAATCAGTCACAAGCTGACAGCAGGGAAAGACAGACAAAGCTATGCAACTTGCATGGAAATAGATCAGAACTGCCTGAGCTGCAGCACTACTACTTCCAGTAATAGCTGCTGCAGCAGCGATCATTACACCTGCACTGAGAGAAGAGGGACATCAGCGCTTGGGGAGCAGATGAGTGAGCCCGCTACAGAGGACTTTCTATACTGGGGCACCACCTATATCTGGCTACAGGCTACCTATACTGAGGCTGGAACCACCTATACCTAGCTACCTATACTGGGGGACCACCTATATCTGGCTACAGGCTACCTATAGTGAGGCTGGAACCACCTATACCTAGCTACCTATACTGGGGCACCACCTACACCTGACTACCTATACTGGGGCACCACCTATACTTGCCTTGTTAACCGGGGAATACCTGTATTTTGCTAGTATTTGGCTCAACCCACAACATGCCATGGTCACTCCCACTTTTTGTCGCATCACGCTGTGCATGCTGCTTTTTTCGGTGTTGGAGCCATGCACATTTTGTTGCCGCAGCGCACGTCGCGCACGGACATGGGGTGGGGTGGCTACTGGGGGGGCCCAGGGAGGGGGGCCCAGGCCTGATGATGTGTGAGGGGCCCAAAAATTTCTGATGGCAGCCCTGACAATGAGGGTGATGTGGAAGAGGTCAGGATTGCTATCATGCATGGTGCTGAAGTGGCTTAAAAGGCTGTGAAGTGGATAATTCTTAATGATGTTACGTTTATGCTGTTTGATTCTACTGCACACCAATTGTGTGATGCGTCCTACATACTGAAGCTGACAGGGACATGAGATGACCTAGATGACAAATTTGGAAGCACAGGTGATATGATCTTTTATCTGATATTGATTATGAGTGACCGTGAATGAAAAGGAGGTGTGGAGTTGACAAATTAGTAAGCTAGGCATCTGGGACTATTGCATGGTAAGAAGATAGAAGATGGTGTGTTTATTGAAGGGGTTGTTTGTCAGCATTTTGAGGTCTGCGAATAGGTCAAACGTACTGGATGAATTGGTGGGGCAAAAAGAGAGACCTTTTTCAAGTAGGGTGATTTCATTTTTGGTGAGTGTATGGTTGGACAAGTTGAAGATGCATTTGGTCTGTGGGGATGGTGTGGAATTTTGAGGTGTATTGAACAGGGTATTGGTGACTATATTCTATTTCTTTTCCTTCTAAATCCTCTTTTTCTTAGTCTGATAGGGGTCTCTTTAATATGTTGCTGGGTTGTATTCGGGTGTGGGTGGTTTTTGGGCTGGGTAATTATGTTGCCAGGATGTTCTGGGAAAGAGAGGAGGTGAGCTTTAAAAAGAAGAGGTGCGGGTGTTGTGTGTTTTTTTTTTTGTTTTTGTTTTTTTGAGCTTCGGCAATGTTGGACTGATTGTGGATGGGTTTAAATTAGTTCTTTATAGATGTTTGTTGGGTTTTGGGTAAATGTGTTCAGGTGTTTCTGACAAAAATCTGACAAAATTCTTATTTCAGGTGTGGGATTCAGGCACTACTGCAGCCAATGAGATCAGAAGGATGCAAGATAACTGGTATAGTTTAACAGGAAATAGATATGGCAGCAACCATATCCCTCTAACTTCACTTGTGCTTTAAGTTTTTCCCTTATAAACTAAACTCTGTGAGATATATATAGGCGGGTACGTTTTTCCCTTAGTTGCTTTCGTGGTCACCAGGGAATGAGGGAAAATCTGAATTCCAACAAATTAAAATGCAAAAACTAAAGAACATATTTTGGTTTGAAAGTCACTTTAAGAGGCACATAGTATCCCTTGAACATATCAGAAATACCTCAGGGAGTAAACCAACATTAGCTGAGGAAACAATCATTTTGTAATTTTTTTATTAGGGTTTCAATTCCATGCAAAATCAAATTCGCAGGAAAAGCATCACTTTAGCAAAACTGTCAAGTCGTGAACTTTTTTAGACATAAAAGTTTATCCCTTAGGGGCTATTTCAATAAAAAAAAATCTGTTCCCACACCTGAAGCTTTGCAGAACTATTTTAATATTTTACGTATGTTAATCCTGTTTATCTATTCAGCATAGTTCAAACATCATTAATCATTCTCCTTTGCTGTAACCTGTAGAAGTTTCCAAAGAGGTAGAATTTATGATGCTCCAAATTTTCATTACACTTACAATTTGCATATAGATGTCCCTTATCTGATGTGACAATAAATTAAAACCAAGAAAAGACAAAGCTATTTAAACAGCTTCCCCGTCAGGTCTTCATTATGTTCTTCCAATACAGCTTGGCAAATTTATGTTTAAGTATCCCAGACATAGTTCTGGAGAACACTGTTCACTGTGTGGGAACACAACACAGGGAAAGGAGCTTTTATTACATTGCCAAAGAACTTGGGGCAAGCACACAAAAGAGGTCAGACTTCAGCAAATTACAAGCAAGCAGATTGTACTTTTCTGGTTGTTAAATATGTTAGTCTAAGTTCAAATTGTAAAGTACGGTGAAACTGTACCCTAAACTTTATTCTATTTATTTATTTTTTGTACTGCATAAGCTAGCAGCATTGACATTCTATATGATTTGTTTGAACTCGGCATAACACATTACCTGTTCCATTAACAGATGATTGAGGACAGGATATGAATGAAAACTCTTCAAGTTGTGACTAACATGGCACTAAGACACTATATAATGGAATAAGAAAGAGTTAGAATGTTTCTCAAGTTTCCATTGCTATCCCTGCCTAAAGTGTACCCGAGGCAGCATGTGACATGATGAGATAATCATGTGTCTGTACAGTGCAAAACATAATAATAAGCAGGCTGTTTTACTTGTTTTATTTTGCTGCCTGAAAAAGTTAATTTTCAGGCATGGGAGTAAAAGCTTCTGTCTTGTCGGTACCTTGACGGGAATATAGGCGACATCTCTGATAAGCAAATTACAGCCGTAAAACTTCCTTGCAGAATACAACTTCTGAGAGCAGAGGGAGATAGAAAAAGATCAATAGTTCATGTATTTTCATTTAGGGACACTTACTAGGCTGCCATTGAGTGTAGACAACAAAACATTTAACCTATTTTGGTTCCTGGACGTAGTTTCTATGTCCAGGAACCATGCTCGCTACCGCGCGCTCCCACGGCCGATTGCGCGCGTGCACGCGCACTCCCGGCCGTGGATTCGGTAGCCAGGGAATCAATGTATTGGGCTATGGTGCCCGATCATTGATTCCTCTCCCCCGCTGAAAAAGCGACAGCTTCTCTCGGAAGCTGCGCCTTTTCTGGCCGTTCCCTCTCCGATGAGTCACTCTAAGCGTGTGTTACGCTTAGAGTGACGTCATGTAAACAAACTCATGGCCGCCATCTTGTGGCCAAAAAGTAATACTACACCTGTAAGAGAAAAAAAATACAAATTAACACACATTTACATTATAAATCTATTGTTTACCTCCCACCCTCCCAAAACTACCCAAATAAAATGTTTACTATAAAAAAAAAACATTACAATAAAAAAAAACATGTAAATATTTACCTAAGGGTCTAAACTTTTTAAATATCAATGTAAAGATGAAATATTTCTATATTTTTTTTATTTTAAACTTGTAAATAGTGATAGATGCAAAATGGAAAAAATGCACCTTTATTTCCAAATAAAATATTGTCGCCATACATTGTGATAGGGACATAATTTTAACGGTGTAATAACCGGGACATATGGGCAAATACAATACGTGAGTTTTAATTATGGAGGCATGTATTATTTTAAAACTATAATGGCTAAAAACTGAGAAATAATGCATTTTTCCATTTTTTTTTTCTTATTCTTCCTGTTAAAATGCATTTACAGTAAAGTAGCTCTTAGCAAAATGTACCACCCAAAGAAAGCCTAATTGGTGGCGGAAAAAACAAGATATAGATCAGTGCATTGTGATAAGTAGTGATAAAGTTATAGGCTAATGAATGGGAGGTGAACATTTCTCACGTGAAAACGACGGAACCTGAATGGGTTAATCTACTTTATAAATGTTTAAATATGAAATAAAACCATGGGATATCTAAACAGAGTAATTTTAAGGAGTAGGAGGATAAATTAAATTGTTTATCTCAGTTTATTGTAACACCAGGTTCACTTTAAAAAGAAGACCCTCTGAATGACAAAATTATAAAAGTAGAGGCATACATTAAGTAACCGATACCTGATCCCAATTATTCATGGAAAGGAGAGCATTGCAGATGTTCACAATCATGTTCACTTGCCCTACATAATTGTTTTGTTTGGTGTGCCATATGTGTAGGATAGCTTTGGTGAGCCTTATTTAATTATGCCCCAAACCGGATATGTTGAATATAAGTATGTATCAAGATTTATAAGAAAAAATGTTGCTGAAAAACGTTTGCTATTGAAAACACAGTGTGTCATGTGAGTACTATGGGGTTTAAAGAGGCTTGGGCAGGAGGTCCCCACACTGGGCTTGATTCACAAAGCGGTGCTAACTGTTAGCACGCTTGTGAAAAGCCCCTCTTCATGCCTAAAGTCAGTTTGGTCACGCTAACTAGCGCTCACGCGCAAAGTAAAACTTTGCACGCGCACAGCACGGTGTGCACGACAGGTTGCATCGCGGTGCGATGAAAACGGCGCACCCGATGTGCCTATAAGGTTGCATTGTGTGCGACCTTATAGGCACATTGGGTGCGCCTCTTTCCTCGCACCGCGATGCGACGTTTCGCGCGCACTGCGTCGTGTGCGCACAAAACTTTGCGCCCAATCTACATTTCACTGGTGCATGCTAAGTACTTAGAACCCTAGTTAAAGTAATAATTAAAATGGCTTTTTTCCTTATATATAGCAGGGGCATGTGTGCCCCTGCTAAAATGCCGCTATCCCGCGGCTGAACGAGGGTCCTTTCCCCTCCAAATCCCCCCTGTGCTGCCCGGGGAGCGCTACCGTGTGAGGCCGGGCTATGAGCTGCAGCCCTGCCTCATGCGCGTCTGTCAGAGGCAGATCTCCACCTCTCCCCCGCCCCTCTCAGTCTACCTTCGCTGAGAGGGGCGGGGGAGAGGCGGAGATCCGCCGCTGATAGACGCGTGTGAGGCAGGGCTGCAGCTCATACCCCGGCCTCACACGGAAGTGCACAGGGGTAGCAAAATCTATGACCAAGTTGGTCGTTGATTTTGCAGGGGGGGTTTGGTGGGGAAAGGACCCTCGTTCAGCCGCGGGATAGCAGCGTTTTAGCAGGGGCACACATGCCCCTGCTATATATAAAGAAAAAAGCCATTTTTCTTAAGGCTTCCGAGTCTCTTTAACACGCCCAAAGCCTTTAGGCATGCTAACTAAGTTAGCACCACATAGTGAATCAAGCCCCCTGTATGTTTTCATAAAATATAATAAAATCTAATGTAAACAATACTTGGAAATTAGTGTACCACAACAAATCTCATTTACACCATTGACTTCAAAATAAAATGTTGGAATTCTGCAAAACTCAGACTGAAACTGGTTGCTGAATGATATGTTAACACTTGTGATGATTGGAACAGATCCGAATTTGGAATTCAGATTTGTTCCAATGATCCCTAGTGTTTACATATGGCTCAACAACAGCTTCAGTGTTGTATGTAGTAATACAAGAAATGGTAGAAGTAGCAGCAACAGCAGCAGTAGTAGTAGTAAAAGTTTATAAATAAATAAAAACAATTTCGTGCAGGTGCAGTTGAACATGCAGTCTAGCAGTTTTAACCACTTCTGTACCAGGGGGTGGTTTTGCTGATCGGTGCTGCGTGGGCTCTCCAGCCCGCAGCACCGATCAGCTAGCAGCCAGGGCGATCAGACTTCCCCCCCTTTTTCCCCACTAGGGGGTTGTCCTGCTGGGGGGGTCTGTTCGCCGCCGGCTGCTTGCGCTTGCGGGTGGGGGGCTCTTCAAAGCCCCCCTCCGCAGCGCTTCCTGGCCTCCTTCCCCTTCCTTCCCTCTCCCTCCCCCTGTGAGCGGCGCAGGACGGAATTCCGTCCTGTGCCGGATAGGATAGGCTTCAGCCTATCAGGTGCCGGCAATCCCCGGCCAATCAGAGGCCGGGGATCGCCGATCTCCTCCACGCAGCAGCGCCGTATACATGTAAACACCGGGGAAGATCTTCCCCGCGTGTTTACATTTACCCTGCGAGCCGCGATCGGCGGCTCGCAGGGTGTTCACGGAGACACTCTCCGTG
The DNA here is from genome assembly GCF_040937935.1 of Hyperolius riggenbachi. Classification (NCBI taxonomy): domain Eukaryota; kingdom Metazoa; phylum Chordata; class Amphibia; order Anura; family Hyperoliidae; genus Hyperolius; species Hyperolius riggenbachi. Next base: position 186,650,503 of record NC_090648.1, on the reverse strand, counting down.
AACTGACATGGAACGGCCGCTCGTACGAGCGGCCGTTTCCATGCAATCCAATTCAGGATTCAGGGGCGTAGTTAAGCGTACGCCGAATCCTGAAGTGGTTAATATTTAACAGAATAAGTCAATGTCATAAGCCTTTCCCTTGTTACCCCACAACTACTGTTTGTTGTCATTTTTTTTGTTTACTAAACTAACTGGAGATCATCCTGGCCAAAGGTATGGCCCAATGTCCAAATTTTTTTGCAAGTGCCATAAAACTGTATCTCTCCATGTTTCACAAAATAAAGGGTGCTTAAAGGGTGCTTATGACAATGATGACCAAGAGACACTGCATCCTATCATTATAGGATAAATAATCTGGCCATTGTTTACTGAATTAGGAAAAAATCACATTATTGGCACCTCAAGTACAGTGTGCTGTAGCAGCCAAAATGATCAAATGACATGAGAAGCCCACTACATGCTTGAGAAGCATATGGTTGTTAAATAAATGGGATACAGTATAAACAATGGTAAGAAAGAACTTTTTATGTGTGTTGCAAAGAAAAATAATATTTTATGCAGCTTGGAGGGTAACAGTGAAAAGCACACCTTTAAGCAGCAGCATTACAAAATATTCTTAAATGTCAATTGAATTAAATTAGCCATCTTTCTTTATTTCTGTATTGCTTGTGATGAACATGGCATGGTTTTGAAAAATGTTTCACTTTCACAGGGAAATTTAAGAAAATGCATCTGCCATTAAGCTAAAAAATAATGTGTACATATACGTGTGATACACTGCATATATGTTTTAATTATAACCAATAAAAATGTTTACATGTAGTACCTGCAAGTTATTCCATTCTCCTTCAGGCACATTTATGCTTATTTCCATATTTATGTATAAGAGCAAAATACATGCAAATATACAATTAGCAACATAATGCACCTAAAAGGTTGTTTAAAGTGTAGCTCCACTTTAATCAGGTATAATTATAGCAAACATTTCATTAGTCATTTATTGAAATGAGTTACATTTACTTTGTTCGGCCTCTGCCAGTAAGTGCAATATCCTTTAATTTATACATGTAAAGAGAAGCAAAGATTTAAACATTGGGGCAATTTTAGGTGAACAATTGTACTGATATTTGCAATCAGCTAAAGTTAGAAATAATGATTTAATTTAAATAACATGAACATTTTTTGAATGAAAGATTAAAGTAGTAGTAGTAAAATAATATAAAAACATATTTGTGACTTCAATAAGATAAACATGAAACAAAGTGGCTAACTGATCACAAACAATATGCTTCCTGTAACATAGAATTGAGATACAGCATCTAACCGCTTGCAATAATTATAGTATATGGCCACAACATATGGATAATGTGGATACTAAGTACTAGTTCTTCAAGATGTTACAGGAAGAGATTGACAACTCACAAGGTTAAGTCATAATAGTGGGAAATATTAATGGAAGTCTGAGAAGGCAGATAAAGTGCATTGAGTGGGGATCTGGAGAGAATACAGACCACAGGGACAATGGAGAAGGAATAGGTGAGTCGTGTCTAGCAAATCATTTGGTAATTGCAAATACACAATACCCACACAAGCCATTGCATAGATACATTCTAAAAGAATCAGCAAGGAAAGAAAGTCAGTTATAGACAATATAGTTATAGATGCCGCTCCCCCACCCCCTCGTGATGCATCGCTCCGTTGTCCCTCCGCCCCCTGCATAGCAACAGTAAGCATCATCATCTACACATCTGACATGTGTCTGTACTGGCTAGCCAAGTGATGTTGCCCAAGGGGATCGGGCAGGGGTGGACTGACCATTCGGGCACTTGGGCATGGACCAAGGGCCCATCATCGGGGGGGCCCGCCAGAGCACCCTGAGCAAGGGGGGAGGCAGCCAGTGAAGGGGAGTGGTGGGCACAGCAGTGGGGAAGGGGGTACAACCCCCCCCTTCCCTCACCTTGGGGCCCCCCTTCCTAGCTCTCCCCTCCGGAATGTTTAAGTGTCAGTGCAGTGGCTGACAGTGGTCTGGGACTTACCGCTATAACAGTTACCGGAGGGAGCTCTGATCTGTGTGCCGCTAGTCTGGTCTACTCAAGATCAGTCTAGCGGGGCACAGAGCAGAGCTCCCTCCGGCGGCTGGAAGAACAGCGGTAAGTCCCCGTCCGCTTAAACATTCCGGAGGGGAAAGCAAGGGAGGGGGGACCCCTGGGGACACCTATACACCTGGCTACATATACTGTGGACACCTATACACCTGGCTACATATAATAGGGAGACCTATACACCTGGCTACATATACTGGGGACACCTATAGACCTGGCTACATATACTGTGGACACCTATACACCTGGCTACATATACTGTGGACACCTATACACCTGGCTGCATATACTGGGGACACCTATTGACCTGGCTACATATACTGGGGACAGCTATACGCCTGGCTACATATACTGGGGACACCTATAGACGTGGCTACATAAACTGGGGAGACCTATAGACCTGGCTACATATACGGGGGACACCTATAGACCTGGCTACATATACTGGGGACACGTATACACCTGGCTGCATATACTGGGGACACCTATAGACCTGGTTACATATACTGTGGACACCTATACACCTGGCTACATATAATGGGGAGACCTATACACCTGGCTACATATACGGGGGACACCTATACACCTGGCTACATATACGGGGGACACCTATACACCTGGCTACATATACTGTGGACACCTATACACCTGGCTACATATACTGGGGACACCTATACACCTGGCTGCATATACTGGGGACACCTATTGACCTGGCTACATATACTGGGGACAGCTATACGCCTGGCTACATATGCTGGGGACACCTATAGACCTGCCTACATAAACTGGGGAGACCTATAGACCTAGCTACATATACGGGGGACACCTATAGACCTGGCTACATATACTGGGGACACGTATACACCTGGCTGCATATACTGGGGACACCTATAGACCTGGTTACATATACTGGAGACACCTATACAGCTGGCTACATATACTGGGGACACCTATACAGCTGGCTACATATACTGAGGACACCTATACACCTGGCTGCATATACTAGGGGCACATATAGACCTGGCTACATAAACTGGGGAGACCTATACACCTGGCTACATATACTGGGGACACCTATAGACCTGGCTACATATACTGGGGACACCTATACACCTGGCTGCATATACCGGGGACACCTATTGACCAGGCTACATATACTGGGGGCAGCTATAGATCTTGCTACTCATACTGGGGACACCTATAGACCTGGCTAAATAAACTGGGGAGACCTATAGACCTGGCTACATATACTGGGGACACCTATAGACCTGGCTACATATACTGGAGACATGTATACACCTGGCTGCATATACTGGGGACACCTATAGACCTGGTTACATATACTGGGGACACCTATACAGCTGGCTACATATACTGGGGACACCTATACACCTGGCTGCATATACTGGGGACACCTATAGACCTGGCTATACTGTAAACACCTATACACCTGTTTACATATACTGTGACACCTATAGACCTGGCTATCTATACTGGAGACACCTATAGACCTGGCTATCTGTACTGGGGACACCTATAGACCTGGCTACCTATTCTAGAGACACCTGAAGACCTGGCTATCTATACTGGGGACAGCCATAGACCTGGCTACCTATTCTGAGGACACCTATAGTTCTGGGTACCTATTCTGGGGACACCTATAGACTTTATCTAAACTAGGGACACCTATAGACCTGGTTATCTATTCTGGGGACACCTATAGACCTGGCTACTTACACTGGGGACACCTATAGACCTGGATAACTGCACTGGGAACACCTATAGACCTGATTACTTCCACTGGGAATACCTTTAGACCTGGTTACCTATACTGGGGGCACCTATTTGGGGGGAACTGCTGCCAGATTAACTATTTTGGGGAACCGCTGATGCCAGAATAAGTGTATTTTGGGGAACAGCTGCCAGATTATGTGTATTTTTGGGGAACCGCTGCCAGATTGTGTATGTTGGGGAAACTCCTGCTTCCAGATTATGTGTATTATGGGAGAACCACTGCTGCCAGATTGCATGTATTTTGGGTGATCCGCTGCCAGATTATGCATATTTTGGGGAACCGCTGCCAAATTATGTGTATTTGGGGAAACCGCTGCTGCCAAATTATGTCAATTTTGGGGGAACGACTGCCATATTATCTGTATGTTGGAGGAAGCTCTGCCAAATTGCATGGATTTTTGTTGAAATGCTTTCAGATTACATGTATTTTGGGGGGAACACTCTGGCAGAGCTCAAACTTCTCCAGCAGACCTTTTACACCACTGCTATGGTCATGTATATTTTGCCCCACCTATGACCACTCCCACATTCTGTTGCGTGACCACACCCATTTTTCAGCGCGACGCACTTAGCGCAGCACAGGGGTGTTTATCAGTATAACATATCTGTTGTCAGCAAATTATATCTTAGTCTGTAAAAAAATACTGTGAAAGGTGGGCAACACTGGTACAGGGCCCCATAATCTTCTATTGCCCGGGGGCCCCATGAGTGGTCAGTTTGCCCCTGGGTTCGGGTCCCACTCCCCAATGGGCAACATACATTACAGGTGTGTACGCACCTAAAGGCTTTTAAAGGGATGGTGCTAAAAGACCCAAAAGACATTCATTGGGAAAGCTGAGCAGAAAACATACAAATATTGCCTGGGGAGTGTAAGATTAAAGTGAAAGTCAAGAAGTAAAGGGACAAGTAAAATATGTATTTAGATTCCAGATGTATGGTATACCACAATACTCATAAAAAGAAGAAAAATGGTGATGAATGCAAGGCCCAAACTTAGGGGGATTTTGGCAAGTGTATGGAAAAAATAACAGGGAAAATCAGAAACTTTTTATTAAAGTGGATCTGAGACAAACTTTTACTCATTGCATAATTGTGTTCCTTTCCTATAGTTTATAGGGCATTCCTCAAGCCAAATACTATTTTTGTTTTGTTTTAATACTCTAATTCCCTATAAATTAAACAAGCCTCACCCACAGCTTTTTCACAGTGCCTTGGCACTGTAGCAAGGGCTTATGGGAGTTCAGTCTGGGCAGGAGGAGGAGGAAATTACTAGCCAGAGATTTCAGAGGCAGAGGGGAGGAGGGAGAAGGAGAGGGGCCTGAATTTACACACAGGCAAGCTGATAGCATTTCCAGCCCTCATCCTGTGACAATGTGACAAACAGACCATGGCTGCTCTCATTGTATCACAGAATACATAATCATAAACTTTTGAAGCTGTTTGCAGCTAGAGATATGCTGTGTAAACTATCTAAAATTTAGATAAGATATATAGACATGTTACTTGTTATAGTTAGTTTTTCATCTCGGATCCGCTTTAAGTCTATGAGAGAAGGAAAACATGCAATCTAAAACATTTAAAGAAGAAGGAATGAAAAATACTTCTGCTGGAGGCAACAGAAGAAGAAAGACCAGGGAGGGGGAAGGGATTATAAATAAGATCATGCTGTATGGGAAGTCGACAAAATATCTAACAAACAGCTCACAAAATTCAATGATGAAACTGAAAATAGCAAAGTCTACAAGACATGATGGCATCACCCCAGTAATAATGACAAACATTGGACAAGAATGGAAAACGTGGTTGTTACAAATATCCAGCCTTGCTAAGCAAAACAAAAAGATCCCTAATGATAAGAAAATATCTAAATAGCACATTTAAAAAAAAAAATCAATCAAAACTTTAACAACCATAGAGGCATCTTTCTTGAAAAATGCAGGCTACAGAACAAGATAATAAGGAAAAGTTTGGAGCCCCTGCTGAGAAGAATAGAAAAAGGGCAGCTGTACTGTTTTGGATATTTACATAGGAGAACACCTTTAAGACTTGCCTACATTGTATTCAGTACAAAAATACAGACAAGAAGACCAAAATAACATTCAAAGGAAAGGAGGGAATTGGATGGAAAGAACATTAACACCCATTGGTAAAAGAGAATGACTATTGCTACATTCCCAACTTCAATTTTGTTTTTGATCTTTTGAGGTGGCAGTTTTGGAATGATTTCTGTATAGACATGCTGCTTGCATCCCAGTGTTTTCTGCTCTAGTTAGAGGGGAACACAGAAATGAGAAAAAGACCCTGCTGTGAGAGCTTTCTTTGTTGCTTTCAGAGTTAGCAATAGGCATTAGGCAAGAGTGGCTCATCCTTGTAGACTTCTACAGGGAAGCTATGTCAGGGAGCACCTGTATACCCTTTAGATTTTCAGCTGAGATGATCACAAGGATTGTTTCAGTCAATCAATATCTAAAGTGTGTACGTGGCTTTAGTAATTAAATAATTCAATTACAAAACTGTCTATCAGTGCAACATACAACATGCAATATCATTTAAAAAAAAAGTGAATATTCACTTTAAGCGGTATGCAAATAACTTTAAAAAGGGAAATTTCTGCATAAACCGGAATTTCAAATGCTTTCTCAGCTGTTCGCATATTTTATTTTGAAGTCAGTGATCTTTCTAAATCATATTTGACACTTGGCTGTACTGATACTGTGTATTTCAAAGACATTTTCTGTGGGCTCTAAAATCAATAAAGCTAAGTTCATTTAAAAAAATGATACCTTCTAAGAATGAAAAAGATACAACTTGGTCTCAGATTGATCGCGTTATACTTCCCTTGTAGATATACTGTATTTCATTTTAAGATAAACATGTAAAATTGGATGGTACTTATATAGATACATTATTTGCCTCTGAATGTCTAGAGTAGCCTCGTTTGGCTGGAGGTGCTTTGAGGTTTATGAATCAGGCTAAACTCAGTTGTGATTGTCATTTAATAGAAGTCTGCATCATTTACAGATGTATATGTACTTGAGCACTGCATATTACCAGGCTGGCAGACGGCTCTACATCTAGAGTCTGTCTCCTGTCATACATATTCTCAATTACCTTTACAGCACATCAGAGGAGTTTGAAACGTATCATAATTATCCTTCTCAAGTGCAGACACCAAAGTAATAATTTAAATGGTATGATTCTCTGTTGTAGAATAAAGATGTTGTGCTTACAATAATCAGAGTTCCCAACAAGTGAGTGACAGGTAATAATAATTAGGTATGCGATGTGCTCTGCAATTTAAACACACTCTCTGCAAATGTACCGCTATGGAGAACATCAGAAAATTGGGATACTCGTGTAAACATTCAAAAAGAGCTTATCTCACAAGCCGAGCAAAATGGGTTTAGAATTTTTAAAGTGGTTTATTAAAATTGAAGTCTGTTGGTTAAATGTCTGCAAAGTGGCAGATGGATGGATGGATAGATAGATAGATAGATAGCTAGATAGATAGATAAAGAAAGAGAGAGACAGACAGACAGACAGACAGACAGACAGACAGACAGACAGACAGACAGACAGACAGATAGATAGATAGATAGATAGATAGATAGATAGATAGATAGATAGTTCTCCCAAGGAGTGCTCATTATTTTCTGTCTTCTAATTTTTTTAACTCTTGGCTTTAATAGTGCACTTGAATTGATGCATTCATTACATAAACATAAAGTACACCAAACACAGAACAAACTTCTCTGTGTATATTGTTGTCTATATTTAAGCTGTTTAAAATGATTGTTCCCAGGGTAAAACTTGGTGTGGGAGGTTTTTGTTACTTCTTTTTGTAAAATTTGCATCAAGTTTGGAAAATGTGCACCTACTTATTTTGTCAAGTTTAAAGAGACTCTGTAACATCAAAAACCTCCCCTGGGGGGTACTCACCTCGGGTGGGGGAAGCCTCCGGATCCTAATGAGGCTTCCCACGCCGTCCTCTGTCCCACGGGGGTCTCGCTGCAGCCCTCCGAACAGCCGGCGACAGACCCGACTGTAGCTTCAATATTTACCTTTGCTGGCTCCAGCGGGGGCGCTGTGGCTGCTTTCGGCACGGAAACAGACGGAAATACCCGATCTCCGTCGGATCCGCTCTACTGCGCAGGCGCCAGGAAACTTGCGCCTGCGCAGTAGAGCAGACCCGGCGGCGATTGGGTATTTCCGCCTACTTCGGAGCCGACAGCCGTCAGAGCGCCTGCGCAGTAGCCAGGAAGGTAAATATTGATGTCACCGCTGCACGGAGGGCTGCAGCGAGACCCCTGAGGGATGGAGGACGGCGTGGGAAGCCTCATTAGGATCCGGAGGCTTCCCCCACCCGAGGTGAGTACCCCCCAGGGGACGTTTTGTCGTTACAGTTCCTCTTTAAGGGCCCTTTTCCACTAGCAATCGTAATCTCAATTTCTAAACACTAGTAATTGCAATTGCTCAAGTCCACAATTTTTTTATGCGATTGTGATTTTGCATATGCAGTGCAAAATCATGGTAAAAAAACCACTCCAAGGCGAGTTTGCACTTTTGTAAAAATCATACCACGGTAGTGGAAAAGATCTACCGCGATTCCTATGTTATTTTGCAACCCTAGTGATTTACGATTTTGCGATTCAGCATCACAAATGCTCATAGTGGAAAAGGGCTCTTAGGAGGCTTCCAGATTCCTAGCTACATTATCCAGGGCATCTGATGACTGGCTGGACATACAGTATACGGTGATGGCATAGATATTTGTTCCCATTGAGCTAGCTCTTTAAGGTCTGGGTTTTACCCTGTTTGTGGTATTTGGATTTAAAAAAAAAAAAAAAACCTGAAATATTGGCTTTCTGAAAAGTATGTTCATGCACTCACTCAACATTTGGACGGTGCTTATATATATATATATATATATATATATATATATACATATATATATATATATATATATATATATATATATATATATATACATATACATATACATATATATATATATATATATATATATATATATATATATATATACATATATATATATATATATATATATATATATATATACATATACATATATACATACATATATATATATATATATATATATATATATATATATATATATATATATATATATATATATATATATATATATATATATATATACAGTGGCTTGCAAAAGTGTTCGGCCCCCTTGAAGTTTTCCACATTTTGTCATATTACTGCCACAAACAGTGGAACAAAAAACATACATGATTCCAAACATTTTTTTACAAATAAATAACTGCACAGTGGGGTGTGCGTAATTATTCGGCCCCTTTGGTCTGAGTGCAGTCAGTTGCCCATAGACATTGCCTGATGAGTGCTAATGACTAAATAGAGTGCACCTGTGTGTAATCTAATGTCAGTACAAATACAGCTGCTCTGTGATGGCCTCAGAGGTTGTCTAAGAGAATATTGGGAGCAACAACACCATGAAGTCCAAAGAACACACCAGACAGGTCAGGGATAAAGTTGTTGAGAAATTTAAAGATGGCTTAGGCTACAAAAAGATTGCCAAAGCCTTGAACGTCTCATGGATCACTGCTCAAGCGATCATTCAGAAATGGAAGGAGTATGGCACAACTGTAAACCTACCAAGACAAGACTGTCATCCTAAACTCACAGGCCGAACAAGGAGAGCGCTAATCAGAAATGCATTCAAGAGGCCCATGGTGACTCTGGACGAGCTGCAGAGATCTACAGCTCAGGTGGGGTAATCTGTCCATGGGACAATTATTAGTTGTGCACTGCACAAAGTTGGCATTTATGGAAGAGTGGCAAGAAGAAAGCCATTATTAATAGAAAAGCATAAGAAGTCCCGTTTGCAGTTTGCCACGAGCCATGTGGGGGACACAGCAAACATGTGGAAGAAGATGCTCTGGTCAGATGAGACCAAAATGGAACGTTTTGGCCAAAATGCAAAACGCTGTGTGTGGCAGAAAACTAACACTGCACATCACTCAGAACACACCATCCCCACTGTCAAATATGGTGGTGGCTATGCTCTGGGGGTGCTTCTCTTCAGCAGGGACAGGGAAGCTGGTCAGAATTGATGGGTAGATGGATGGATGCACTGTCGTCACTTGCCAGTATGTTGTAATGTTTTCTATAAATTGTACTATGTGTAGTGCTACTTGCACTGTTGTCACTTGCCAATATGCTGTAATGTTTCGTTATAAATTGTACTATGTGTAGTGTTATTCGCACTGTTGTCATTGTCAATATGCCTTGTGTCCACAAATAATTCCGAGGGCGGCGCCTGTCGCACTTGGCGAATAAAGTCATTCTGATTCTGATTCTGATTCTGATGGAGCCAAATACAGGGCAATCTTGGAAGAAAAACTCTTGGAGTCTGCAAAAGACTTGAGACTGGGGCGGAGGTTTACCTTCCAGCAGGACAACGACCTTAAACATAAAGCCAGGGCAACAATGGAATGGTTTAAAACAAAACATATCCATGTGTTAGAATGGCCCAGTCAAAGTCCAGATCTAAATCCAATTGAGAATCTGTGGCAAGATCTGAAAACTGCTGTTCACAAACGCTGTCCATCTAATCTGACTGAGCTGGAGCTGTTTTGCAAAGAAGAATGGGCAAGGATTTCAGTCTCTAGATGTGCAAAGCTGGTAGAGACATACCCTAAAAGACTGGCAGCTGTAATTGCAGCAAAAGGTGATTCTACAAAGTATTGACTCAGGGGGCTGAATAATTAAGCACACCCCACTTTGCAGTTATTGATTTGTAAAAAATGTTTGGAATCATGTATGATTTTCATTCCACTTCTCATGTGTACACCACTTAGTATTGGTATTTTACGTGGAATTCCAATAAAATTGATTCATGTCTGTGGCAGTATTATGACAAAATGTGGAAAACCTCAAGGGGGCCGAATACTTTTGCAAGCCACTGTATATATATATATATATATATATATATATATATATATATATATATATATATATATATATATATATATATATATACTGTATATATACAGGATCTTCTCAAAAAATTAGCGTATTGTGATAAAGTTCATTATTTTCTGTAATGTGTAATGTACTGATAAACATTAGACTTTCATATATTTTAGATTCAAATACACACATCTGAAGTAGTTCAAGCCTTTTTTTGTTTTAATATTGATGATTTTGGCATACAGCTCATGAAAACCCAAATTTCCTATCTCAAAAAATTAGCATATTTCATCTGACCAATAAAAGAAAAGTGTTTTTAAAACAAAAAAAGTCAAGCTTAAAATAATTATGTTCAATTATGCACTAAATACTTGGTTGGGAATCCTTTTGCAGAATTGACTGCTTCAATGCTGCGTGGCATGGAGGCAATCAGCCTGTGGCACTGCTCAGGTGTTATGGAGGCCCAGGATGCTTCGATAGCGGCCTTAAGCTCATCCCGAGTGTTGGGTCTTGCGTCTCTCAACTTTCTCTTCACAATATCCCACAGATTCTCTATGGGGTTCAGGTCAGGAGAGTTGGCAGGCCAATTGAGCACAGTAATACCATGGTCAGTAAAACATTTACCAGTGGTTTTAGCACTGTGAGCAGGTGCCAGGTCGTGCTGAAAAATGAAATCTTCATCTCCATAAAGCTTTTCAGCAGATGGAAGCATGAAGTGCTCCAAAATCTCCTGATATCTAGCTGCATTGACCCTGCCCTTGATAAAACACAGTGGACCAACACCAGCAGCTGACATGGCACCCCAGACCATCACTGACTGTGGGTACTTGACACTGGACTTTGGCATTTCCCTCTTCCCAGTCTTCCTCCAGACTCTGGCCCCTTGATTTCCGAATGACATGTAAAAGTTGCTTTCATCCGAAAAAAGTACTTTGGACCACTGAGCAACAGTCCAGTGCTGCTTCTCTGTAGCCCAGGTCAGGCGCTTCTGCCATTGTTTCTGGTTCAAAAGTGGGTTCATGTTTTCATCTGCTGAAAAGCTTTATGGAGATGAAGATTTCATTTTTCAGCACGACCTGGCACCTGCTCACAGTGCCAAAACCACTGGTAAATGGTTTACTGACCATGGTATTACTGTGCTCAATTGGCCTGCCAACTCTCCTGACCAGAACCCCATAGAGAATCTGTGGGATATTGTGAAGAGAAAGTTGAGAAATGCAAGACCCAACACTCTGGATGAGCTTAAAGAGACACTGAAGCGAAAAAAAATACATGATATAATGAATTGGTTGTGTACTATGAATAATTACTAGAAGATTAGCAGCAAAGAAAATATTCTCATATTTTTATTTTCAGGTATATAGTGTTTTTTCTAACATTGCATCACTCTCTAATATGTGCAGATTTCACAACACTCAGCATTCAAAATGAGTCTTTCAGAGCAGTCTGTGAAGTAATGACCTCTCCTCTAGCAGAGGAAAAGTAAATAGTTTAATTACAGTTGAGATAATAAAAGTCAGATAACAGCCCTCTCCAAGACTAAGTTAGTCGGAGAGCTTAATAGCTTTTTTGCATAGAGATAACAACTGGAGTTTCTCAACTCTTCTTGTACTGGAAACAATTAGACTGATGTGTCTGATTTTAATGTTTTTTTTTTAGCTGTACTACACATACAAATCATAATATCATCATTTTTTTTTCGCTTCAGTGTCTCTTTAAGGCGCTATCGAAGCATCCTGGGTCTCCATAACGCCGCATTGAAGCAGTCATTTCTGCAAAAGGATTCCCGACCAAGTATTGCGTGCATAACTGAACATAATTATTTGAAGGTTTACTTTTTTTGTTTTAATAACACTTTTCTTTTATTGGTCAGATGAAATATGCTAATTTTTTGAGATAGGAAATTTGGGTTTTTATGAGCTGTATGTCAAAATCATCAATATTAAAACAATAAAAGGCTTGAACTACTTCAGTTGTGTGTATTTGAATCTAAAATATATAAAAGTCTAATGTTTATCAGTACATTACAGAAAATAAAGAACTTTATCACAATATGCTAATTTTTTTAGAAGATCCTGTATATCTGCAAAATGATTGTTCAGTATTAAAAAATGATCAAATTTCAATCTGACGAGGGATAAACATACTGCTTTGATACAATTAAGCCAGCGGACTGAAATCACTATCCGCCCCAGTGCCTGTGGGCGGGGCTACATTCGACCCTAATGAATTTCATTTCTTCATTACATCTCAAATGTCCGGCCATCAGACTTACTGTACGTGCAAGTAAACAGGACGCCGTTTTCCTTGACACCCGTGTCATTAATCATGCTGGTGTACTTACTACTACTCTTTTTGTTAAACCTACAGATAGAAATTCACTTTTGCGCTTTAAGAGCTTTCATCCACCATCTGTCAAGCTTGAGATTCCCACCGGCCAATTCAAGCACGTAGAAAGTATTGTAACCGACGATAACGTGTTGGAGGAACAAAAGGTAATATTAAAAAAGTAATTTTTGGCACAAGGCTATCCGGAACACAGCCTCTTACCCAAACAACGTAATTTCCAACGTGACCGAAAACAGTTTCGTATCCCATTTGTGTCGACGTATAACACATGTAGTGAGTTGGTCGGTGGAGCAATTTGCAAGAATTGGCATTTGTTGCAAGAAGCGTTCCCAAGATACCTGAGTTTCGGTATCCACCCTTACTGTCTTTTAAAAAAGCTCCCACCATACGGGATAAAGTATTTCATCACCATGCCCCCAGAGATCCACCCCCTAGTGATAAAACTGGCTCTTTCCCGTGTTTAAGCTGCCATCTTTGTAGCCACATAGCTAAGGGCGGTTTGTTTACGCATCCATTCGACAGAACTCATTTTTTTATTAAAGGTTGCTACACATGCGACTCTAACTATGTGGTTTATCTTCTTAAATGTCCATGTGGCTTAGGCTATGTCAGTATGACAAACAAAGCTTTAAAAGTTAGAATGTTTGGCCACAAAACAGCAATTAGGAATAAAGATCTCACCCAGGCAGTTTCAAACCATTTTACAGAAGCTAGGCATAATCAGTCACAATTACGTGTGCAGGTGATCGATAGTGTTTCTATAAATTGGCAAGGACAACTAAGTAGACAGGGGGAACTTTTAAAACGTGAGGCAAGGTGGATTAAGAAACTGAATGTTATGGGCAGGGGAGGGTTAACCCGGGATTATGACCTGAGTTTTTTGTGTTTAATCCTTTTTGGTGCTAAGTGTTGGAGCACGAGTCAAGGGCCACTTGGGACGCGAGGACGGCTGCGTCGCACGCTAATATGCGTGCAGGCATTTGCGTGCATGAAGGTTTGCGGGGCGTCACGGCTGTGCACCCGGGGCATCGCTCCAGTTTGCGTGGGGCATCGCGGCGTTTCGCATGCAGCGCTTTGGGCACAAGGGTGCAACATTTTGCGTGCGATTAGTAACAGTTTCAGAAGTGTGGACTACTTAGCACCCTGGTTTGTGCGTCTGGTGCTTTTTGGGTGTGCTGGATTGGTTGGATGTTTTTTGGGGGGTCGGGCCCAGTGTGTGCGTTATATGTCATATGTCACTTCTGTGTACTTTTTCTTTTGCTGGTTATTCTGATCTGGCTTTGTTGATATTTACGCCTGTTGTCATGGCAGGTGGGATTTTGTACGCAATTGTCAGCATCAGATGCGTCTGAATTGACGCATGTTTGATCCGAGTCGATGCACATGTGATGCGCCCGAATCGGCGTACATGATGCACCAAATTGGCACACATGATGCACCTGGATTGGCGCACGTATGATGCACCGTGGTCAGCCTTTTTTTCTATTGGCTGCTTGTACATTATGCTGTGCTTCCCCAGCCCCTCCTGACATCACTGCTGGTAATTGTTGCAGTTATTCAGATGCTCCTACCCTGCAGCAGTGGGAAATGCCTAATTGGCTTTTTATTTTGCAGGTGTGTTTTTTTTTTTACCTAGTTCCCCATCAGGTCCTCTCCTCCTCTATGTGATGTGATTGGCTATTGCCTTTTCAATCTGATTGGTTAATATGATCACTTGTGACTATATAAGCAGGTATGGTTTTGATTGTATTTAGGTTGAGTGGCTTGAGAAAGAGCTATTGAAACAGCGGGCTGTCGCTGCCAAAGCCAATGTTTTTGACTATTATGTCATTTTAATGACATTTCAATAAAGGGCTTATTTTTATTCTGAGGTGCCAGCCCTTTTTGGGCATATATATATATATACAAAATATATAGTACGAATGATATATATGAGTGATGTGATATAAATAGACCAGTAAATAATGCGTTCATTGTGATTTTTCCTCTACTATTTTAGATATTTCCTTGATATATAATCTCCTATAGTAAGTGTAGGTTTTAATTAATATCTGTAAAATGATTGTTCACTGTTAAAAAATGTTGTTTCTTAAAAGGATTGTCAGTATTAATTGAACTAAAGTGTTAGTAACTATCTAAGATCAAAATTGTTTCAGGTCAGGTATTGTGGTAATTATTATCAGATAGGAATAGAACAGGATATGTAAAGAAGATTTTTTCTTTTCCTATTTCCAGGGAATTATAACACATAATTATCTACATTCAAAGTTCACAAAGGATGCTAAATAAAATATCTAGAGGAAATTTGATTTTTTCCTGATTGGAGTCATTGGTAGACTACTCATTCAAACATGGGCCTCAGTAATGGAAAAACATAAGAGACTTTTTCTATTTGTGTATGTTATGCTCTGGGCTCTATCTATTTTATAACCTTAATTTTCCAGCCAGTGCATTAATTCACACATCATCAACTGACAGCTCTGCTGATAATTGCCTTGTGGAAATTAAAATATAAGTAATCAGTTCTCAGGTTCCCTGCATTTTGTTTATATTGGAATAGGACTATGAGTGCTATATCCTGTTTTGCCATTTCAGTTCCCATGACAGTGCAAGCTTGTTTGTACTATAGTCATCTGTGCGGATCGCAGCTTAAACCTTATTTGGCTTGTACTAATGAAATGAATTTCAAGCAACTGTTTTGACTGGATGAGTGGATGCAGGAGATTTCGTGGAGCATTCCTCCTGGGTGTAAATTCTGTGCTTGCTTGCAATTACCTAGTTGTGCTCTTCTGAAATAAAGGTTTTATTTTCTATGCTTCATTATTAATTACTGAAATCCCATTGAGTATATGGATATAGACACAAAACAATTCCACTTACTCATTTATCACTTGCTGTTTAGTTAGTAACCTAAATATTGGTATCTACATTTTAAAATAAACTAGATAGTTAGTTTCAGATGTAGCATCAGTTTCACCTCCTCTATGTCTACCAATGTGTAGCATTTTTAAATCAAAATATTTACTAACCCCCTGTAGAGATGGCCCGAACAGTTCGCCGGCGAATGGTAACCGACGAACTTCCGGGGTTCACAATCGCGGAGAACCGCAAACTTTTCTGGAAGTTCGATTCGCCCCAATAGTGCATCATTAGGGTCAACTTAGACCCTCTATATCACAGTCAGCAGGCACATTGTAGCCAATCAGGCTACACTCCCTCCTGGAGCCCCACCACCCTTTATAAAAGGCAGGCAGCATCAGGCATTGGACTCACTCGTGTGCCTGCAGCAATTAGAGAAGGGAGAGCTGCTGCTGCTGCTGCTGCTGCAGAGAGAGCTATAGGGAAAGCTTAGTTAGGCTCTAGTAGGCTTGTTAGCTTGCTCCATGCTCATTTTTATTGTTAAAAAAGCACCCCTCAACAGCTCTTTTGAAAGCTAATCTTGTTCTTGTGATCTATTTTTTTTTGTGTGGCCCACTTGCATTATATACAGCCCTGCCAGTCAGCCGCAGCTGGCCTTTTGGCCCCTTGGTGGTAATTCCTACTGTGCCACTGCCAGTCCCAGCACATTCAGTGAGTGACTACCCATGTGTGTGACAGGCAGCTGAACATTTGTAATCCCAATCACTGCACCTGTTCACTGTTCAGTGCACCTACCTACCTACACCTACGTGAGCGTATGCATTGTTAATACCACCAGTCACTGCACCTGTTCATGGTACCTGTGTGTGTGTGTGTGTGTGTGTGTGTGTGTGTGTGTGTGTGTGTGTGTGTGTGTGTGTGTGTGTGTGTGACAGGCAGCTGCACATTTGTAATCCCAATCACTGCAGTGCATACCTGTAACCTGTTCAGTGCACCTACGTGAGCGCATGCAGTGTAATATACCACCAGTCACTGCACCTGTTCACGGTATCTGTGTGTGACAGCTGCACATTTGTAATTCCAATCCCTGCATACCTGTTCACTGCACCTGTGTGACCGCACGCTGTTTAGTATACCTGTCCGTGCATACCTGTTAACTGCACCTGTGTGACAGCTGCACATTGTATTGTAATACCAGTCACTGCATATCTTTCACTGCACCTGTGTGACTGCACATTGTATTAGTCAAGTCAGTGCATACCTTTCACTGTATCCCCCCCCCCCCCCCCGATATGGACAAAAACAACAGGCAGAGGCAGACCCAGAGGCAGACCCAGAGGCAGGCCACCCGGCAGGTCTTTTCGAGGTCGTGCTGACGTGATTTAGTGTGGCCCTGGCCCAAAGTACAATGCTCAGAAGAAGGCATGTCCCATCAACTCCCAAGATTGTCAGGACATGGTTGACTATTTAACACAGAACACCTCATCTTCCGCAGCCACCAGCGCTACTACAAGTACCACATCCGCTACATTTGACACTTCGCAGGAGTTATTTGGTGGGGAAATCACTGATTAACAGCCATTATTGTTACAACAAGATGAAGGCGTTAAGCAAGTTACACCACCTCATATGTCTGAGTTAGGCGACACTATGGATGCGACGTGTGAGGAGGAAGATAATGAAGTACCTGCTGTTGGTGCAGTTTTGGAGGTGTTTGATACAAGCGAAGCTGGGAAGGATGATTATGATGATTATGATAATACGGATGCCACGTGGGTTCCCAATAGACGAGATGAACAGGAGGACAGTTCAGAGGGGGAGTCAGAGAGGAGTAGGAGGAGACAAGTTTCTGGAAGAAGCAGGGGGAGCTTGTCATCAGAAACAGCTGGTGGCAGTGTCCGGCGCCATGTATTGCCACCTATGGACTGCCAGACAACATGCCCTTCAACGTCAGATGCTGATGCCCCCATAATGCCATCACCCCAGGGTGGCTCAGCGGTGTGGACATTTTTTAGTGTCTATGCAAAAGATCAGAGCAATGCCATTTGTACTCTCTGCCACCAAAAATTGAGCCGTGGAAAGGCCAACACCCACGTAGGGACAACTGCCTTACGAAGCCACATGCAGAAACAGCACAAACTGAAATGGGAAGACCACGTGAGCAAAAGCAGCACACAAAAGCAAAGCCACCCTCCTTCACCTCTTCCTCCTTCAGGTGCATCATCTTCTTCAGCTGCTTTCTCCCTTGCAACTTCGCAATCACAGCCAACCTCCTCCACTCCGCCTCTCACCTTGAGCGGCTCCTGCTCCTCTGCCCACAGCAGTAGCCAGGTGTCCATGAGGGAAATCTTTGAGCGCAAGAAGCCAATGTCTGCCAGGCAGTCACCCCTTTGCCCGGCGTCTGACAGCTGGCTTGGCGGGACTGTTATCCCGCCAGCTGTTACCATACCAGCTTGTTGTCTCTGAGGCCTTCTGAAAATTTGTGGCCATTGGGGCGATACCCAAACCTGGTACAGTTTTGGTATCGCCTTTTTAGAGAAATAATTGCGGCCTGGTATCTTCCACGGTGGTAGTGGAAGATACCAGGCTGCAATTATTTCTCTAAAAAGGCGATACCCAAACTGTACCAGGAAGTAGAAAGGCAAGTCATCTCTGGCAAACAGCGTTGGGTCAAGGGTCCATCTGACCACTGATGCCTGGTCTGCCAAGCACAGTCAGGGCAGGTACATTACTGAAATAATTGCGGCCTGGTATCTTGCACGGTGGTAGTGGAAGATACCAGGCTGCAATTATTTCTCTAAAAAGGCGATACCCAAACTGTACCAGGAAGTAGAAAGGCAAGTCATCTCTGGCAAACAGCGTTGGGTCAAGGGTCCATCTGACCACTGATGCCTGGTCTGCCAAGCACAGTCAGGGCAGGTACATTACTTACACAGCCCATTGGGTCAACCTGGTGACCGATGGCAAGCAGGGAGTACGTGGCTGTGCAGCGGGCCAACTTGTGACACCTCCACGGCTTGCAGGCAGGCCTGCTGCCACCTCCTCTCCTTCTCCTCCTACTCCTCCTGATACATCCTCTTTACTTTTGTCCTCCTCCTTGGCTGAGTGGCAGTGCAACTCTACTGGTGCTGCGATCTCCTCTCCAGATACACAGCCCCAGCATCCCAGGGCCTATGCTGCATGCCAGGTATGACGGTGTCACGCCATCTTAGACATGTCTTGCCTCAAAGCGGAGAGTCACACTGGAGCAGCTCTCCTGGCTGCTCTGAACAAACAGGTGGATCAGTGGCTGACCCCGCACCAACTGGAGATCGGCAATGTGGTGTGTGACAACGGCAGCAATCTCATTTGGGCTTTGAATTTGGGAAAGTTGACACATGTACCCTGCATGGCACATGTGCTCAATCTCATAATCCAGAGATTTGTGTCTAAGTACCCAGGCTTACAGGATGTCCTAAATCAGGCCAGGAAGTTGTGTGGGCATTTCAGGCGGTCTTACACGGCCATGGCACGCTTGGCCGATATTCAGCGGAGAAACAACTTGCGGGTGAGGTGCTCGATTTGCGATACCCCGACTCGCTGGAATTCGACTGATGTTCGACCACCTGCTACAACAGGAGAAAGCCGTCAAACAGTATTTCTACAACTACAGTCAAAGGACACTGTCTGAGGAGATGGGGATGTTCTGGCCGAAGTACTGTACACTCATGTGAAATGCCTGCAGGCTCATGATGCCATTTGAGGTGGTGACAAACATGGTGAGTAGCAGTGAAGGCACCATCAGTGACTTGATCCCATATGCCTTCTTCCTGGAGCGTGCCATGCGTAGAGTGGTGGATCAAGCTGTGGATGATCGTGAACGGGAACAGTTAAAGGAGGAAGTGTTGTGGGATCAATTATCATCAGAACCAGATGTTTCCTCAACACCTGCGGCAGCAGAGAGGGGGGAGGAGGAGGAGGAAGAGTCGTGTGGGGAAGAGGAGTCAGATGATGAGGAAGATGGTTTTTTTTAGGAGGAGGAGGCAGCAGAAGAACAACCGCAGCAGGTGTCGCAGGGGGCTGGTGCTGCTCAACGCTCCCATGGTATTGTTCGTGGCTGGGGGAGGAGGAGAACTTACCTGAAATCACTGAGGTAGAGCAAGAGGAGTTGGATAGTACGTCTGGATCCAACTTTGTGCTGATGGCGTCTTTCATGCTTTCCAGCCTGTTGAGGGACCCCCGTATAAAAAAACCCAAGGGGAATGAGCTGTACTGGGTGGCCACGCTACTAGACCCTCGGTATATGCACAAAGTGGCGGATTATTACCAACTCACCTGAAGGCAGAAAGGATGCTGCACATGTAGAACAAGCTGGCAACTATGCTTTACAGTGTGTTTAAGTGTGATGTCACAGCACACCGGAATAAAGGTGCCACTGCCAGTAATCCTCCTCCCCTCATGTTCACGCAGGCAAGGACAGGACACTCTAGCGATCTCATGGTGATGTCGGATATGCGGACATTCTTTAGTCAAAGCCTTAGCACTTCCGGATCCACCCTCCACCAATGCCTCGACCGGCAGGTAGCTGACTACCTGGCCTTAAGTGTGGATGTAGACACTGTGAGCAGCGATGAACCCTTGGACTACTGGGTGCGCAGGCTTGACCTGTGGCCAGAGCTGGCCCAATTTGCCATCCAACTTCTGTCTTGCCCTGCCTCAAGCGTCCTGTCAGAAAGGACCTTCAGCGCAACTGGAGGCATTGTCACTGAGAAGAGAAGTTGCCTAGGTCGCAAAAGTGTTCAGTACCTCACTTTATCAAAATGAATGAGGCATGGATCCCAGAGGGTTACTGCTCACCCGAAGACTAAGTGAGTCCCCACACACAGCATCTCTGCCTGCACGCCGTGTGACTGGCTGCCTGCCCCAAGACTAAGTTGCTCCCCACACAGCATCTCTGCCTGCAGACCGCTTGACTGCCTTCTCCGCCACCACCAACAGGGTCCAGGACTGCAGGCGGATTCCTGAATTTTTAAGGCCGCTGTTAGCAGCGGCCGCTATAATAATTTTTCTGGTGCGTGTACTTGCCTGCCTATTTTTTCTGGCTGCACTACAGCTGCAACAACAAAACAAAAAGCATGTACATGTGTCAATTCCCCTTCGTGATCGTTACCTTGCCGCGGTGAAGGGGCTTGCGTATCACATTCACAATGAAGCAATGACCGACGGCTATATGAGTGTGTTGGAGTTGGGGGGGGGGGGGGCACACCTGACCCAAGAAAATAGATAATAAGGTCATTGCTTCATTCTGGACAGACTAAATTCGATCAGCCGGACACTCAGTCGCTGTTGTTCTGTCATTCAGCTACCTCAGCCCGACCATATGAGCTTGAAAACCGCTATCGCCTGCAGTCTGGCCATGGTGCGCACCAGTCCAGCACGTCCGTCACTACACAAACAGCTGTTTGCAGTGCATTACACAGTGAGTTTGGTCTGTCAGTGTGAAGCAGTACACTAATTACACTCCCTGATTGATGTATACACATGCAAGATGTTTTAAAGCACTTTAGGGGCTTGATTCACAAAGCGGTGCTAACCTAGTTAGCACGCCTAAAGACTTTGGGCGTGTAAAGTAGGGTGCTAACTAGGGTTAGCACTGTTTTTAAAATGAACTCGCACAAAGCCCCTCACGCAAAACTTTGTATGCGCACAGCGTGGTGCATGCAAAACGTTGCACCGAGGTGCGAAGAAAACGGCGCACCTGATGCGCCTATAAGGTCGCATGGGTGCGACCTTTGCGTGCGAGTTCCTATTTACAAGCCTAAACTCAGTTTAGGCATGAAGAGGGGCTTTTCACAAGCGTGCTGTAACGATTGGTCAGCACACAGAGATCTCTGATTATTGGTGATCTGCAGTATCACCAATAATACAGATGCTATACCTGATTATATGGTGATCTGCAGAATCACCAATAAAACTAATATAGCCTGACACTGAACAAACAATGCTATTCCTTACAGTACCCCCCCCCCCCCCACCTGAGGCGTGGACTCCGGACACTACCCACCCGGCTTCTCCGGGTGCAAGTCATGAAATTCTTTCCTTAAATCCTCAGCATGCATGCGACAACTCGGCACCCAAGTTCTCTCCTCCAGCCCATATGCCTTTCAATGGACCAGGTACTGTACAGAATTCTGCACTAATCGAGAATCCAGAATCTTCTCGATCTCATACTCAGGTTGATAGGTTGATCCTCCACCATTACAGGAGGGGGGGGGGGAGGAATCCGCGTGCACAGCAGGCTTTAACAGAGACACATGGAACGATCTCATGCCTCTCATGCTGGCTGGGAGATCAATCGCATATGTGACATCATTAATCTTTTTTTGTGACATGCTATGGGCCTATAAATCTGGGTCCTAACTTGGGTGATGGTTGTTTCAATGCCAAATGATGAGTAGAAATCCACACCATGTCCCCTGGCAGGGGCGCTTCTAGGCATAGGCAGTACAGGCCATTGCCTGGAGTGCCATTGGTCCTGGGGGCACCATGTTGCTGGATTAAGCCCCGCCCCTTGAATGAAGCCCCATCCTGTGGGTGTTCTATTACTTGCTTCTGCTGCATCTGCTTAGCATAAGTTGCAGGCAGCTGCCACTGTGTCCCCTTGTGCCTTGTGCACCCTTTTTCCCCCTTTGTGCCTCCTTCTGTTTCCTTATGCCTCCTTCAGTCCCTTGTGCCATGTCTGACCCCCTGTTTGTCCTTCTGTCTCCCTTTGTGCCTCCTTCTGTCTCCCTTGTGCCTCCTTCTTTCGCCATGTGCATGTTTCAGTCCCCCTGTACCACATATGCCTCCTTCTGTCCCCCTTTTAGCCTCATTCTGAGCCCCTGTGTCTCCTTATGTCTCATTGTGCCTTTCTTTGTCCCTTTGTGCTACCTCTGCCCCCCCCCATTCCTCCTCCAGTCCCACTCTGCCTCCTTCTGTCTCCCTTTGTGCCTCATTCTGTCTCCATGCGCCTTCCTCTGTCCCCCTGTGCCTCATTCTGTGCCCCTTTGTGCCTTCTTCTGTCTCCTTGTGGCTCTGTCTGTCCCCCATCTGCCTCCTTCTGTCTCCCTGTGCCTCCTTACACACCCTCTGCCTTCTTCTGCCCCCCTTTTGTGCTTTCTTCTGTACCCCATTGTGCATCATTCTGTACCCTTTGTGCCTCCTTCTGCCCCACTTTGTGCTTTTTTCTGCCCCCCATTATGCCTCATTCTGCCCCTTTGTGCCTCCTTCAGTACCCCTGTGCCTTGCTCTTTACTCCTGTGCCTCCTTCTGCCCCCCTGTGCCTCCTTATGTCCTTTTTTGTGAACTCCTTCTGGCCCTCATGCCTTCTTCTTTCCCACTGTACCCCATTCTATCCTCATTTGTGTCTCATTATGTCCCCCATTGTGCCTTTTTTTGTCCCCCATTGTGACTCCTTCTGTCCCCCTTGTGCCTCCTTCTGTCCCCCTTGTGCCTCCTTGTGTCCTCCTTTGTAACTTCTTCTGTCCCCCTTTGTGCCTCATGAAAGTGGAGCCCTGTCTAATGTCTATGTGTATTTTCTGATGAAACGCTGCCTACATTACGTGTATTTTCTGGTGAAACGCTGCTCGCATTGTGTATTTTCTGGTGAAACGCTGCCGCATTTACGTGTATTTTTCTGGTGAAACGCTGCCAAAATAAGTGTAACTTCTTGTGAAATGCTGCTGCATGAATATTATTATCTGGTGAAACATTGCCGCATTACAATTATTTTCTGGTGAAACGCTGCTGCATTACGATTATTTTCTGGTGAAACGCTGCTGCATTACGATTATTTTCTGGTAAAAATCTGCTGCAATACGATTATTTTCTGGTGAAACACTGTTGTATTATGATTATTTTTTGGGTGAAACGCTGCCACATTATGATTATTTTCATGGGGGGGGGGGGGGGGGGGGCACAGGTTTTCTTGCCTGGAGTGACAAAATAGCTAGAGGCACCCCTGTCCCCTGGGGAAAACTTCCACTCAACAGAGCGCCTCTTGTCTGCCTGTTTTTTCTGAGACTGGAACGCCTTCCCTAAATTTCCCTAAACTGAACCCCAAATCTCCTTTAACGCCCTTTGCCAATCCTCCAGAGTCGGGAAAGGGGAAGATGCCACTGGTAAAGGAGAAAACTTGGGAGATTTTCCAGACACCACCTGAAAAGAGGAAAATCCTGAAGAGGAACTCCTCAGGTTATTATGTGCAAACTCTGCGAATGGCAGGAACTTTACCCAATCTGATTGTGCATCTGCCACATAACACCTGCGTAATTGTTCAAGGGACTGGTTAACTCTTTTGGTCTGACCATTGGTCTATGGGTGTTAGCCTGATGAGAAAGACAGGTTCATACCCAACTGATGACAAAAGGTTCTCCAAAACTGGACACAAACTGGACTCCCCTATCTGACACCACATTCTCCGGAATGCCATGCAGCCGGAAAATGTGCTGAATGAAGAGGTCAGCTAGCTCCTGGGCCGAGAGGAGTCCTTTAAGAGGAACGAAATGAGCCATCTTACTGAACCTATCCACTACCACTCAAATGACCGTCTTGCCCTCAGACCTAGGGAGTTCTCCTACAAAGTCCATTGACAAATGAGTCCAGGGCTCATTTGGCACTGGTAGAGGTTGTAACGTGCCAACTGGAGCCTGGCGGGAGGGTTTGCTTCTAGCACAAACTGAACATTCCCTCACAAACTCCTTACAATCAGATGCCAGTGAAGGCCACCATACACATCTAGCTAAAAGATCCTGAGTTCGGGTAGCCCCTGGATGCCCAGCATTCTTATGGGTATGGAATAATTGTAAGAGTTGTAGGCGGAAGCGGAGTGGCACGAACATAACCCCCTCAAGCTTCCCTTCTGGAGTATCCTGTTGATAAGGAGCCAGTATAGCTGCCCAGTCCTCCCAGGTCTCGGTAGCTGCCAACTCCACCTTCTGAGGTAGGATGGTCTCAGGGGTTAAAGACTGGACTGTCTCAGGCTCAAAAAACCTAGATAGAGCGTCTGCCTTAACGTTCTTGCTACCTGGTGTATACGTAATAATGAATCTGAACCTTGAAAAGGTCCCCTCGATGTACTCCAAGTTCTTATGATCTGTATAAACTGTAATTGTATGTTTTGCCCCTTCCAGCCAATGGCGCCATTCTTCAAAGGCTAATTTGATGACTAAATGCTCCCGATTACCAATATCGTAGTTCCTCTCGGCAGGAGAGAACCTACGTGAAAAGAAGGCACACGGGTGCAGTTTGCCTTGGAGACCAGAGTGCTGAGACAGCACAGCCCCAACCCCTATTTCAGACGCATCGACTTCCACAATAAAGGGGAAGGTGACATCCACGTGTCTCAGGATGGGAGCGGAACAAAACAACCTTTTCAAAGTGGCAAAGGCGGATTGGGCCTCTTCCGACCAGTGATATGTGTCAGCCCCTTTCTTTGTAAGACTGGTGAGAGGTGACACTACCGAGGAGAAGCCTTTGATGAACTTTCTGTAGTAATTGGCAAAGCCAAGGAATCTTTGGAGTGCCTTCAATCCCACAGGTTGAGGCCACTCCAAAACAGCAGAGACCTTCTCGGGATCCATCAAAAGTCCCAACGTGGAAATGATGTATCCCAAGAATGGGCGGGTATTACAGACTAAGCAGCAGTATTCTACACCTGAGAGGTTGGTGTAGAAAACTAGATTCCCTCACCAATGGCAGAGCCCACTGATACGGGTAGCGAGGTCAGACAGGCAGAGTTAGCAACGAGCGGACAGATACAGTACAGGAGCAGAAGACTGATTCAACGTCAGGGACAGGCAGGGTTGGCAATGTGAATCAGATAGGCTGAGGTACAGAATCAACAATCGGAAGAATAGTCAGAGCAAGCAAAAGGTTATAACAAATAAACAATGCACTAGTACTTTAAACCCCTTGCCGGTCCAATTCCCGCCGGCAAGGGGGCAGCGCAGCACTTTTTTTTTATTTTTATGTTTTTAAATCATGTAGCGAGCCCAGGGCTTGAAACATGATAGCCGCTGAGCAGCGGCAGCTCTGCAGCCACTCCGATCACCTCCGGCGATCGGAGTAAGCAGGAAATCCCGTTCAGAGCGGGATTTCCTGCTGGGCTTCCCCGGTCGCCATGGTGACGGGGCGGGATGACATCCCCGACGTCATGGACGTAGGGGACGTCAGAGCGAATCCCGATCCACCCTTCAACGCTGCTTGGCACTGATTGGCCAGGCTGCGCAAGGGGTCTGGAGGGGGCGGCACAGTGGATACGGTAGATCGGCGATGAGTGGCGGCGATCGAATGTTACAAGCAGCTAGCAAATCGGCCCAGCGGGGCCTGAGAAATCCTCCGGCGCAGGTTACCCCGAGCTGAGCATGGGATAACCGTCAAGGAGGTTAAAGCTATCAACAGAATCTAGCTAAGTGTGGATCCCCGGCTCCGGCCGGTTCTAGCACACTTTGGGATCTGACTGGGGTCTGAGCGCTAACACACTATAGCATTCGCAACAGCAGACGCGGAGCTACTGACAGACCTGCTCTATATATACTCAACATGCTCCACAGTGCCGCCCCAGTCACTCAGCCAATCCGGATGCTAGCTGGAGTCAGCTGACCGCATGATCAGCTGACTCCCCTCTTAGCTGCATAAAGGTCCTGTCACTCTGCTCGCGTGCGTAGTTCTTAGCCTGTGAGCAATGGAAGGACCAGGCATAACCTGAGCATGTAACCGTGCAGCAGAGGCCGCAGGCTGACACGCGGAGATAGCCGACATGCCGCTAGACTCAGCGGCGGCATCTCCGCTATTCATTACACGTGCTAACAGTTAGCACTGCTTTGTGAATCAAGCCCTAGGCCTCAAATTTAGCAATAAAATGTGATTTCTGCCCTTAAAACACTGCTGTGCATCAAATCCTGATTTTTCCCTGGGACTTTTGGCATGTATCCCACTCAGCCATGCCCCCCTCCAGGTGTTAGACCCCTTGAAACATCTTTTCCATCACTTTTGTGGCCAACATAAATGTTTCTAGTTTTCAAAGTTCGCCTCCCCATTGAAATCTATTGTGGTCCGTGAAAGTTTGCCTGTTCGCGAACGTTTGTGGAAGTTTGCGAACGCGGTTCGCAAACCGAAAATCGGAGGTTCGGGCCATCTCTAACCCCCTGTGGTTGGTAGACAGAGGGCCTGATTTACTAAGGTCTTACCAGTCCAGAGGAACATAGAAGAAAAGTTTTCCTATACAGTGTCAATGTCATTTCTTAAAGGTCAACTGAAGTGAGAGCAGTGGTGTAGGGGCCGCGGTCGCCTATGGGGGGGGGGGGGGGGGTGGGGGGTGCTAGTCCTTCCTACAGGTGGCGTGCAGATGACACAGTGTGGGCGCATGAGCAGCATCTGAGGAGATCAGATACTCACATAGTATTGCCGGGATCCAGTGCCGCATTGAAAAGTTGCTGAAAAGTTGCATATAGCATTTTTTTATTTTTTTTTTATGCAATATGATTTTTTTTCCTTAAAACCTTCAGGTAAGTTAATGTGTATAAATCTTTCAATCTGCTTATTCTTTAAAGTTAGCAATAGGCAATAAAAGCATTACTAATAAAGTGTTACTAATACATTCTGACATAATGACATTCTTAATCTTTGTTTGCAAGCACATCATTTACTAAAGTTTCTATATAAATTTGCTTGTGTATTTAACAAATCCCAGTTAATATCTGTTAAAGCTGCATGCCCTGATATTAAAACATCAGAGCTCTCAAGGAGTTCTGATAGAAAGGAAAAACATTTGAGAACTGTGTGATTGTTTTAGTTATCCACTTGGCCACTATGTTTGCATGTATACACCTAGACTGTATTGTAAAAAACTGCAAAATTACTCCAAATACCTTAATTGTAATCTTGATTGTGGACTCTCCATTTTGTGCTACCCAGAGATAAGTCCCTGGAAATTATGTTGAGCCATAACTGCCACTCAATCTCAAATGAGGACACGGTACAAAAAGGGGCTTGGAGGAGGACATGGGAGACAAACAAGGACACAGAAGGAAAAAAATGGCACGGAGAAGGACACGAGGGGACAATAGAGAACACAGAAAGACACCAAGGGGCATGAAGAAGGACACAAGGGTGACAGAGGAGGACACAAGGGGCACTGAGGTGGACACATGGGGGAAAAAAGAGGACACAAGGGGAGCAGAGGAGGTCACAGGGGGACACAAGAGGTACAAGGGGGACACAATAATTGAGTAAGAACCTCCACAAGACGCCCCTGCACCATGGACACATCAGGTTATGTATATTTGTTCACTGGTTTTAGTCCTAGGTGTGTCTTATAGACTGGAGGGACTTATAGTCCAAAAAATATAGTATATACTCTGTAACGTACTGGAGAAGATGTCAATGTTAAATAAGTACTAAATAATAATAACTGTTCAGTTTGTGGAGATATATGAGCCAGAAGTATGGTCACTGGCAAGGATCTGTCGTGGTGACGCCAGATCTATTATGAAGGAATAGGATAACCCAGGGAATACTGGAAATGCCTTTGTTAAATGAATCCATTGTTATGCTGTAATAGCATCTATATTAAACTAAGTGTCAATGGCTACCCCCGAAAGCTAAAAGAAAGCTATATGATGCATTATTCCAGGAAAGGTTCATATCCCTAAAAAGGTTTATGTCCCCAAAATCCTTTTGTTTCATCTATCAAAGAGCACTTAATAATATAAAGGACTGCAATCATCTGTATAGAAGTATTTTGCATTCTCTGTACTGTTTCACTTTCTACGAGGTGCAAATTATAGATGGTCAATGAGAGGTTAAAAATTCCATCTATAAATTTAACTCAGGTTGTATACAGCTTGAAATTGGACCAATCAAACTCAGCATTTACTGTAAATGGCCTGATTCCAAATGGCATACAATTTGCATTAAATTTGTATGTGACCTGGAATTATAAGCATCTCATTGAGTATCTCTTGCATTTAAAATGTATTTTTTAGATAAGATGATAACATATCTCCTGTGAGTAGGAGGAAAATGTATTGAATCAGGTCACTAAGCCATGCAGTTCAATACCTTACAGCGAAGATGGTTAAATGACCCCAAAACAGCCAAAGGCATGTTGGAATCAATTAACTACATGATTTATGATATCTTGAATTGATACACTATTGGCCAGCTGAGGTTACTTATTCAATGATGCCCCTATCAGCACTGTGGTGTTGGTGTGCTCAAACTGCACTATCACTGGCAAGGCTATAGCAGTAATGTTCACTTACTGTATGTATATTAAAAATGCTTAAAGGAAACTTGGTGCAAAATAAAGAAAAGCATTTATACTTACCTGGGGCTTGCTTCAGCCCCCCAATGCACAACACCCAATCTCACTCCCACAGATAGAAGCATTCTGCGCATGTACTATTCGCTAAGACTGTAACTGCGCAGGAAAAGGAACGCTACTGTCCAAGGGAGCATGAAGGTGTGCAGCCAGGAAGACGTGTACGTAGTGGACCACAACTGAGCATGACTGGGGAATTCCGGCTGCAGGACAATGGAGTGGCACGGGAGGACAGTAAGGGAGCCGCGACCTACAGGGGAGTGGAGGAAGCCACACTTAAGTGTAAATGCTTTTCTTTATTTTATCTCAGGTACACTTTAAAGCTTATTCTAGAACTGCCATCATTTTCCTAAAAAAGATAGCCATTTAGCTTGAGCACAAAAATGTCAGGACATGGGACCTGCATATAAGTTCCAAGTGATCATTGATATCAGTAATAGAGCTTGCACATTTAACAATTCAAAAAAGCTATTTCCAACATTTCTATTCTGACAGATTCTCTGGGGCTTGTTCACACTATGAGTGTTTGCATATTTTTTTAAGCGCTGGCGATTTTAGAAATCGCCCTAAAAGCGCTTGTGCAATGATTCCCTATGAGAGTTTTCACATACGAGCGGTTTGATTGCAATCGCTTCCAAAAGTGATGCCTGTACCATTTTCTGAGCGCTTTGGCTCAATGGAAGGTATAGGGAAATCGCAAAGCGCTTGATAAAGCACTTTGTATAGTGATTTCCCAAACGCTTTCATGAATAAATATATTGTATTCATTCATTTCCAGGTGAAAGAAAAAAAAAGACTCACCCATCAAAAGTGCTTAGAAAAGCGCTGAGAAAGCGCAGGGACAAGTAATTAAAAAAATCTCAATAAATCGCTCAGCGCTTGCAATAGTGCTGGTGATTTATAATGTGAACGTAGCCTAATTATCATAAATTGCAATAGTTAGTAATTTGCCGCATGGCAGAGCTGTTTAGTCCCATTAATCATTATTTTTAACATAGATATAACTATAATTTGATGTTAGCATTTATTTTGCTGGAACTGTGTGTGTTGAAAACTTAGTTTATTTGTCAAAAAGTAGAGGGATGTTTATCATGGTGAAGACAGAGTGTGCAGGTTAATACTAGGGAGAGAATGATACAGAAATCTCATGATCAATGGCTTCTATCTTTTCTATAAGTCAAGGACAACCTGGTGAGGTTAGGAAAATACATTGCACCTCCTGAGAACTTGAGAAGGCAATAAAACGTTGATTCAAACCATATGAAAGATAAAACAAAAACAGATATATACATCATCCCAGACTCGCACAGGAGATTGAAACATGGGGAACGTGTCATGTTTACTATTTGTTATAGATTGCTACATTCAATAGCAAAATTTAGAACTAAAGTGTATTTTACCATAAAAATCCCAGTTGCTTCTGATTTCTAAAGCTATGCACCTATGTCGAGATTTTCCCAATGATTTTCCCAACGATTTTCCCAACAAGTACAATCAGTGATTTTTTTGAGCAGAGAGTGGTCATGTCTGTGATATCCCGACGTGGGTACAGGCGCGCGGCCACGTGAACGTCACTTAGTGTTGCGCAGCAATAACGTATATAGAAGACCACTGTATATACAGGGGAGCATCTTGTAGTGGTGTTATACAGTGTGTAGGCTGAGGATCAAAATGGTGGTGGTGCCGCTCTCTGGAAGCCACTGGATAGTGGTGCAAGTATTTGTATAGACAAGGGGTGAGGGGTATGGGAGAAGAAAGAGGAGAGCACACTCAGAAGGGTAGCAGTTGTCCCTGGTTAGCCTGCCGGTTAGCCTGCCTTTAGGACTGACTGACTAGCACATATGGGTCTGTCAGCAGTCTAGCGTTGTCCCTCTCTATGCCGGGGACGCAGGCAGCAGTGGTGCTTTTAAACAGGATCGGTCACATCAGCTGATCTTTATAGATGGCTGCTCACTGAGTCTTGCTGAATGTAGTGCCTGGAGGCAGTGTATATGTTACGGCCAGAACCCGAAGTTTAGCCACTTCTAGTTCTGGCAGGCCACTTCGGGTTCTGGCCAGCCAATGTGCGAAGTGGCCGCTGCGCTGCGGCCAATGTGAGGAATGGAATGATTCATGTAACATGAATGTATCTTCTGGCCGCAGCGCAGCGGCCAAATGTATCGCAACCTAGTTCATTTAATGACATTAAGCCGGCGGCAATGAAACAGATGAAGCCGCCGGCTTTTGCTCTGCCTCTCTCTCCTTCTCTTACTATTGGCAACCGGTGGGGACACGCGTGTCCCCCCCGGAGTCATTCGTCGCGGTAGGGAAGCCTGCCGTTCTTGCAGAGCGGGTGCTGGCAGAAGCAATGTCTGCAGCCTCCCCGCTCTGCTTTTCCTGGCGCGACAAACGACTCTCGGACACGCATGTCCCCACCGGCTGCCCATAGGAGAGAGGCGGGGGGGGGGGGGGGGGAGGAGAGAGAAGCAGAGCAAAAGCCGGCGGCTTCATCTGTTTCATTGCCACCGGCTTAATGTCATTGAATTAACTAGGTTGCGATACATTTGGCCGCTGCGCTGCGGCCAGAAGACGCATTCATGTTACATGAATCATTCCATTCCTCACATTGGCCGCAGCACAGCGGCCACTTTGCACATTGGCACCCGAAGTGGCCGGGCAGAACTAGAAGTGGCCAAACTTTGGGTTCTGGCCGTAACATATACAAGTTTGTTAGCAGTACTCTGAACTTCCACTATGTTGGGATAGAGCATGCTGCTGAAGGTTCCTGGAAGGTGCAGTGCGTGTGAAAAGGATACATGGCAAAGTCCGTGTTTGGTTGAAAAAACAATAAAATGTTTATTACGCAACACGTTTCTGGAGAGAAGCTTTCTCCTTTCTTCATGCGAACAAAAAATAAAAAGCTAAATCTTGCCTATGTGTGCTCTTACCTTCCCTATCTACTGCGTGTGAGAATAGCAGAGGTGATAGCTTAAGGAAGGACTGAGGTAATAATATATCACTCTTACTGTGAAAACCTATCACTACATGTTAATAAGGCGAGCTTCTTATGTGAATTTAAGTAAATTAACACTTAAAATACCAGTCAATGTGAAATGTTTTCTCTTGCCTTATTATCACTAGCATAATCTTAGTGAATTGTAGCTAAAGTGTTGAAAACAAGGAACAGTGACTCTTCTTCTGTCCTTCTACAGTATATGCTCTTGCAGAAAAATGGGAGTTTATGAACCACCTACACTACAGAGTACTTTTGTTATTGTTGCAAAGAAATGCAATTTCAGCTTCCTGATGGATTTGAAAAGTCATAGCTTGCTGCTAATCGAAATGTGAAAGTCTTTTGCAACAACATTAAAAAAAAAAAAAAAAGCCTGCGTTGTACTTGTCTGTCTGTAATTATGGTGATTTTTAATGAAAGTGAAGCCAGTTGCGTGTGGTCCAGTATTAGTTATGGAGAGAATTCGAAGACAGAACAACATACTGTAAGTTGTTTAGGTGATACCTTTAATGACTAACTGTACATGATTTTTTGCAAGCTTTTGACACTTTAAGTTTCTTCTTCAGGCATGTTTCAGAACTGGATCAGAACCATACAAAGTATTGTCACATACAGAGACTTTATATATGATTTTGTATACAGCAATCTGACCTCATGTTACATTCTTCCTCTTTTTGAAGTGTAAAGGATCTCATCAAAGCTTTACAATAGGTAGAGACACACACACACACAAACAGAGGCGTATCTAGAGGGGTGCAGGCATAGCTCATGCCATGGGTGCCACAGCACCATGGGCGCCATGCCTGCTCCTGTGCTGCACCGCCATGCCTGCCCGAGGCCCAGATTTACCTCACAGGAGCCTATAGGCAGAGATGTCCTGGCACCTTTTCTTCACCCTCCATGAACCTACAACCCCCCTCCCCTCCCCCCAACTCCTGCTGAACCACAATTGTGCTGGCAGTCCCAGCTGTCACTTCTCCCTTACTTCCCTTGCCCTTCATTGTTAGCTACAGGTTCCCTTTAGTATTAGGAAGGCAGAAGTCCCCTCAAAATTAAATAGCTAGAGGTGTCCCCAAGTATTAGGTAGCTAAAGGAACCTCAGTAGTAAGTAGCTAGAGGTGCCCCTGACTTGTCAGTGGAATGCTGAGAGCTGGGTGAGTAACCTCTCATTTACACTCTCATCAGGACTCTGCATAGGGAAGGAGGCACGCGGGACGGGGAGTAAGCCGCCTTTCCATCTTTAGGCACCTGTAAGCACATTCCTAAAGTGCCTTATGGTAAATCCGGTCCCCCCTACCCCGTGTTGCGCCCCCATGCCTACCTCCGTGCTCCGCCACCATGCCTGCCCTGTGGCTGTGCCTCACCATCACTCAGACCTCAGATTAGATAAATTATGCTTTCTGGGGGACATGGATACGTAACTATTAATGTAGGGCATACTTGGCTTAGTTTTAGAAATGAGGACAAAGAGTGAAAAAGATGAGATATTTCTGAAAAAAAGCAACTTCAATAACACATGTACATGAGGAAGGATGCTGTTTTTAGAGGGGAATTAGTCTCTGACCGGGGAAAGGGAGGGGGGGGGGGTGATTTCAGTATTTGCCATAGGCTCTATATTACCCAGATACACCCTGCACACACACACTGATCAAATTAGCTAACTGTCAGCACCTAGCCACAGGTATACACAAACTCTAATCAAATTAGATGTCATGGAACAACAGGTAATAATAGTTGATACAACAGGAAATAAAAGGTTAGGAAGTCTGCCAGCAGGACACCGTGATGTAAAGATTGGGTGCCTGTTTCCAGTGGCAGCATCAAACTATGAAAATACATGTCATCAATTACCATATGAATTCGTAGGCCTGAGGGCTGCAGGAGATAGGTATTTGTGAAAGTTTGAATGCTTTTCCTGCCAGGCAGATATTTCTACCTCATGCTCATCGTTTACCAGAAATCCGGGTTTGATGGTAAGTCCATTTTTCAAACTTCCGAATAGTTTCATAAACTCGTATTGACATGTCCTTCTTTCAATACCTGACTTGAATGAAAGTGAAATCTTTATTTAAGTGCCTGTATCTGGGAAAATTCACCTCAGTTCAAGATGAAAAGTGCAAGCTTGCTGCATATGTCTTTTTACACAAAGCTGAGTTTAATTTCATTATGTGAAAAAAGGCACTTTAACAGCTTTAGGTAGATTGGAAATTTAATATCATAGTCCTCTGGAGGCTGATAACACTGTTAAAGCAGTACATTTACTATATCATTTCAGCTACATCTTTTTTACTGACCGTGTAAGAGACAAAAAAAAAATTATTTCGGGCATGTGATTAAAAGAGAAACTTGCCTAAAATAGAAAACTCTTTTAAGCAGGCTTTGCCATATCAATAGCTGATCATAACACATTTCCTTCATGTTTACGGGACATATAGATCCAGGATTGTATGGATTTTCCTATAATGAGATTTGTAGATGATAATTGTGGTAAGCACCCTTGGGTTATCTTTTTTGTCAACTATTAATGATATTATAATTTTAAAATTGAGGTGACATAAGGCAAGTGATAATTAAGAAAAAAAAAAGTTGTTTTACTGATGCAGAAATTGTAATATTATAATTAGAACAGAGCCTCGACGTACATCATAAAACTTTATTTAACATTAATGCAATTCAAATTCAAGTTTTGACAATTGCTGTTATGTGATTTTATACTTTTATGTTAGCCAAATGTGGAGGAATAATTAATGAATGGTTTAATTTGTACATGAGGGTTAGTACAGCTAATGAAAATGTTGTTATTTGCAAGTTTGTTTTTCACATGGGTGCATGGAGTGTAAGCAAAGATTTTATTGCAGGGATTTAAGCAAATATATTTGCAGCCAGCTTGTCCCTGTCTGTCTCTCTGATAGTGGTCAGCTAATTACCCCAGGTGGTCATAGGAAGTGCTCGATGGGAGCGTCTTCAAAGAGTCAATGTAAAGGTGCACATTAAAGGTACAGTTTTGCTGCCAGTTCATCATTTCCCAATAACCAATCCAATCAGATCGGTGTGATCCATTCTAAAAATGGATCAATTACATTCATTTGTTTGAATTGGCTAGTGGGAATTCAGCCATTAATGGGCAAGACCATTCATTTCCTGATCGATTAGTGTGGCGATCGGAAATGATCATTGGCTACAGGATTGTACCAATAATGGGCACCTTAACCACTACCCGCCCACCAGCTGTTTTAAAACATATTATTGATCCCTGTTAACGGACCAACAGATTTTTAAAACGTCCCCCCCTCACCACCTCTAGCTTTTACGATCGCGGGCCCCCCGCCGGGCTTACTGCTGGGACACGCAGGGCAGTGATTGGGGATTCGGGAAATGGAAGAAGCCTATCCTGAACCAAACAAAGTGCCCGCAAGCAAAGATCATGGCTTCAACAAGAAGCTAATGAGCTTTGCACTTACAAAACCCTCTCTGTCTCATAGAGACACAGAGTGTGAGGACATCTAGTGGTCAAAAATAACAATATATGCAAAAATAAAAAAACACATTTCATACTACATTTAACATTTATTAAATTGAATAAAAATTAATGAACACCTCCTTCCACCAAATAAATACAATTGTTACGTTAGGGATTCTGCTTTTCTTCTATGTATGGCATGAAAGGGTATATTAGTGTTATATCTTCATATCTGGGGTTGTAATTAGCGACGGATGTAAAACTGAAAAAAAAAACTTTATTTCCAAATAAAATATTGTCGCCATACACTGTACTAAGGACACCATTTAAATGTTGTAATAACTGGGACAAATGGGCAAATAAAATATGTAGGTTTTATTCACACTAACATGTTTTGTTTTAAAACTATAATAGCTGAAAACTGATATGAATCATGCATTTTTTCAATTTTTTCCTTATGTTTTCCTTATTATTCCTGTTAAAATGCATTCAGAATTAAATAATTAATAGCATAATTTACCACCCAAAGAAAGCCTAATTGGTAGTGAAACAAACAAGGTATAGATTGTTTTGTTGTAACAAGTAGCGATAAAGTTATTGGCGAATGAAATGGAGGAGCGCTGACAAGTGAAAATTGCTCTGGTCCATTAGGGTAAAAGTGGTTAAAGGGGGTGAAGTGGTTAAAGCACAACTGAACTGAAAAATAAAAGTCAAAACAAAAATACACATGTCATACTTATCTCCTGAGTAGACTGCTTATCAATCTCTTTCTCATCTCTCGCATCCTATTTGTCCACTATCATCAATGGAATTCTCTGTGCTCCCATTTTAAAAATGGTGGTGACCCCGTAAAAGCTTTCATGTCAGAAGTCCGTATAGTATAGTGATAAAGGGTCCTAAGACTTTCAGCTTCCTGAGAGACAAGGAATCTTTGTAAGAAGAAAATGGTAAGTGCTTCTGAGAAAGTGACAGCCAGGTAAGAATGTAATATGCATTTGCAGTTGCATCATGTGTTTATTTAAAATAATTTTATTCAATTCAGGTTCAGTTTAAGCTTACCTTTTGGGGCTGCTCCCTAACCCCCTTTTTTCTGTGCAAACCTTTATCTCGATTAACCAGCTGCAGCAGCACAAGGTGGGCGTGGTGATATCAGGCTGCCCTGCTTCTGCAATGCATCCCAAGAGATGTGATCAATTGATGTGATTACATTTCCAGGCCATTAATGCCCAGGAGATTAAATAACATTAATAGACTACATCTCTTTGTATTCATTGCAGCAGCTGGGTCTGCATGGCATCACTGTGGGCATGTGGTCTGTTTTATATGTGGCTAGGACAGGCATGCAGAAAGGCTAGGGAGCTGCCCCCAAAGGCAACTAAATGCTTTGATTCCACCACCACATTAGACAAATCAATTTATATTGAATGTAATCAAAACACCTTTATTGAACATCAAAAAATAAAACCATATAAAAACAACAATAGGGATCTGGGGTCCACTAATATAACCATATAATTACAATCAAATTGGGATACAGTATTTGTAAAAGTGGGAAAACCTCTCAATGCCAAAAATGATGTATAAATATATATGTGAATCTTAATAAGACAATAGTCTCAGCGTGTCAAAAATTAATTATGAAAAAACACACAAACAGACCCCAACTGCAGGATAGCCAGAGAACAATAGCAACCATATAAAGACTGGAGATGCCAACTGCTGGTGGCAGTGGAAGTTCATGGCAGTTCAAGAACATGCTGAAAGGCAAAATGGGACATATATGGGATAGTGTGCAAGCAAGTAGGGAGGCTGGTATCTTACTATTTTGGAAGTTAACATAACAACTGCCATTCAGGAAATGCTTTTGAAAAAAAAAACCCTGAGAATTTCCCACGAGGAGATGGACTAGTCCAAAACCTGCCTCAGTTCCATCAGATATTAACTATTTACTTTTTTTGTTATAGTGGTCCTTTAAATTAATTGTATCTGTACTACAATATATTCTTTTTTTTAAACATATTTTGCCTGTTAT
This sequence comes from Hyperolius riggenbachi, assembly GCF_040937935.1. Lineage (NCBI taxonomy): Eukaryota > Metazoa > Chordata > Amphibia > Anura > Hyperoliidae > Hyperolius > Hyperolius riggenbachi. The sequence goes on along the minus strand of NC_090648.1, from coordinate 186,612,604 downwards.
TTTTTTTTCCCATTATTGATACATTATTTTCCTGTATGCTATTCAGGTTGTATGAAAAAAAAACATGTTTCATAGTTTATGTGTTTATTATTGATTCATTTACAAGGTGCTAGTAAAGTATTCAGTGGCAATATTTGTGAGTGCACATGAATTTAACTGCTCTAGCTTGACATTTTAGAAATAAGGAATGAAAAGTATTGTTTCGTGGCCGTAGATCTTTGTATTTTGTTGTAGTCATTGTGCAAGGTAACAACAACCTTGCTATTTGTTGCTATTCCTGGATTATCCTGAAATGTCAAGGTAAACATTTCATGCCACCGGGAGATCACATAGTTTAGTTTTGAGTCCAAACATTTTTATCATGCACACTCGATATGAGTTTTCTTGTTTCATTCAATTAAATGCATATATTATCAATAAGAATTTTTTAAACTCCTAGAATTAAAAGCTTGGAAAAATTCCCTCTTAATAAGGTGCTTTTGCTACTAAAATGTAGTTTTGTAAAGCCACTTATCAAATATTCTGGCTTTCTATGACAGCTGTCTATAAAACATTGTCATACCCAAACATTGCAAATTCATTTCTAAAAAGATTATATTCTTTAAAAACAGTGATAAAAGCCCTGTTGTGTGTTATTATAAGTGCATAATATGAATTTGTGTATATAATTGAGTATTCCTCTTTATGGGGGTTTTATGGGGTCTGCAATGAGCTGCAGGATCATAGTTAGTGTTGGTGTTTGAATTCAAGATACTGATGTTAAAAACCTGAATTCTTCCGCACACCACACTTCAGCACCCGAAGCAGTGGATAGGGTCACAGAAAGTTCATTTACTTGTGATTCAAATCACACTGCACGTGACTGCAATGCTTCCTCCTTCCAAACCCAAAGGAAGAAGCATTGGAGTCTTGTGAAGCATGGCATGAACCACAAGTAACTGAGCTCCCTATGACCCTGTCCACTGCTTCGGGTGCTGAAGTGTGGTGTGCGGGAACATTTGTGTTTATGAATTAAATCTCCTATTTTGAACACCAACACTAACACTAATCATAGTAATCTCCCTGTCCAATTGCCATTTTGATCTCGGCCATAATGGTGCATTTGGCATTTCTAAAACATTCCTATCAGGATGGCCATGATGCTCTGAGTAATTAACAACTTTAATGTGACTGAGGCCAACAGTTAGAGGCTTTGGTTATCTCAAGGTTCACTACTAAATTTAAAGAAAAAATATTAAAGATGTATTTTTGTTTACTAGATGCATGACTTACTACAAACAAAACTTGATGTATTTGGTGCTTCATCATCTGCACCCCAACTTTTTAATGTCTTGTCAGTAAATTAGTGTGTTGTTTAATAGTAAATAGGTCTCTGACATTACAAGAGCAATATCCCACCAATTGGTGATCAGTAAGTAGGCCCTGCGCTTCTCAATGGAGATATCCTATCAAGTTACACTGTCTTAGGTAGCTATAAATAAATAACACATTTTTATTTAGAATATTTCGTGTTCTCAGACTAAGGAAAAAAAGCCTTTAAAATAATGAAAACCTTTTTTTCAATATAAAAAAATAATGAAGTACTGTAAAAAAATCTCTGTACAGCATCATCCACAACTAAAATAATGTTTAGCTAATTTGTGACTTAAAATTCTTGCTCTTTTACATTCTAACTTCATTGATGGCATGTTTTTATCACTGTCTAATATGAAGAGGAATTTTGTGTCTGTTTAATTAGCATTTTTCCCTAATGTGGTTTGTCACCATATGGTTACCACATAAGCAAACTGTGCTATATTGCAGAGAATCGATGGCATGCAATGCAGCACATATGAACTATAATGTTGCTTAATCAATCTGAACTGCAGATGTAAGAGACAGATCAACCTTTACAATTCACGCAGTAGCAAAATACATCTGGTGTCTTGTATGTTTACAGCACTGAGGCTTCAGCATTTCCTTTTACAGTGACACAAATGATGGAAAAGGTTTTACATCCATCTCTATCATGGCTTCTAATTACAATATTTATGAGAATTCAGTGTCTGGATAAATGAGCAAAACTAGGAGAGGGTGTGAACAGAAAGCTGCAATATTCCATATAATAGAACAAAATGACATGTACATATGTTTAACAGAAGTAAACAGGAGCATTATTGCAGCAACTATGCAAAGGTTTACTTTTGGGAAATTTTATGATCTTTTAATAAAGGGAAAGGCTTACTGTAACGATTGTGGGAACGATCTCCACGGTCAGCGCACAGCGTGTACGCTGACTCTGAGGAGATCTCCACAAGCGTTCAGACAGAGGAGCCCAGGAATGGAATACACCTGGGGAGGAACAAATCCAGCCAGCAGGTGGAGCTGTGGGGCACAGCAAGACTAATCCCCTGAACCATTCACAGATGACAGACAGAAATTGCCCAATGCGGAAGCAGCAATGAGCAATACAAACAGTACAGAACATAACAAATCAGTATACTTTATTATTATGAGAAGTACACGTGTTTGGTGCACAGTAAAGTGGCGAACGCCACCAAGGCGGGAAGCTGGTAACCGAGTGGTCAAACAATCAGGAATCGGCAACAGATTAGGAGACACAGTACAGAATCGTTAGGCAGAAATCAGGGTCGGTAATTAGGCAGAGAATCGGCAACAGATCAGATAAGCACAGTACAAAATCAGGAGGCAGAGAGCGGAGTCAGAGGTACAAGCAAAAGGTCAACACAGAATATCAATAATAATTACAATAATGAACCCAAGCTATGTGTGAATCCCCGGGGTCCTGCCGGTTCAAACACACCAGGATCTAACTAAGGTCTGACACAGAATATCAATACAATAATGAAAGTTATTATTACAGCTATCAAAAGGTATGAGTGCTAACACGGAGTATTCGCATGAACAAAGACCCAGGACTGCAGTCCAATAGACTAGCAATATGTCGGGCGGGGAGGCAGACTTAGGAAGTGACTTTTATGGATGAACACACTGTTATAAACTGTTATAAATCACCTTTTTTCCAGCACCAGCAAACTCATCAGCAAGAGTTGCACACACGACTCATCACAGCAAGCAGGAGATAGACTTTCTCAGGCTTCTTCAGTATTCACGTTATTTATTCAGGAAACATATATACAGATATAGTTCATCATATTCTAGCAAAGCAAGATTCTCATTTAGTCATTCCGTTGCGTTGCAGCTTCTTGATTAAACTTTCTGCTGAAGTCAATCAGGTCTTCTTGTGTCTACTCTATGTTACATCTAGACTACCTATGTACAGCATACATTATATCAGATTACAGAAAGGAATGAAATACTTAGAGGTTCCAGTCAGCATTAAAGTAGGAAGCATAGCAGGAATCAGAGAGAGAATGCCCTCTGTCAGCCCGTTCCGCATCTTTAATAGCGGATAGGAAAGAGTTAAATGTGACATCATCTTAGCCATGACTATGGGCCTAGCCCCCTCATGGTGTCATAATACAAACCTACTCTATTAATATTTAATGAGGCTCTTGACATACTTACAGGAATTTTGGTATTTAGAAAACATGGCCGATGTTTACTGTTCCTGTGGTGTACATGTTGAGGCCTGTGGCCTTCTTTCAGGAACATGTTCTCCGATGTTCTCAGTATCTGCTTGTTTATTCAAGCAGACACTGAGATGCCTCTGCCTGCATCACAAAACTCTATTTATTTTAAAGGTATACACTGCGGACAAGCCTTTTACATAAACTCAGGCCAAGTAACTGAGGCCTACTTAAATTCTAACACACACCAATCAGAGAGAAGCATGCAAAAGGACAAGGCAGCCTTCTGCATTCACTTAGTCTGCATCTCATAAATTCATGCATCCCCATGCAAACAGCATAGCACTTGAATTCAGAATAGCAGACCACACCACAATGGAATCGAATGAGATGCAAATGGACAATTCATTCATTGTAAATGTCAGAAAATCTCTGCAGACAGCAGCCAGCATAGTCTGGCTGCAGTAGTGTCTGAAGACAAAACAGACCTCACAGAGGAGATTATTACACTTACCCATCTATGGCCTCGATTCATAAAAGTTAGTGCGGTAGTTCAAAGAGGGGCGGGAAATTACAGCTAGCGGTAAATAAGGGTTTTTCCAGTGAATTCTTAAAAAAAATTCCGACAATGAGGTGATTGCGATAGCAGTCAGTAAGTATGCGGTAAGTGTGCGGTGTGGTGCGGTAATTATACGGAAAGCTGTCGGTATAATTTGCTGAGTGCGGTAGTTTGCCGGTGACTTCCTAATGACAAGGTGCTTGCTGGCTAGAAGTGGGCAGATTTAGACACACGTGACTTATTTTTTATAAATTATAAATTATTTTTATATTTTATATAGATTATATATACTGTATATATATATATATATATATATATATATATATATATATATATATATATATATATTATAATTATTCTTATAAATTGTCTACCTCTGTATGATTTCTAAACACCCTGGGTGGTATTACAACCACCCTTCTATGTTTCCTCCTCTGTATCCTTAAAAATTCCATAACATTAAGTTGAAAGGGCTCCATAGCTCCATTTGTCACCTAAAATGCTACTGAGTAGATCAAACTCGCCAGGTCTTTGTTGGCGATAACAACACGTTATTTATCGCTTCCTTACTCCTCCTTTTTTTTTCATGAATTCACTTCATTCAGTTTACCGACACAAACAACGTTTTCATTACCGCACTATTACCGCAATGCTTTAAAACATGCGTAAAAACAGGCGTAACATTTTATGAATCCACTATCAACAACATACCATGCGGTAATTTACCGCTTTGGCGATAACGCATGCGGTAATCGTTTATGAATCGAGGCCAATGTGAGTTGCAATTATGGCAAAAAGGTTATTGAGAATAGCTTAGTTCAGACCTAAAATGACATAAAACTCAAATCCTTCTCAGCGCTAAATATAAGTGATGGTCAATAGTCTCATCCATGGTCCCTTATTCATGTTGTATTCAAGTTAAACTCTCTATGGGCAAGTTTAGCATTGCTTTATAGTATGAAGTTTTCTTTGAATATCATTACCTCTACTCCAACTCTATGGCCCGTATGTAATTCACTTTTTCTCCTAAGTTTTCTCCTAAGTGATAATTTTTATCTTCTCTTAAAATTTTTAGCATTTCCCAATTAAAAAATGAGCAAAAATAGTAGAGAAAGTACTGTCAAAATGATTTTGTGTATTTTGTTGCTTGCTGGGGGTTTAAATGGCATTTTATTGAAAAGGTGTTAAAGGACAACTGATGTGAGAGGGATACCAAGGCTGCCATATTTATTTCCTTCTAAGCAATACCAGTTGCCTGTCAGCCCTGCTGATCTATTTGGGTGCATAAGTGTCTGAATAACACCAGAAACAAGCATGCAGCTAAACTTGTCAGATCTGAAAATAATGTCAGAAGCACCTGATTTGCTGCATGCTTGTTCAGGGTCTGTGGCTAAAAGTATTGGAGGCAGAGGATCAGCAGGATAGTCAGGCAACTGGTATTGCTTAAAAGTAAATAAATATGGCAGCCTACATATTCCTCTTATTTCAGTTGCCCTTTAAAATATAAAATTGGAGAAAACTAAGGAGAAAAGGTGAATTGCATATGGGCCTATGCATCTACACAGAGCCTTCTTTCCTCTTAACCCTTCCTGGAACACTGGTTTCATGGACAGAGTGATGAGTTATAAATTAGTTACCAAAGTCCATTGGACCTCAATCCAGATAATGAATTATAGATGTTGGCTTGGCTTGGCCATTTTCACATATGTCTAGTAGACACACTCTCTGGACTAAGTACTGTTGTTGCTAAATTGTTAATTGTCAGTTGTTTAATACATATTATTTACTGACCTATGTGTGTGCCGGATAGAACATATACATTTTTCTTTCAATAAAAAATGTTGATGCAAACATAAAGGGAGAGGCTCATTTTCAACAGGAATTTATTTTAGAGTAGGTAGTTTTGATGGGCTTATATGATCCTGCATGACAGTACTATATATGAACATTTGTGAATGTTCTTTAAATAAAAGAAATCTAGTGAGATCAGAGCTGTCAGTAAAGGACACATATCAGTCAAACATATACATACAAGTATTTCTTACAGCAACTTTAATCTGCTATATTGGGTCAACACAAGGGCGTTCTTTGTCTATCAAGACAAACAAAAAACTTTGCCACCCTTCACAATTATAATTCTCCTCTAGCATTATGCTTTTTCATGGCCCCTAAAAGCCAGGTGCATACCCAGAATTGTTGGTGTACTGCGTTCCTGTACCCTATATAATTAACAGAGCCAGAAAATGATAATTATGATAGTCTATATGTGAGGTAAAACAAAATATGATCAGAATAAACAGCATTAGCATAGAGACTATTAAATGTTCGTGTACAGATGTCAAGCTTATTATAAACAGTATAGCATACTGACAGCCCAATCTACAAAAGCCAAAGGACTGAAATTGCAATGTTTCACTCATCTAAGAGCGACAAATGTGAATTCAGGGTGGGCCAAAATTGCTGAACCATGATGAGCAGAGGATAAGAAATTGTAATGGCTAGAGAATACTACACGTGTATACACATTTTTTCTATATATCTTTTGAGATTACACTGCCTATATAGCGGACTAACACAAAAATGAGCCGTGGAAATTCCCCAGCTAGCCATGTACAGGAGCTAAGAGGATGTTGCCTAATTAAACACATATCAATATTACCCTTTAACGCTGTAAAATAAATGTGCATGTGCATAGGTAAAACCAATAATGTGAGAACAGAGGGTACCAGTTATAAAAAAAAAACTGCAGCATTTTCTATTATGCCAGTATAATGCATACCAGCATAACTCAAAATACTAAAGTGTTGTGGGGTCATTTTGTTATTGCTATAATCTAATTTAATTTTGACAGTAATAGTTTTATCAATATCTGTGTTACAGGTTGCTGTGTACATGGGTTTTGGGGTATTAAGGGTCAAAATAGTACATGTTCAGTAGGTTGTCTGCAAATAATAATAGTACTAAAAATAATAATAATAATAATAATAATAATAATAATAATAATAATAAAAAAAGCCATGTAGTGTCATTCTACATTCATTGGAAATCCTTCTCCTACTGTACAAAGCACCCTTTTCCTAATGTTGGGTGATCGAGAACTTGCTATGCAATGTGTGCTTAAGGGAACAATTAAGTTTTGTTCCAGATTCTTAAGTGTGTAGCCCTTTTGGCAGGGCTGGATTTGTACTTTGCAGCGCCCAAGGCCCGCTGCCACCTACTGCCCCCTCCACCCAACAACTAGAATGAGCCCGTCAACCTAGGGGTAGTAATGAACTCTAGAAAAAGTTTATACACTTTTAGTTATTATATGACTAATAATATGATGCTGTTCATTAAGATTAGACCCTCTTGTCCTCTAGCTTGGTCACCTTCCACACTCCCGCATCACCTCTCCTTTGGAATGCTTTTCCCTAGCCTATTTGTCATGCTCTAAACCTAGAAAACATCAAACATGCTCTAAAAACACACCTGTTCAGACAAGTTTATAATTTACTATAGGTAGCATTGGAGCATCACTGCCTTATCCGCTTACCCCTGTGTCTTATTCCCTAATGTCCCCAACCCACTTCCCTCTACATTGTAAGCTTACAAGGTCAAGGACCTCCTGACCTCCTCCTAGTGTTTCTTTAGTCTGCTGTAGCGTATCATATGAACATGTACTAGTATTAGTGATGTACGACTATGTATGTATTGGTATTTGTATTGCTTGATGTCCTGATTGTACAGGGTTTTGAAATTCTCATGTAGACTCCTCACTATTTGTTTTATACTTTGTACAGCGCTACAGAAGATGTTGGTGCTGTATAAATAAAAAAATTAAATATTTATTATGATGATCGTTGTAATTAGTTGCTTTAATTTTAATTTGAACGACTATTTTATATGCAATGAGCATAAATGGGTAATGCCCAGAATATGCATGAGTTTTCACCGAAAAAGTTGAGTGATGGACTTAATCACATGTCATTTTATTATGTCAGTGGTGATGGATTTCAAATATAAGGTTTTTTTTCTTCCCTCTCTCTCTCGCTTAATGCAAAGAGCTACCCATGAAAATAAAAGCGCAACAACTAATGGTAGAATGCATGCATCTTTTTTATACTCCAAAAGCAAAAAAGCATATTGATTATGTTTTGACAGATTCATATTTCATATTGCACTGAATAAACCACTTCGTTCATACAAAAGTCCCCAGATGGCACTATATTACACACGAATACAACACTTGCGTGGTACCAGAAGACAGCTAAGCTATAATGCTTTCTGACCAATCTGCTGTATATAACCATATTATTGATATGGGTTGAGCTGAAGAGACTTGTTTTAGAGGACATAGCAATGACTTGTTGGTCATCAGTCACCAGCAGTTTGTTTCTCTGCAGCTTGTTGTAAGTACAATGTATTTTCCCTGGAATATTATCTATTGTACAAGTGTCATGTCTGTCTGACACACTGAGAAAGAAATCTTCAGTTTAGTATTAGATTTCAAAAGTGTATTAAAATCCTTGGAGCCAAATGAGAGTGTTTAGTTTTTTTTATGTATTTTAACTTAATTGAGTTTTGCTCTGCTGTACATTCACCAGTATCCTTACTTTAACACTTGTACCCCATTTTCACACAATCCCCATTTAGAATTACTTCTTTGGCTTATCTGCACTATATTCTTTTTCAAAAGATCGGGTAAAATGACATGAGCCCTGCTGCAGTGACCTGTATTTAACATAGACCATCCTGTCTTCCAGCAATTGATTGATTCAAAAAGCTGAGTGGAGAATTGAATGCCAGAGACTGACCACTTCACGTTCCTCAGGGAATTTAAATGTATGAGCTTCTAAGGTCATATTCTTACTTATACATCCCTTCTATATGCAAAACCACAATCTAGAATAGCTGTCTATGGCCTACAATCACAAATCTGTAGTGACTTTGCCTTGTAGCCCTTAAATGATAACTGTATTATTATGTATTATTATTCAGTATTTATTTAACACAACATCTTCTACAGCGCTGTACAGAACATATAGTTTTGTCACTAACTGTCCCTCAGATGGCTTATAATCTAGTTCCTACCACAGTCCTATGTCTGTTGTTGTCTAGGGATAATTTTGCAATTTAGAGGAAAACTTTTCTGTATGTTTTTTTAATGTGGGAGGAAACCGGGATGTCTGGAGGTGAACATAAAAACTCCTTGCAGATAGTGCTCAGCGCTGCAGGGCGAGAGTGCTATTTACTATGCCACCGTGCTGCCCACACGGTGTCATGAGTAAGAAATGTATTCCTCTGTGCTTAATTGTATTCTAACTGCCTTCATCCCACTCCCTTAAGAGACTCTCTATTTTCTATTCTCAAAATGCCATCTTACTACCTGTGCTGTGGATCCCATTGAGACACTCTCTAGATACCTTTCCAATGAGAAAGTTCCTCGCTATCTAAATTGATTGCAAAGAACTATGCCCTGTTTCCCAATTACATCCTTCTGTACAAAACTAACCCAAAAACATATATTCCTAATATAACTGAATACCTTAAATTCATTATCAGGGCTCAAAATCAATTACCAGAAAAGTGAAGATGTACACAACACAACCTCTCCAAATGAGGGCTTTCTAGGAAATCTTAGGTATCTAATTTTCCAACAACACCTTTTAATTATATAAATTAAAGTTTAAAACTATCATTGATAAATTATGAAAATAACTATTTTCAGTAAGTGTATTCCTCTATCCTGTAGGTGGGCTGTTTTCAAGATAAGCCCTTTCCCTTAACTTTTAAAGCAACTACAAATTCTCACTAGTGATGACTGAGTGAGAATGTAAAGTTAGATCTCAAGTGAATCAGGCACCTCCCGCTTACCGAAGTTTCCCCAGTGATACACCATGATGTCACCGTCTCATCAAACGATGACGGGCAAAGAAAGAGGGTGGTACGGTGCCAAAATTTCAGTGAAATGGGCATTTGCTGAGTGAATAATTCAATGCACATCAGTTATTATTATTATAATGATATTATTTATTATATTTATAAAGCGCCAACATATTATACAGCGCTGCACAATAGATAAATGGGGTTAACAAAAAAGGTAAGACATACAAGGAGTCCACAACAAAAAAACAGATCATGCAAATGTCTAACAGTAGTTCAATGCTTTTGTTAAAAACAGATAGAATTTTTGCCTCGAAAGTAGCTCTTTTTGAGTGAAATGGCCATCAGGCAGAACCAGTACCCTGCATCTACCACCCACTCATCCAGCAGGTACCTTGTATGCAAAGTACAGAATGTTTACATGTGTTTACAGTTGAAGAATAAAGCTATCAAAGCAGTGCTGGACCTCCCTCCTTACAGACTGATTAGGATTTTCTTCCCATTAAAAATGGGTACCTGACAGTGCAGTATCCACCTCTGGAGAAGCAGCTAAGCAGCGGAATGCACGGGGGACCGTGTGGGGATCACGAGCCGTGCTTTGCATGCGTAATTTATCCTTTGTTCATGTTTTTAAGGATTCTTTTCCCAGTGCAATCGCACTAGTGATGGCCTGAATTTAGCAACTTTCACTTGATTTAGATACAGAGAGTTACTGTCAGTATTTGAAGGAGCATTATCTCTGTTGGCATTTATGCACTCATTGATTGTTGTTATAATTACTGGTGCGTATACACATACAAATATGTATCCACAGATTTGCATTTTCGTAATATGTTCGTCTATGTATCCCAGCAGCTTTGTTTTTAATTTCTTTTGTAGTGTTTCCGTTGAATACCTAATAAGGATTTGTGATTTTTTTGCTATAAGTTTAGCATTTTTTTAATAGTTTTTTTCCTACATGGATATCTTGTCTATGGGGTTTCTACCGATATAGAGAACTGTCATTCCTAGGAGTTATTGTATACTTCTTTAGTATGTATTTACTTACTGTAAAAGTCCAACATAGCAGTTGTGATCTACTGTGTCCATTGCCCACCCCAATAAAAAGTACCTTAATTTCATGACATAGCACCCTAAACATTACACTTCTGATGGGTGTTTGAAAAAATGTACATTCAATTCTTTCACTATTTAACCACTTTATCCACCACTACAGTATATCCACGTCCTCTGTGACTACATCTAAGCCACGAGTCAGTAGATATACGTCTTGTAGCAGAAGCAGTGCTGTTTTTACCATTAAAGAGGAACTGTAAAGGGAATTCAAAATGGACTCCTAGAGAGTGATTTATAAGTAAAAGTTAAAGAAATAGGAGTAGGTTAAAAATAAAGCTTCTCATCCTCTCAGCAATGTGCAGTAAAAATACCATACTCGGCATGGGGGAAATCATTTTTACTCCTGGCAGAGTAACAGTTTTTTTCTTTATTCCAGCAGTTGTAAACTGTTAGGGCCTGTTTCCACTACACGCAGATTGGATGCAGAATGGATGCAGAAAAACTGACTACAATAAATGCCTATGGGAAAATCTGCATCAGAAAAATTGCGTTTAGTGGAAACAGGCCCATAGGCATTCATTGGAGTCAGTTTTTCTGCATCCATTCTGCATGTAATCTGCGTGTAGTGGAAACAGGCCCTTACAGAGTTAAGGCTGTAATAACCACTTTTTTTTTAACTGACTGATGTCATCTGTAGGCGTCTAATGCATGTGTGGAGAGAAGTGCAGTTAGAGAACTAGCTGAAAGTGAATCCGAGGTGAGAGTGATATTGAGGCTGCCATATTTATTTCCTTTTAAACAATACTAGTTGCCTGACAGTCCTTCTGTTCTATTAGGCTGCAGTAGTGTCTGAATCACACCAGAAACAAACATGCAGCTAATCTTGTCAGATCTGACAGTAATCTTAGAAACACCTGATTTGCTGCATGCTTGTTCAGGGTCTATGGCTGAAAGTATTGGAGGCAGAGGAGCAGCAGGGATGCCAAGCAACTGGTATTACTTACAAGGAAATAGATATGACAGCCTCCATATCCCTCCCACCCCAGGGTTCACTTGAAAGAGGCTAAAAGAGAGGAGTCTGTATATAAAAACAAAATTGA